>NC_044038.1:32098138-32405317 GCF_901765095.1 Microcaecilia unicolor
AGCCTGAAGGTTTCAGAGTAATAATTGCATTAGTACTTTAGGTCATCGACTGTAGAGAGATCTTGTTTTACATAAGGTTTAGGGTGGTGATGTCTGTCATGTAACATAGTAACATAGTAGATGATGGCAGAGAAAGACCTGCACGGTCCATCTAGTCTGCCCAACAAGATAAACTCACATGTGCCATTTTTTGTGTGATAAGGGTTCGGTTTTGTATAGCTCATGTGTAGTGTTATTAATTAGTATTTAAGATGGATGTTTATGGTATGCCTTCTTGAAGAGATCTGTTTTCATTAGCCTTCGGAAGATGGTTAGGTCTTGCGTTGTTTTTATGGCCTTCGGTAGTGCGTTCCATAGCTGCTTGCTGATGTATGAGAAGCTGGTCGCGTATGTGGATTTATATTTTAGCCCTTTACAGCTAGGATAGTGGAGATTGAGGTATGTGCATGATGATCTCTTTGCATTTCTCCCAGGCAAGTCTATGAGGTCTGACATATAATACAGTCAATGGTCTTAAGCCATGCAGACTACTGCAGTGAAATCTATGCGGGATGCATGGAACAACTAACAAAAAAAAATCCAGACCGCCCAAAATACAGTAGCCAGATTGATATTCAGCAAGACACACTTCGACAGTGCCAAACTTTTTCGAGCAAAACTGCACTGGCTCCCAATCAAGGAGTGGATCATCTTCAAAATTTGCACTCTGGTCCACAAAATCATATGATATAGTCCCAGGATACATGGTAGACCTCTTAGATCTACCAACAAGAAACAGTGTCGGTTCTGCTAGATCATATCTAAATCTACACAACCCAAATTGCAAAGGATTGAAATACAAAACAACTTACGCATCCGGCTTCTCCTACATAAGCGCACAACTATGGAATGGCCTCCCAAAAGCTGTGAAAACAATCCATGACCACTTTAGCTTCCGGAAATCACTGAAGACCATCTTGTTCCAAAAGGCATACCCTACTGGCCCAACTTAAATGCCTGAATCCAGCAACACACGAAACCAAAGCCCGTAACGAACATTATATAACTCTTCTTCTCTATGATTCTCCTAATGTATCTGTAACACATGATCCTCTTTGATAATAACATCACTTTGTATCTGTTTTTCATTGAAGGTAACTAACGCCTCACAGTACTATGTAAGCCACATTGAGCCTGGAAAATAGGTGGGAAAATGTGGGGTATAAATGTAACAAATAAATAAATAAATGTGTAATTTACGAAAGTGAATCCTGAGTTTGTGTTAACTTGCTTAAAGCAGTGGTAGTCTACACCCCAAGTGCCCTTATAAGAGGAGAAGCTAGGCCCCTGTCTCCCTCCAAAGATAGAACCTCTTCCCTCTATCCCTGGCAGACAATAGTTTCTCTACCCCGACAGCATAGGCAGTCATCAGCTCAGCTGTTTGGGAAACTAATATGAGTGAGGCAAGGCATGGGTCCTTAATTGTCTGACAACATGCAGAAAAAAGGCCATCAAAAAGTTGCAACTAAGACCTTTTATTAAATATAGATATTAAGACACATATCAAAAATAAATATAAATAAAATAAATGCCAAAGAATAAAATGGCAAAAAAATTAAACAATGCAAACTTCTGTAGATATATATAGGTCTCTTAGGCAATTAAATTAAAGTGGATTTAAAAAAGTGTCACTATAAGATGCCTACACCTCTATAGAAGCCTGCAGCCTGTCTGCTCCCCTCTTTCTCTCTCTTACATTTCATCAGCCCTCAGCCAGTCTGTCCCCCTCATGAAAACAGGACGTTGTGTCCGGAGGAGACAAGACGCATCACAGAGTAGGCCAAAGCCCCAAAGCAAGCTGTTCTAGTTGATGCAGTGCTGATACTGGTGGTGATCAAGTCTAGTTAGAGGGACTGCGGAGAGGGGAGGGAGAGGGACAGACGCTGGAACCGGGAGAGATGCTGGACCTGCATGATGGATGGGGAAAGGGAAGTGCTGGACCCATGCTGAGAGAGATGCTGGAAATTGGAGCAACCATGACGTGGACACCCTACTGCCTAGAGCCATGATGACGAACCTATGACACGCGTGTCAGCACTGACACGTATAGCCATTTTGGATGACACGCGGGTTGAAAGCTGGCAGCAAATAGAACCCAGCCTACCTGCTCTTACTGCCAGGGCCAGTCTTAGGCAGGGGCGACAGGGGCGTTGGTGGTCTTATCGCAGCTTCAGAACCCCCCTCCGAGTCGGAACCCCCCCTGCTCCGCCCCACCTCGCAGCCTTGGTAACCAGCAGTCCTCTTCATCAGAATCATCCAATTAGGAGTGCCCTTTTAGGCGCCAGACAGGCTCCCTACAACCAATCACAGCTCATTGCAGTTGTAGCTCAGCCAGATGAAAAAACTGCCTGAGGCTCGAGGCAATTGTGATTAAATGTCGAACCTGAGTGCTGAGTGCGAGTAACCCAGGCAGCTACGGCTCTCTTCAGACAAATAAAGTCGGGTCAGCGGCCGCTTTCTTCCTCTCTGTGATCCTGTTGCAGCCTTAGCTCAGCTGTGCTTGGACACTGACTGCTGCTCCTGCTCCACACTTGTTTGGGAAGTTCCTAAAAATACCGGTCCAGCTAAGAAATCACTTTTCATTGCTTTTATAATGCTCCTTTCACTACTTGTTTGTAGCAATTCGTTATGAGAGAGGGAAAACAAAAAGGGAGAATAAATCATGGGTGCCGTCTCCCGCCATTAGAAATAGCGGCAGGTAAGTTAATTAGTTTTTGGTTTATTAAATACAGTTATATATTACAATTATACATTTTTGTTATTTAAACTATAAATATCGCGAAATTATGTTTTTTTTTCTCGAAGTGACACACCACCCGAGTTATGCTCGGTTTTTTGGCCAATTTTGACACACCAAGCTCAAAAGGTTGCCCATCACTGGCCTAGAGTGAGAGTTGGGGGCTTAAGACTCTTATACTAGACACCTATGCCCAACGGTATATCCAAAGAAACTTCTGCTACCTTTATTCCCTTCCCTACCGAATATAGAAAGTAAAACCCAACAAAACCCCCTTGTCCTTTCCCTATGCCTTTCAGGTATAACCCTTCCTAAGGCTCCCAATGTTCTCCAGCTGTGCAGATAAAGGTGAGCAACAGATCAGCTGTTACCATTTGGAATTCTAGCACTAGGAAAACAGAGCACAGCTTTTCTTCCTCCATGAGGATTGAGGAGCCCATGGTATCAACTTACCTTGCTTCTGAAGCTCTCCTCAACTTTAGCAGTATGTTCCTGTGCCCTTATTCATAGTAGTACCAACTGTGGGCCATTCTGCCAACTCACAATGTATTGTATTTATTGATTTATAAAACTTTTATGCCATTATTATGGAAACAATTCCATTCAAAATAGTTTACAATTTAAAAAGAACAATAACAGTAGGAGTGAGAATAAATAGAAAAGATATAAAATACAAATTTCAATATTGGCATAGTTTAATGCTGGGTTCCATAGTCCAGAAGAAACAGTAAGGAGGAGTGGCCTAGTGGTTAGGGAGGTGGACTTTGGTCCTGGGGAACTGAGGAACTGAGTTCGATTCCCACTTCAGGCACAGGCAGCTCCTTGTGACTCTGGGCAAGTCACTTAACCCTCCATTGCCCCATGTAAGCCGCATTGAGCCTGCCATGAGTGGGAAAGCGTGGGGTACAACTGTAACAAAATAAAATAGATACTATTGGAGATTCTATATGGAATGTTGCTACTATTGGAGATTCTACATGGAAGTTCTATTCCACTAGCAACATTCCATGTAGAAGGCTGCGCAGGCTTCTGTTTCTGTGAGTCTGACGTCCTGCACGTACGTGCAGGACGTCAGACTCACAGAAGCAGAAGCCTGCGCGGCCACATTGGTGATCTGCAAGGGCCAACTTCTACATGGAATGTTGGAATAGGAACATTCCATGTAGAATCTCAAATAGTAGCAACAGTGGAGGAGTGGCCTAGTGGTTAGGGTGGTGGACTTTGGTCCTGAGGAACTGAGTTCGATTCCCACTTCAGCACAGGCAGCTCCTTGTGACTCTGGGCAAGTCACTTAACCCTCCATTGCCCCATGTAAGCTGCATTGAGCCTGCCATGAGTGGGAAAGCACAGGGTACAAATGTAACAAAAATAAATAAATAAAATACATCCTCTACCTAGAAGATGACAACAAAGATTGATCTTTCAAATCTTGAGGAAGATTATTCCTGCCTTCTGGACCAATAATTCTAAAGGACCATTTTTTTTTCCAGTGGATGAGCCTCATAACATCCCAACTAATCACAGATCGTAATGTTCTTCTTCGGTGATTTGGTAACAATAGAAGGTACAATGGTCTAGATAGATCAATAAACTTCTATATAATCAATAATCAATTCCACCTTGTTAGTCCAAAAATCAAACTTCCAAGTTCTGCAATAATTGGAATTTATCCAGGTTTCTCTAACATTCCATTGTAAACACGTTAATCGAGACCATGCAAGTAAAGCTTGCTTGGACAGCACTACACAAAAAGCCCTCATCCAGATATGGCTTAATCGACTAGAGACTGGATGCTACATATTGCTGGAATGGTAGATTTTTTATAAACTTAGGGGTCCTTTTACTAAGCCGTGGTAAAAGGTGGCCTGCGGTAGTGCAAGCTTATCTTTTGGGCACTCACTGGACCATTTTTTACCGCGTCTAGGAAAAAGGGCCTTTCTTAAGGGGCCGGAAAATGGACACGCGCTAAAATTGAAACCAGCGTGCATCCATTTTTTTGGCCTGAGACCTTACCGCCACTTATTGACCAAGCAGTAAGGGTTCACCGCTACACACGCAGTGACCAGTCAGTGCTCACCAACTGCCAATTAATGCCGGAAACACCCATGTGGTAGGAAATAAAAAAATAATTTGTCCCGTGTTATGGTTGTGTTATGTCCCTCACCTGTTTGACGCTCCTCCCGGCTAAGTCATTCCTCAGCTCCGTCCAAAAGGGACAAGGTTCAGTCTTAGGAGGGTCTGTTTCAGTTTCCTAAGTCTGGCAGCTGTCATCCAGCTTGGGGCAAGGGCAGCAGCTTTCTTGGCTAGCTCAGGAGGGGCAGCCATCTTGTACAAACAAGAACAGGAAGGAACTCCATATTTGGTCTTGGGAGGATCTCCTATGGGGGCAGCCATGTTGGATTCACCTGAGTTTGGTTTACTCAGATTGCTTCACTATTTAAAGCACTGCCTCCAGGCCTTCATTACTTCGGCCTCAATTGTTCTGAGGAGTTACTGTGGGAGTGCTGTTCACTGACTATTCTTCTGTCCTGTTTACCTGTGCACCGGACCTTGGCTAGTTTTCTCGGATTACGCTTGTTTGCTGCCTGCCTTCACCCTGGACTGATTTTGACTATTCTTTGCCTGTCGGAGTACTGGTTCTGGACTGTGTCTGTTTCCTGCCATCCTGGTCAGCGGCTGTGCAACCCCGCCGGTTCCAGAAGTCCTGGTGGCCGCCTGCAGCTGGGAGCTCAACTCCCAGTGAACGGTGGTCGCTTTCCAGGTGAAGCTAGGGTTTGTCTGGCTGCCTGACTGAGTGTAGTAGCACTCCATCTCTGCCGTGCTCTATCGGGGCACAAGGGCTCACTACTACCGGGTCATAACAGGTTGCGCGCCAAATCCGAAATTACTGCCAGGGGGCACACTAGCCTGGCGGTAGTCTCATTTTGGCACAAGCTGCACACACATAGAGCCTACCGCACCGTTGTAAAAGTGCCCCTTAGCTATTAGCTTAGCTGCTGAGTTCAAGCAAAGGTTTCCAAATTCCCTCACCGACAAAGCTATAGCAGCCGTTGTTTACTATTAATGGTTTTCTTTTTTGGGGTGGGTGGGAGGGAGCGCTATAGTCACTTGATAGCTTTGGAGTTTCTGTCAGGTACTTGTGATCTGGTTTGGCCACTGTTGGAAGCAGGATACTGGGCTAGATGGACCTTTGGTCTGACCCAGAATGGCTGCTCTTATGTTCTTATTGACACTAACGTGGACAGTATTTGAAAGGAAGGAACATTGTTTTCTTAGCTATATAACTGGGATTAAATTTGGCACCAGCTGTTCATTCTGGCTTTCGGAAATGACTTTTGGTGTAATACCATTGCTATCTGGGGACGTACAAGGAATGTGTGGATAACTATTAATCTTCATTTTAAGTAATTACTGAAACCTTTCTAACAGAAGTCATGATACATTAGACTGTCAGTAAAGTAATCCTGTAATAAAACACCGCTGCAGAGAGCTATTTTCAAAGGGGGTTCCTAATGCAGTTACATGAGAACTCAAATAAGAACTTAAAAGAAAACCAATACAGAAGTTTGAGAGGGATGAGGGGAGCTGGGAAGGGAAGGGGTGGGAGAATGGACTCTCAAATGTAAAGGGCCAGAAGGCAGAGTAGCCTGCTATTTATCTGGCCTAACTTATGCGTCTGTTATCCAGAAAACAGCTGAATTTTGGCACTCTCTAGCAGTAACGTTCCTAGGTCGGCTGCCACCTGGGGCGGATCGCCGATGCTCACCCCCCCCCCCTCCCGGCGCAATGACCCCCCCCCAGGGTGCATTCTTGGCCGCTGGGAGCAGCCGCGCGGCTCTCAGCTCCGCTGGCTCCCTGCTCCCTCTGCCCCGGAACAGGAAGTAACCTGTTCCGGGGCAGAGGGAGCAGGGAAACAGCGGAGCCGAGATCCTCAAGGCTGCTCTCTGCACCCCTCCAGCGGCGTGCACCCGGGGCGGACTGCCCCCACCGCCCCGCCCTTGCTATGCCGCTGCTCTCTAGATCATTTTTGGTTGATTGGCCCCCAGTCCACTGATAAGCCTGCCCCTTTTTTTCTATGGACAATTCTCGGCACATACATAGAACCCAACTTTTCAAAATTATTGGGGGTGCTAAGCCCAATGGAAATAACCCCCCCTGGAGACAAACAAGGAATTCTCTCAATATTGGGGTGCTCAAGCACCCACAGAGCCGGCTCCTATGGACACATATAGATGTATGCAGCAGCATTTAATCATAGAGCTGATGGCCACATAAGCAACTTTGAAGATTGGCGCACAAAACCATGTGATTGATGGTGTGAACACAGAAGAGTTAATCTTCCTGTTTTATATACTTCCCTTCATGAATGTTTAGGACTTCTATGCTTATTTTTTTATATACTTATTTTTTCTTCATTCACTCAAATTCACTATAATGTTAATGGAGGCCAAATAAGACATCCAATCAGAATCTAAAATTTCAAAGAAACGTCAACACAAACATAATAGAACTGACTAAACCCTCTGTGGAGGTGGCACATGGAAGAAATAATAAACAACTACAAAAAAGGAAAATGAATTACAAAAAGAAAAAAAAACTGCCCAGGGCTAATCATTACAATGCCAATTAAGACTCATATAGGGCTGTGTGAGGGCAATCCTTCCTAACACATTCTCTTACAGAGCCAGGGCTGGAAAATTCAGCCAGGAGGGTGTTGTCCAGGGAAGATAAAAACCTAGAATTGGGGAAAGTCAGGGAGGCCCAGAACAAGAAGAAGCTGCCCTCCAGACTACAGATCTGTTACTTATGTGAAAGGAAGATTTTTTTGCTCAGCTATTGGCTTTGTCTGTAAGGTAGGACTTAGCGGTAAGTTCTCACGAACGCTAACCATGTGGTAAGCGTTCAACCTGCATCAACTGCCGATTACCGCTGGGTAAGCGTCACACGGTAGAAAATAGAAAATATTTTCTACTGCGTGTTTTGGGTGCGCGCCAAAAATAGAATTACCATCCCAGGCACGCGGTAGCCGGGCAGTAGTGTCAATTTGACGCGCGTTGGACGTGTATAGGCACCTACGCACCTTAGTAAAGGGCCCCATTGTATTATATCTCTGGTCTTTGAATTCCAGTGCTGTTATATTTTTGATACTGTTTCACGGTAGTTCTATTGTTATGTTTCAATTTACTGTTTCAAGTTTACTCCATTGATCGCATTTATGTTTATTCTTAGTTATTTTACTATTGTTATGCTGTTAACAAAAAAATTGTAAATTTTATGTTAAACTGTATGTACTGTACACCATCTTGGGTGAATCTCTTCATAAAAGTAGTTAATAAATTCCAATAAATAAATAAATAAATTAATAATAATGTTATTTTGTCCTAGCCAGAACCATCAGTCTGGGAGTACCTTGATTTTCCTAGTCTGTGTTTTAAACGCACCAGCCCATCTAAACGAACAGCTTTGAACCTAAGTCTTTCTGCTATGGGAAGCCAGTGCAGTTTGTTGAAGTTATCATGTTAAGGGTAACTATCGTGAACGATTTTCAAAACATCAAATGCTAATATCTCTTCTAGAAGGACGATAGTCATCCAAATGCAACAAGGAGGGTGGGATTGTTTCGGGGCTTTGTTTAATTGCCAGCTCTAGCATCAGAAAAATAGTTCTGCAATTTGCCTTACTCTGTGCACTAAGCAGTCTGCATCTTGACACGTTTTCATAATCTGAAAATGCAATAAATGAGTTGGAGCCCTGGGTATAATAACCAGAATGAAGAGAAGCCACAAAAGATGCCTGGGCTAATTTTATGATTTATTGATCCCTATTTCCTTCATCTTCTGGCATGCCAGTATTCACTTTTCCGTTTGGCACATCCCTGTATCATTATTGCTAATAGAGATTACGGCTATCCGACGGATGTTTGTATAATTAGAAGAGTGGTTTCAATCTGGACTGACTTCAGCAGGTGTTTTATTGTATTATTTGCATGAGTTCTGCCAGGAATGGAAACTGACACACTTATCCAGAAGGCCATGCTCGGCTGTCATGAGCCACCTTGTTATTTTAATCCCAAACAAGTTCAGGTTTAAGCCATCTGCCAATTCATGGTTTGAGTTAATTCTTTTAACTCATCTAGCATCGTCTGCTGGTGTGCCATTAGTCCCATGGCTTTTAAAGGGAACAGATTTTACATAATTACATATATATAAGCAGTGCCATACTAGGACAGACCGAAGATCAATCAAACCCAGTATGCTGTTTCCAAAGGTGGCCAATCCAGGTCACAAGTGCCTGGCAGAATCCCAAAACAGTTGTTTAGGAATAAGTGGTGGATTTTCCCCAAGTCCATCTTAATAATAGTTCATGGACTTTTCTTCCAGGAACTTCTCCGAAACTTTTTTATATCCAGCTACACTAACCACTTTTACCACATTCTCTGGCAATGAATTGCAGAACTTAATTATAAGTTGAGTGAAGAAGTATTGTCTCCAATTAGTTTTAAGTTTTCTTCTTAATAGCTTCAATGTGTGCCTCCTAGTCGTAGTACTTTTGAAAAGATTAAACAAGCAATTCACATTTACCCTTACCACTCCACTCATGATTTTACAAACCTTAACCTCTTTTGCCTTTCCTTATACAGGAGTCATTCCATCTCATTGATTATTTTGGTCACCCTTCTATGTATCTTTTCTAATTCAGGGATATCTTGTTCGAGATATGGTGACCAGAATTGCACATAATATTTGAGGTACTGTGGAGTGATGTAGAGACATTATGATTTTCTCTGTTTTATTCTCCATTTTATCTAATAATTCCTAATAAGAACATAAGAATAGCCATAATGTGTCAGACTAATAGTCCATCCAGCGCAATATCCCATCTCCAACAATGGCCAATCCAGGTCTCAAGTACCTAGAAGAATCCCAAGTAGTAGCAAGTTTCCAAGCTATCGATCCCAGAGCAAGTAGTGGTATTCCTCATATCTATCTCTATAGCAGAATATGGACTTTTCCTCCAGGAACTTGTCCAAGCTTTTTTTAAACCCAGATATGCTAACCACTGTAACCACAACCTCAGGCAACGAGTTCCAGAGCTTAACTATTCATTAAGGGCTTCTTTAAAAAAGCCGTACTAGCAATTCCCGTGCAGCAAATGAGAAGAAGCCCGTAGGAATTGAATGGGCTTTCTTTCATTTGCCGCACTGAGAATCGGTAGCGTGGTTTTGTAAAAGAGGCCCTGAGTGAAAAAATATTTCTTCCTATTTGTTTTAAAAGTATTACACTGCAACTTCATTGAGTGTCTCCTAGTCTTTGTTCTTTTTGCTAGAGTAAAAAATTGATTCACTTTTACCCATTCTACACCACTCAGGATTTTGTAGACCTCTATTGTATCCTCCCTGAGCCATCTCTTTTCAAAGCTGAAGAGCCCTAACCTTTTTAGCCTTTCCTCATATGAGAGTTCCATTCTTTTTATCATTTTGGTCACTCATCTTTGAACCTTTTTTAAATTCCGCTGTATCTTTTATGAGATACAGTGACCAGAATTGCACACAAGGTCAGGTCACACCATGGAGAAATACAGACAGGGACAGTCTTAGCAATTGCAGGGCCCTGTGCAGACCATTTCACCCTCCAATCTTCAGGTACTATAGACAATTTTAAAGACAAATTACAGATCCCTAACAGCAGATCAGCAATTTCATATTTGGGTTCTTTCAGTACCCTGGGGTGCATACCATCTGATCCCAGTGATTTACTACTCTTTAATTTGTCAATTTGGCTCAGTGTCTTCCAGGGTCCCCAAGAAGTCTTTCAGCTCCTCCATATCGTCACCTTTGAACACCATTTTTGGTATATTTAGATCACTTACATCTTTTTCAGTAAAGACAAAGTCAAAGATTTCATTCAGTCTCTCTGCTGTGACCTTGTGCGCTCGTTTCTCCCCCTCGTTCACCCTAACCCCTAGGCATTTGCTTTCTTGGCTGCTGCTGCACACCGAGTAAAGGATTTAAGTGACTCATGTAGCTGTAGTTTGCATCACTCTTACCTATGTGCATCACTTTGCATTTGGATTTAGCTCACACCTTTTTCAGATGGCGCTCAAAGTGAATTACAGTCAGGTACAGTACATATTGTCTTATTTCTGGAGGGCACACTATCTTAGCAAAAAGGCTGTCCTAAACTGAACTGCATACTATGTGGATAACAATTAAATATTCCTTTTTATCTGTACAGTTAGAAGAAACACCCAAGCTCTGTCACCTCTGCCTGGTACTCTACTGATAGTGCCAGGGGTTGCTGGAGTAAGGTATATAAAATAACGAGTGGAGTAGAACAGGTGGATGTGAAGCGTCTGTTCACGCTTTCCAAAAATACTAGGACTAGGGGGCATGCGATGAAACTACAGTGTAGTAAATTTAAACAAATCGGAGAAAATGTTTCTTCACCCAACGCATAATTAAACTCTGGAATTCATTGCCGGAAAATGTGGCGAAGGCGGTTAGCTTAGCAGAGTTTAAAAAGGGGTTGGACGGTTTCCTAACGGACAAGTCCATAAACCGCTACTAAACGGACTTGGAAAAATCCAAAATCCCAGGAATAACATGTATAAAATATTTGTACGTTTGGGAAGCTTGCCAGGTGCCCTTGGCCTGAATTGGCCGCTGTCGTGGACAGGATGCTGGGCTCGATGGACCCTTGGTCTTTTCCCAGTGTGGCATTACTTATGTACTTATATACTTAAGGTGGAGGTGTTCCATGGGGGTGAGAGCTGCATGAACAAGCTGGGATGGGTATGCCTTGTGGGTGGGGATTGGTTAAGTAAGCTGGGGTGGGGGGGGGGGGGATCACTTCAGCAAGCTGAGGGTATGTGTGCCATGGTGGTGGAAGGAATAATGGGAAGGGGAGTGAAAATAGAGGTTGTGGTAAGTGCGTGAGTGGGACTAAGAGAGAGATATGGGGTAAATGCATAAGGGTTGGGGAGAAGGAGAGGTGGGGGTATATGCCTGGGGGGAACCTTGGGGATACACAGGATCGGGGGTCTTGCTGAGAGAAAGAACTGAAGGGGTCAGGGAAGAATGAGGGTGAGGAGAGAGAACTGCAGCTGGAACAAGAGAGCGCTGAGGAGGGATATCAGACCTTATGATGAGGGAATTCTGCACAAAAATCCACAAATGTGTGCAGAAGTTTGCAGAATTTTAAAATAGTGTGTGCAGAATTTTGAATTTATTTTTTTGCACAGGATTCCCTTAGGAGTAACTATTGCAATTTTTCAAGGGACACATTAATCTAAGCCACTAGCCGCCTTATTTTCGAAAGAGAAAGACACCCGTATTTCGACCCAAATTGGGAGATGGGCGTCTTTCTCCCGTAGGCGGCCAAATCAGTATAATCGAAAGCCGATTTTGGCCGTCTTCAACTGCAATCTGTTGCGGAAATGGCCAAAGTTGACGGTGGCGTGTTGGAGGCATGGTTAAGGCGGGACTGGGGCGTGTTTATCGGCCGAGGAGAGATTGGCGTCCTCAGCCGATAATCGAAAAAAGAAAGACTTTTTAGCGCGAATTTGGGTCACTTTTTTGGACCCTTTTTTTTTCATGAACAAGTCCCAAAAAAGTGCCCTAAATGACCAGATGACCACCGGAGGGAATCGGGGAAGACCACCCCTGACTCCCCCAGTGGTCTCTAACCCCCTCCCACCCAAAAAAAACAACTTTAAAAACTTTTTTTCCAGCATATATGCCAGCCTCAAATGTCATAACCAGCTCCATCACAGCAGTATGCAGGTCCCTGGAGCAGTTGTTAGTGGTGCAGTGGACTTCAGGCAGGTGGACCCAGGTCCATCTCCCCTCTACCTGTCACACTTGTGGTGGTAAATGGGAGTGCTCCAAACCGCCCCCAACCACTGTACCCACATCTACAGTGGTGGAAATAAGTATTTGATCCCTTGCTGATTTTGTAAGTTTGCCCACTGACAAAGACATGAGCAGCCCATAATTGAAGGGTAGGTTATTGGTAACAGTGAGAGATAGCACATCACAAATTAAATCCGGAAAATCACATTGTGGAAAGTATATGAATTTATTTGCATTCTGCAGAGGGAAATAAGTATTTAATCCCTCTGGCAAACAAGACCTAATACTTGGTGGCAAAACCCTTGTTGGCAAGCACAGTGGTCAGACGTCTTCTGTAGTTGATGAGGTTTGCACACATGTCAGGAGGAATTTTGGTCCACTCCTCTTTGCAGATCATCTCTAAATCATTAAGAGTTCTGGGCTGTCGCTTGGCAACTCGCAGCTTCAGCTCCCTCCATAAGTTTTCAATGGGATTAAGGTCTGGTGACTGGCTAGGCCACTCCATGACCCTAATGTGCTTCTTCCTGAGCCACTCCTTTGTTCCCTTGGCTGTATGTTTTGGGTCATTGTCGTGCTGGAAGACCCAGCCACGACCCATTTTTAAGGCCCTGGCGGAGGGAAGGAGGTTGTCACTCAGAATTGTACGGTACATGGCCCCATCCATTCTCCCATTGATGCGGTGAAGTAGTCCTGTGCCCTTAGCAGAGAAACACCCCCAAAACATAACATTTCCACCTCCATGCTTGACAGTGGGGACGGTGTTCTTTGGGTCATAGGCAGCATTTCTCTTCCTCCAAACACGGCGAGTTGAGTTCATGCCAAAGAGCTCAATTTTTGTCTCATCTGACCACAGCACCTTCTCCCAATCACTCTCGGCATCATCCAGGTGTTCACTGGCAAACTTCAGACGGGCCGTCACATGTGCCTTCCAGAGCAGGGGGACCTTGCGGGCACTGCAGGATTGCAATCCGTTATGTCGTAATGTGTTACCAATGGTTTTCGTGGTGACAGTGGTCCCAGCTGCCTTGAGATCATTGACAAGTTCCCCCCTTGTAGTTGTAGGCTGATTTCTAACCTTCCTCATGATCAAGGATACCCCACGAGGTGAGATTTTGCGTGGAGCCCCAGATCTTTGTCGATTGACAGTCATTTTGTACTTCTTCCATTTTCTTACTATGGCACCAACAGTTGTCTCCTTCTCGCCCAGCGTCTTACTGATGGTTTTGTAGCCCATTCCAGCCTTGTGCAGGTGTATGATCTTGTCCCTGACATCCTTAGACAGCTCCTTGCTCTTGGCCATTTTGTAGAGGTTAGAGTCTGACTGATTCACTGAGTCTGTGGACAGGTGTCTTTCATACAGGTGACCATTGCCGACAGCTGTCTGTCATGCAGGTAACGAGTTGATTTGGAGCATCTACCTGGTCTGTAGGGGCCAGATCTCTTACTGGTTGGTGGGGGATCAAATACTTATTTCCCTCTGCAGAATGCAAATAAATTCATATACTTTCCACAATGTGATTTTCCGGATTTAATTTGTGATGTGTTATCTCTCACTGTTACCAATAACCTACCCTTCAATTATGGGCTGCTCATGTCTTTGTCAGTGGGCAAACTTACAAATCAGCAAGGTATCAAATACTTATTTCCACCACTGTAGGTGCCCCCCTTCAGCCATAAGTGCTATGGTAATGGTGTAGAGTTGTGGGCAGTGGGTTTTGGGGGGGATTTGGGGAGCTCAGCACCAAAGTGAAGGGAGCTATGAACTTCAGAGGTAGTTAACTTTTTTTTAATTGTTACAAGTGCCCCCTAGGGTGCCCGGTTAGTGTCCTGGCATGTGAGGGGGACCAGTGCACTACGAATCCTGGCCCCTCTCATGACCCAATGCCTTGGATTTGGTCATTTTTGAGCTGGGCGCCTTCGGTTTCCATTATCGCTGAAAAACAATACCGCCCAGCTCAAATCTGCACAAATCCGATGCATTTGGCTGGCACAAACCGTATTATCGGAAAAAAGATGGACGCCCATTTTTTCAAAAATACGGTTTGTCCCGTCCCTTCACGTACCCGTTCTCGGAGATAGACGCCCATGGAGATGGGCGTTCGCGTTTGATTATGCCCCTCTAGGTAGCCTAGGGAATGCTGCTACACTATCTAAAAGTCTTTTCTGTCACAATATTAAAACAATACTAACAATTGCTAGGAATTGTTGCCTGTTCACTTTTTTACATAACGTTGATTCATTCATGCTCTGAAATCTGGGAAAAGCCCAGCTGACTCCATTTGCTGAGGCAGTGTTCTGCCAGTTTAATATCTGACCATCTGCTAACCAAAAGGTACAGTACCCACTGGGTCCATAAAGACCAATTCAGCTCTCTAATCAAACAGACAAGTGCTACTGGTTTAGCATATCCCTGAGCCCAGATAATATTTATAAAGTCTGTACCCAATACTAACAACAGTAATCACAATTACATTCAGCAGTATACTGAACATACAGAAGCGTTTTAGAAAGGACATCTAACTTAGAAGATGGACGTCCAAGTCTGTGCGTCACATATGAAAGCCAGTTTCTCAATTATGTTAGAACAGGATCTGCCCACATACAACCTGTTCTAAAACACATGAAGAACGGATGTCCAAGTGCTGGCTACATCCAGCCTGAACATCCATTTTAGAAAATGAAATATCCAAATTATGAATGGGAGAAAAAAGGGACTGGATGGCTTTGCGACAGCATAGGAACATCCATAATAGAAAATGGCTACCAGACTCTATGGGGAGGAGTAACCGAATGGTTAAAGCAGCCTGAGTAAGACCCAACGGGTTCTGGATCAAATCCCACTGCAGCTCTTTGTCATTTTCTTTTTTTTCTAATTATGAGCCCTCCATGGACAGACAAATACCTACTGTGACTTTCCTTACTCCCTCCAGTACAGAACTGTGCATTCAGAGCATCTTCTGTAACCTGGACTTGCCAAATACCAGAGCTAAATAGGGACATCCATCTTTTGAGACATGGATATCCCTTCCCCTTCTGAAACTGGAGTTAGAATGTTGTTTGAATGTTTTGTTTATTATTATTAGCATTTGTATAGCGCTACCAGACGCATGCAGCGCTGAACACCTGATACAAAGAGACAGTCCCTGCTCAAAAGAGCTTACAATCTAAATAATACAGACAGACATGGCAGTTACGGGTGAGGGAAGTAATGGGTGAGAAGGAAGAAGGGACAAGGGGAGGGTTATGTTATGTATATGATTATGTGTAATCCACTGAGAACTTTGGACTGAGCGGAATAGAAGTTTTTAAATAAATCAATATTTTAGCCCCGCCATAGTCCCCTCCTTGCCATATGGACCTATTGCAGTTTTAGACATCCATATCCTGGCTTTATAAAATTGGGATTTTGACATCCATGCAATATAAATGTCTAAATGCTGGTTTTCATACATCCAAAATACGAATAGAGCTTCTACAACAAAGCCATATTTGATGCTGCCTGTTAAAAATGACATAAACATGAACACTGAGCTCACGGTGGTCAGCGTTTTTTGAACAGCTGATTACTACAGGCAGAAATAAGTCCACATATCCAATGCAGGGCCATATCTGGGCACCAGTATTGAATATTTGGGGTCAGCCACCAAATAAGAAGTTAAGTAGGTAAGTATTGCCATACTGGGATAGACCGAAGGTCCATCAAGCCCAGCATCCTGTTTCCAACCGTGGCCAATCCAGGTCACAAGTACCTGGCAAGATCCCAAAAATGTGCAATACATTTTGTGCTGCTTATCCTAGAAATAAGCAGTGGATTTTCCCCAAGTCCATTTTAATAATGGTCTATGGATTTTTCCCTTAGGAAGCCAGCCAAACCTTTTTTAAACCCTGCTAAGCTAACTGTTTTTACTACATTCTCTGGCAACGAATTCCAGAGTTTAATTACACGTTGAGTAATTCGTTTTAAATTTACTACTTTGTAGCTTCATCGCGTGCCCCCTAGTCCTAGTATTTTTGGAAAGAGTAAACAAGTGATTCACGTCTACCCGTTCCACTCCACTCATTATTTTATAGACCTCTATCATATTTCCCCTCAGCCGTCTCTTCTCCAAGCTGAAGAGTACTAGCTGCTTTAGCCTTTCCTCATAGGGAAATCTTCCCATCCCCTTTATCATTTTCATCGCCCTTCTCTGTACCTTTTCTAATTCCACTATATCTTTTTGAGATGCAGCAACCAGAATTGAGCACAATATTTGAGGTGTGGTAGCAATGTTAAGGGTGTCGGTCAATATTCAGTGCAGACATTGATATAGCTAAGCAGGCAAAGAGGGACTGTCTTTTGTGTAGTCCTAGCTGCCCACAGCCATACAGACCCCAGTACTGAATATGGCTGGTACCTACCTATAAGATAATGTGTGGAATGGAACAGGTCGATGTGGAGCGTCTGTTTATGCTTTCCAAAATACTAGGACAAGGGGGCATGCGATGAAGCTGCACTGTGGTAAATTTAAAACGAATTGGAGGAAATTTCAAATTTCTTCCTCAACATGTAGTTAAACTCTGGAATTCGCTGCCGAAAAAGGGGGTTAAGGCGGTTAACTTAGCGGACTTCAAAAAGGTTTGGATGGCTTCCTGGAGGAAAAGGCCATAGAATGTTGTTGAATAGACGAGGGAATAATACAGTATTTCTAGGATGGGCGGGACAAATTGCTTGTTCTTTTGGCCGCTGTCGGTGACAGGGTGCTGGGCTCGATGGACCCTTGGTCTATCCTAGCATGGCGATGCTTATGTACTTATGTACCTAACTGGTGGCTCTACCCTGACTGCACCCCTGGACCTTTCCAGCACTACCTTGGCAGTGCCGTGGTGGTTAGAGCCTCTCCTGCCTGTTTGAACCATGCTGAATATCGACCCTGAAGCTTTCACTAGTGTCTTCATTTACTGCTACTGAAATAGCCAAGAAAGGGAGGCGAAAATGAAATTTTCTGTATTTAAAGTGAGGTTTCCGAGCCTAGGGACGTGACAAGATGGCAGCATGAACCTTTGCTGCATTTAGAGGGTTCCATTGGCTGCTGTTGGATTTTTCTTCATATTATACATAAGTTGCATACTAAGAGAGAGGGGGTAATCTAACCTCTTCACCTAAACAGCAAAGGATTGACCATTATGCAACAAGGACTCCCGTTATTGGAATCAGAGAGGGGAATCCGACCATGCCGGGAGAAGGAGAGCTCTCTGCCTTTGGATTAGAAGTCACTCTGACCCATCTGAAGCTTGAACCACCGCCGTGCCCAACCGACATACATGAAGCTCCTGGAGCATATTATATGGAAGTCACACAAGATGAAGATCCAGGCTGGGACAGGACTGCTGAGGAAGTCGGTGGAGCAGTAGAGAGCAGTGGAGAATGGCTGGTAGCTTTGGCAATAGCGAAAGTTCCAGCGGTGGTGTCATCAGAAAGCATTTGGGAAGCTCTCTAAAGGCTAAATGGTACTACTGAGAAGTCTGCATAAGAGATTACACTCTTGTGATAAAGCTGATATGCTGACTCAAAATCTAGACAGCACTAAAAAGGCTTACCGCTCAGATTAGGACTGTAAGCTCTTTGAGCAGGGACTGTCTTTCTTCTATGTTTGTGCAGCGCTGCGTACTACTACTACTATTTAGCATTTCTATAGCGCTACAAGGCGTACGCAGCGCTGCACAAACATAGAAGAAAGACAGTCCCTGCTCAAAGAGCTTACAATCTAATAGACAAAAATAAAGCATGCAAATCAATTAATGTGGGGGAGTGGTTCAAGTCAAAAGCAATGTTAAAGAGGTGGGCTTTCAATCTAGATTTAAAGATGGTCAAGGATGGGGCAGTAATATTCCAGTAAGATGTGTAAAAAAAAAAAAAACTTAAAGCAAGATGGTCAATATATTGTATATGGATTTTCAGAAGGCACTTGGCCTTGTAGCGCTATAGAAATGCTAAATAGTAGTAGTAGTAGTAGGTCACAGATTTGCAAAATTTTACTGCAATTTTAGTGAGAGACAAATTAGCTAAACATAAGAAAATTGAAGCTATGGAACATTTTAATGAAAGGTTAAATCTGCGCTTACATTTTAATGAAAGGTTAAATCTGCGCTTTCTGAATTTTCCTAGGTCCCTGGGGATTTCTCCCCACAGTGGCCTTTAAAAAATATTTGATTGAGGTACTTAAATTCTCCCCTGAACCACACCCTCCTTTAAATAAAGTTTACTACATTTCCGCTAAGAAGAGTCTTCAGGACTCAGGATCTGACCCGTTAAATGTATCTGCTGGGTTAGTCTTTGAACAATACTTGATTGCAGTTCTGAAATGTTATTTTGGAACTCTTAGGTATTGTAGTGTGGTTAAAAAAAAAAGTGTTGGTGTTTCCTGATGTTACGAAGCAGACTCAGGAACATAGGAAGGCTTTCTTGGCTTTAAGACAGGAAGTCCTGACCATAAGTGTAGCACTTTTTGTTTTGGCCTATCCTTGTAAATGTCTCATTAAATATTTGGGTGCTAAATATGTTTTTTAAGTGCTGGGACAGTTGCATTCTTTTCTGGAGCTGAAGAAGATCACAAAAGGGTCTGTTTGACCTTTCTATTGATTTGAGTGTGACAGATAACCAATGGGAGCTTGTTTCCATGTTAAAGGCCATGTGATGGCAAGAGCAGTTTTGCTTGATTTTCCATTATAATATCTCCTGGTATTTCTGCTGTGTCCCTTAAAATTATTGTTTTATGAAAGAATGTGATGTTTTGCATGATTTTTTGGTTTTACTTTTCTATTTTTATTAATTCTGTGTTTCTGTTGTAAGTGTTTAACTTGTTAGTTATGCAATCAATATAAAAAAGAAATCGAGATTTCCTCACAATCTAAACTTCTTGATACACTATCACTGTGATGGAAAAAATGATACTAACTAATTGGAAAGACAATCATAGTTTAAGTGATCAATTTTGGTATAATTGTTCCTACAATGCTACAAATTTGAAATGTCGATAACAGATAAAATGGGAACCTCTTTATTCAAAGTATATGATCCTACTTAGAATTATATCTAGAATCTTTAATTAGTGAATTCCACCACTCTCATTATTTAGCTAAACAATTACAATATAATGATAATTACTTTAAGAAAAGTGTTTAGTAACATTTAACTTGTCTCTGCCTCTTTTGTTGTTGCCTTAATTTTAATTTCGTTTTACTGCTTATCAGGGGCGTAGCCAGACACCCAAGTTTGGGTGGGCCTGGACCCAAGGTGGGTGTGCAGAACTCCGCCTTGTCCTACAAGTGATTTGGTTTCTCCCTCTCTCGCCTGCATACCATACAGTCTTTCAAGCATCCCCTCTCCCCTGTATACCTTTTAAATAGCAGATTTTCATCGGCAGCAAACAGTTGTTGGGAGTTTTTGGCTGGTGGGGCTTGGGGTCCCTGCCAGCCACATTATAGGTGTTCTGGTACTTGGTGGGCCTGAACCTAAAGTGGGTGGGCCTGGGCCCACCCCAGCCCACCCTTGGCTACGCCACCTGCTTATAATTAAGATGTTAAATTTTTGAAGATAATTGTTCCAGTCAATAACCAACTGTCAGCGGCCAACATTTTTAATAAACCCACGCTCGCTCCTACCCCTTGCACTTAAAGCTCTAAAGTGGTGGCCACACTAGCAGATGTAGCAGGAAGGGTCTAATTGGCATGGGGAGTCTGGCAATGGTGACGGAGGAATTGGAATCAATAGAGGGGTCGGTAATGGTGACAGGGTCAAAGAGGGGATTGGAATTAGAGTATAGTAGTAGTGATGAGGTCCAGTCATGGTGGGTAGGATTAGAAAGAAGGGGAGCAGGTGTGAGAAATGCAGGCCACCACCCAGAAACTATGTGGCTACTGGTTGAGATTAAGTGCTGGCACTAGCATCCCTGTGGAAAGGTATTTCCTGATGTTACTCCTACTTGGATGAGGTAGATTTGGGGAATACCATCTCTTATTGCTAGGCAGTGGTGTAACTAGGAATGATATGTTGATGGTGCCCATGATAAACATGCATGGCCAAGAAGCACTGCAGCTATTGACACTGTCTCCGATTCTCCTCCCATTGACCTGTGTCACTGCCAATGAATGTGGGTTAGGCCTGAATCCAAAAGGCTATACCCCCTACGCTGCTGGGAGATGGGGGTGAAGGAACTCAGTATTATGATCTGTTGGGTACTGATTACAAATGTCCATATTGAACCACTGTTAGGGACCGGATAGTGGACATCAATACAACATCATTGGACCCAGTATGGCATTCCTTTTGTGGTTGGCTACTTTCCCTCCTCAGTCTGAAACAAGATCAGAAAGCTCTTGGTCTCATGTCTAAAATCTTTGGGAGCATACGAAGACAGTTTAGAATTTCAAGACTCTGTGCTGAGTTGGAGGGACAGGATAGCTTCGCAGAAAGACTCTATATGAAGTGCTTGAAGGCGAATGAGAGGGGAAGTGTGTATTTGCCTGTCCTATGCCTAGATTTAGATTTAGGGGCCTTTATTAATATCCAGCAAGCCCATATCGTACAACATTTCCACTGCGGCATTTTTTTTTTTGGGGGGGGGGGGGGGGGGGGCGTTAGTGTCTAGTTTGTGTACCTAGATTTAAGGGGTCTTTTACTATGGTGCGTAGAATTTTTAGCTCATGCTAAAAATCAGCTGGCACTAAACGCTGAGATGCCCTTAGGAAGATATGGGCGTCTTTAGTGTTAACACCAGCTGATTTTTAGCTGAGCTAAATATTCTAGTGCACCTTAGTAAAAGGACTCCCTTAGTGCCTAGTTTTGTGTACCTAGACTAGCCCATGAATTACCTCCAGATTCTATATAGTGCCATGTAAGTTGCATGCGCAAATCCAGTCATATTCTGGATTTGCGCATGCAACTGAATTGTTAACACGCTAATCAGTGCTGATAATTGCCACTTAATTATTGGCACTAATTGCATTAATTAGAATTTACCACGCAGAAAACTGTCTAAAGCATACTCTTTAACGTGATGCGCGTAAATTCTAAGTTGCATAGTTGAAAATTGGGGTGTAGAATGGTGGGTTGTGGCAATTTCTAAAATCTATGTGTAATTTGGGCGCCGTAGGCTTATTCTATAAAGTATGCCATGGCATGTTTCATTTTGGTGCCAATTTTTTTAAGCATGATATATAGAATCTAGTCCTTAATGTCTATTTTGGGTGCCTAGATTTAGGGCTTATTCTATAAAGGTTATGCTCCTAAATTATGGAGTGTAATCTATTTTGGAGCATAGATTAGGCTCGTAATTTAGTGAGAATAAACTTTATAGAATAAGGCTCTTATTATTTATTTGTTTTTAGTACATTTATACCAGGGTCGTATCTGGAATCCGGCGGTAGGGGGGCCAGAGCCAGAGAGGGGGGGCACATTTTTGCCTCCCTCTCCCCCCCCCCCACCCGCCACCCCGCCGCCGCCGCCCCCGGGCACTTCTCTCCACCCCCTCCCCGCCGTCAACCTCCCCCGCTGCTTACTTTTGCTGGCGCCGAGGTCCCGACCCGCAGTCTCCGTTTTTCGTCTTCCTCCGTGGCCATGCTTCCAGGAAAGTAACGCTGCAGTGCTGATTCGTTGACCCCAGTTCGACGTCTGACGTCAGACCGCCGAACTGAGTCACGAAGTCAGCACTGCAGCGTTACTTCCTGGAAGCATGGCCACGGAGGAAGACGAAAAACGGAGATTGCGGGTCGGACCTCGGCGCCAGCAAAAGTAAGCAGCGGGGGAGGGTTGACGGCGGGGAGGGGGGCCAGGGCGAAATCTGCGGGGGCCCAGGCCCCTGTGGCCCCACGCAGATACGCCCCTGATTATACTACACATTTTCCCACTAGAGTGGGCACAATGTGGCTTTCAGGGTTACATAAGCTTACAACTCAATGAGGGTAATGATACAAATAGACAGAAAAAAAAAAGCTAAAGGTGGACAAAAGCCATGGGACCGGATGGGATCCACCCTAGGATATTGAGGGAGCTCAGAGAGGTTCTGGCGGGTCCTCTTAAAGATTTGTTTAATAAAATCCTTGAAGACGGGAGAGGTTCCAGGGATTGGAGATCGGCGGATGTGGTCCCTCTTCACAAAGTGGTGATAGGGAAGAAGCTGGAAACTACAGGCCAGTAAGCCTCACTTTTGGAGGCCGTATCTTGTAAGGATGTAAAAAGAATTGAAGCGGTGCAAAGAAAAGCTACGAGAATGGTATGGGATTTGCGTTACAAGACGTATGAGGACCTGCTGAACTAAACATGTATACTCTGGAGGAAAGGAGAAACAGGGGTGATATGATACAGACGTTCAAATATTTGAAAGGTGTTAATCCGCAAACGAACCTTTTCCGGAGATGGGAAGGTGGTAGAACGAGAGGACATGAAATGAGATTGAAGGGGGGCAGACTCAAGAAAAATGTCAGGAAGTATTTTTTCACGGAGAGAGTAGTGGATGCTTGGAATGCCCTCACGCGGGAGGTGGTGGAATTGAAAACGGTAACGGAATTCAAACATGCGTGGGATAAGCATAAAGGAATCCTGTGCCGAAGGAATGGATCCTCAGGAGCTTAGTCAAGATTGGGAGGTGGGGCTGGTGGTTGGGAGGCGGGGATAGGGCTGGGCAGACCTATACGGTCTGTGCCAGAGCCGGTGGTGGGAAGCGGGACTGGTGGTTGGGAGGCGGGGATAGTGCTAGACAGACTTGTACTGTCTGTGCCAGAGCCGGTGGTTGGGAGGCAGGGCTGGTGGTGGGGAGGTGAGGATAGTGCTGGGCAGACGTAGGAGAAGGAGGAGGAAAAGAGTAATTTATATTTAACAGACTTGCAGCTTGGATAGTGTAGTCATAGGAGCCAACTTTTCAAAATTATTGGGGGTGCTAGCCCAGTGGAAATAATCCTTCCTTGGACACATACAAGGAATATTCTCAATATTGGGGGTGCTCAAGCACCCACAGCACCCACAGAGTCGGCTCCTATGTAGGAACGAGAAGTCACTGAAGCATTTTTGGATAAAAGATCTAACAAGTCTAGCATGTAGGCAGGGGCTTCCCATATATTATCTTGTGAGTCAATGAGCAGATTTTAAAGGTAATACGATCTATAATGGGGAGCCAATGTAAGTTAAAACGAAGAGGTTGAGCATGTTCAAAGCGTGATTTGCCTAAAATTAGCCTTGCAGCTGTGTTTTGGGCAATCTGGAGTTTTTTCAGGATGAATTTTCGGCAGCCAGCATAAATTCCACTACAGTAGTCTATATGAGATAGGACCAACCAGTCCCTTAGGGCCAGATTCTATGTATGGCACTTAAAAAATCCGCGTGGAAAACATTTCTATCTAAGCGTATTTTATAAGCAGCGCCTAGATTTAGGCATGGTAATATAGAATAGGTTTAGTCAATAACCTAGTGCCTAAAACTATGTGCATCCATTTATACCAATGAAAATGTGGCATAAATCCTGGCATGTAGAATTACGCACACTAGGCCATATTCTATAACTACGCACATAAATTTTGGAATGTCCACGAAATGCCCATTTCCCTGCCCATAAAATGCCCCTTTTGCCTGCATGCATTAGAATTTAGGTGCAGTGTATTACAGAATACGCTTAAGGAGTTGTGCATGTAAATTCGAATTATTGCCAATTAGTGCTCATTATTGCTTGTTAAGAGCTGTTAACTACTCTGATTGGCTTGTTAAGCCAAAATAAGTTACACGCGCTGTTATAGAATATGCTTGGATTTTGGCGCAGAACGTTAGGCGCAATATATTGAATCCGGGGGTTAGTACCTGGGGGTTAGGCAAGAAGTGGGTGGGCACCAAGTGTTCTCCACATCACCACCACCACCAAAAAAATATCTAAGCTGGCAGAAAAAACGCTTCTTTCCACCTTGGCAGTCTGCAGAAGGCATGCGCTGAAAACTGAGCGTGCGCGGGTTCCGGTATCATTGAGAGTAGCGTTTTTGTTACCATTAGGCGGAAGTCTTCAGTTGACGGAGCTTTGGATCCCCACCAGCTACCGCTAAATGTGTGCTACTGTTGGGTGGGACTGAGCCCTAAGTGGGTGGGCCCTGGCCCACCCAGGCCCACACTGCCCAGAGGGCACCTGGTAGGAGCCTAATATAAAGGAATATAGGTGCCTACTTTCTGTTTAGAGTAGTAGCATAACAGCAAAAATATGTGCTTATAAGTTAGGCACGGGTACTTATGCCAGTGTTAGAAATACACTGGCAACTTATAGTAGTCTATAAGTAACTTGCATGAGTCACGCCCATGCTCTGCCCAGACTTCACCTATGTGTACAAATTACATACTATGTAAGATGCGCATATATTTAAAGAACAGCGCTTAAGGAGAAATTTGGTGTCTATGCCTATATGTGCACATATATGCCATTATTCTAATGAATTACGCAAGTAATTGACGCTTAGCTTAAGCGTGTCCCTTTATAAAATTGGCCTGTATAGGATAATGAGACAGAAGGAACCGTATTGCATACTTTTATGAAACTATGGGACAGCTAAAATGCTTTATCAGATACACTGTCCTGCTTATAATCGAACGAGAAAAACGCCCAAGTTCCGACCTAAATCAGGAGATGGACGTTTATCTCACAAAAACGATAAACGCGGTATAATCGAAAGCCGAACTTGGACGTTTTCAACTGCACTCCATCGCGGAAGCATACAAAGTTGACGGGGGCGTGTCGGAGGCGTAGTGAAGGCGGGACTGGGGCATGGTTATCACCCAAACAGAGATGGGCGCCTTTCACCGATAATGGAAAAAAAGTATGCGTTTGTAGCTAGAATTTAGGGCACTTTTCCTGGACCCTGTTTTTTCATGAATAAGGCCCCCAAAAGTGCCCTAAATGACCAGATTACCACTGGAGGGAATCGGGGATGACCTCCCCTGACTCCCCCAGTGGTCACTAACCCCCTCCCATCACAAAAAATGATGTTTCACAACTTTTTATTTTCACCCTCAAATGTCATACCCACCTCCCTGGCAGCAGTATGCAGGTCCCTGGAGCAGTTGTTAGGGGGTGCAGTGGACTTCAGGCAGGTGGACCCAGGCCCATCCCCCCCTACCTGTTACAATTGTGCTGCTTAATGCTTAGTCGTCCAACCCCCCCAAACCCACTGTACCCACATGTAGGTGCCCCCCTTCACAGGGCTATAGTAATGGTGTAGACTTGTGGGCAGTGGGTTTTGAGGGGGATTTGGGGGGCTCAACACACAAGGGAAGGGTGCTATGCACCTGGGAGCTCTTTTACCTTTTTTTTTGTTTTTGTAAAAGTGCCCCCTAGGGTGCCCGGTTGGTGTCCTGGCATGTGAGGGGGACCAGTGCACTACGACTCCTGGCCCCTCCCACGAACAAATGCCTTGGATTTATTCGTTTTTGAGCTGGGCGCTTTCATTTTCCATTATCACTGAAAAACAAAAACGCCCAGCTCACAAATTGTCGAATAAAACATGGACGTCTATTTTTTTTCGAAAATACGGTTCGGTCCGCCCCTTCACGGCAATGGAGATAGACGTTTTCGTTCAATTATGCCCCTCTGTGTATGCCAAGACATCTTAAAAGTGGAGTCCATACAGTCTAATGAAGAGTGAAAGATATGTATAGCGCCTCCTAGAGTTCTTCTGTTAAATTCTAATCTCGACCACAGGTAGATACTTTAGTCCCCCTTTATTTCTATTCTGTCTGGCAGCTTATAAAAGTATCAGTCAAACTGACAGCTATCTGCTTTGCTGGATTTCTTCTCTCTGTACATGTTTCACTGTTGGTTCCTGCAGCCATTCAATTTAGCTGAACTGAATCCTCATCTTTATGAGATGGTCATACAACTCCATCACTGACATCCCTTATGTTTCTTATTCCCTCTGCTCTTGGGAATGCTTTCATTTTTATCCACAAAATATCCTCTGTGCCTCCAGTGCCATGATGAAGGTAATTTTAAAACTGAGCATAAGGATAAAAAGTATGTATGTGTTTTTCACTTGTAGACTTTGCCAGGCTTTCAAAGCAAAAGTAGATATGTACGTCTACACTGAAAATTATCACAAGAAAACTATGTTCTCACAAACACTAGCTGTTTGGGGTGTACAATTTTTCTGGGTTAAAGTATATACATGTGCAAGCCCTTCTTCATCCTGCCCTCAGGTATGCCTCTTCAAACAAAGGATAAACATATGTAAACCAGTTATATGCAAGTAAATTCACCAAAATATTGGGGAAACAATTTTTAGATAAAGTTGATATCCTATAAACCAGTGGTGTAGCCACGGGGGGCCCAGGTAGAGCTAAAGCAAAGAGGTATATAGACAGGTGTGACCCAAGGCAAGATGTCACCCGAGGCAGGGCTAAGATGCTGCCCCCCCCCCCCCCCCCCCCCCCCCCCGGTCTGAGATGCCATCCCCTCTGAGAGATGCCATCCCCTCTGAGGTCAAGTTCTGGCATCTCCCTCTTTCCTTTCTCTACCCGATAAATGCTATTAGTAGTAGTAGTAGTTCCCTGAGTTTATCTTCTTTCTTTATGTTCCCAAAGTTGACGGCGGCAGCGGTTCCCATATGCTATCCTGCCACCAGCACCAGTCTCTTCTCTACTGCGGCCACCTCTGAGGAAACAGGAAGTCACATCAGAGAGGTGGCCACAGTAAATAGATGAGGCGGGTGCCGGTGGCAGGGCAGTGAATGGGAATCGTGCCTGCCACTGCCAGCTTTTGGAACACAAAGAAAGGAGATAAACTCAAGGAATGGGGTGGAGGAAGGAAGGGGGAGATATCCACTCTTGAAAGGGTGCTGCCTGAGGCCCCCGCCTTAGGTGGCCTAATGTTCAGGCCACCCCTGTATACATAGGAGCCAACTTTTCAAAATGATTGGGGGTGCTTAATTTTTTTTTTTACAGGTGGTGCATTTGTCCCCCTCCCCTCGCCCCCCTCTCCTCAGAGTTCCAGGCCCCCTCCCTCTCCTCAGAGTTCCAGCCCCCCCTCTCCTCAGTTCCAGCCCCCAATCCCTCCCTCCCTCCTTCCTCAGAGTTCCAGACCCCCCTCCAAGTTCCAGACCCCCCTCCCTCCGAGTACCAGATGCCCCCTCCCTCCCTCCAACTTCCAGACCCCCCCCCCCCCCTCCGACTCAAGTTCCAGCCCAACCTCTTCTCCCACTCCCACAACATTCCTTCACCTACCCCTCGCCTTCCTGCATACCGCCCATACCGGGGTCCCGGTGGCAGCAGTAGTGAAAGGCAAGCACAAGCAGGCTCGGCGAGTCGGTGCTAAGTTAAGCCTGCCTTCCCTTCTCGTTGCTCTCAGCTTTGCCTCTGGTCCCGCTCTCATTTCCTGTTTCCGCGAGGGCGGGACCAGAGGCAGAGCTGAGAGCAACGAGAAGGGAAGGCAAGCTGAAGCGCCGACTCGCTGAGCCTGCTCGTGCTCGCCTTTCACTACTGCTGCTGCCGGGATCCCGGTAAGATGACTTTTAAGTTATGGGCGGCATGCAGGAAGGCGAGGGGCAGGCGAAGGACTGTTGTGGGAGTGGGAGAAGAGGTCGGGCTGCGGGCTGCGGGCTGGCTCCTGGGGAACTTCCGGTTCCGGTGGGGAAATAATGGGGGTGCTCGAGCACCCACAGCACCTACGGAGTTGGCGCCAATGCCTGTATATAGAGGAGGCCTACAGGGACATAGTAGAGAAGTCCCACCTTCAGACTGGCAACCTCTGTGCTACCATGGAGGAGAAAGATCACCTGAAGGGAGAACATCCAGGACCTTCCTCCCAGGGGATACAATATCCTCTTGCACCAAGGATGTGTCTCCAGGGGCTTCAGCCCAGGAGGAAAGGGTTAAGACGGCCATATGAGTTGGAGATTCAATCATTAGGCATGTAGATAGTTGGGTGGTTGGTGGACATGAGGATCACTTGGTTACTTGCCTGCCTGGCGTGAAGGTGGTGGACTGCATGCGTCACCTAGATAAGATTTTAGACAGTGCTGGGGAGGAGCCAGATGTCTGTGAACCACCTCATCCGAAATTCACTGTTCTGTGTGTGCTGGGTGGTGATATTTCAGCAACTCTTTGGACCTGTCTTAGGAGGCACTGCCATTTTAAACAACACTACTATTTCTGCCATGGTTGGGCCTCGTTAATTTTTAATCAGCTTTTATCCACTGTAACTTTTGAAATGAACTGTTACTAATGACTAGTCATATGTCAGTCTAATGAATGGAATGCACACTTTCAATTTGGTAAGCAGCTTGTTTAGAATTTTGTTCCATTTTGTCGCTCTGCAGTCCAATTACCATTCAGCTATTTATATACGACATATCAGAGACCATGCATTTAGAGTCACTGGTGGAAAGGCTCACATTGCGAAATGGGATTTCTGATGAATATTAATGATCTAATATTTTATATTTAGAATTCCTAGTGTCAGGGGGTGCATTAATGGAGGCCTGGCCTGGGGACAAGGATAAGCGTTAATAAGCAAATTCAGCATTGCGTGATGAAGCACTTTATAATAAATATGAATTGATGTAGGAAAGGAATCTCTGACAGCAACCGTAGAACGGCAATATATTTATGTTTCTTTACATTCCCATTCTCCATCTGTTTTTGCATAATAGATCCCCTCTCTAGGCTAGTTAATATGTTTTGAAATCTTTGTGTATTATAATTGAGGCATTATCAATTCATGACATTTCTAGCTGGCTTTACAGACCTAACATCTTCTATTGTGCATGGTCAGTATTAGGGTGTGTTTTTAGTCATGGGGAGAACAATTGTCAAAGCAAGCTAGCAGCATCAAAATGAATTAATGCTCCTTAGTTGCCCTGTCTGGAAATTGCCCTCTGGAATAGTTGAAACTATGCTTTAGCTTATACCCATAGCTGTAGCTGGATTGTAAGCAAGTGTTTTGGGGGAGCATATTTAGATCAGGGTAGGAAAAGACACATATACATAACATTTTCCAGAGTATGAATGTTAGTTTACCTTCTTAGCCACCCACACTAGAAATAAATGGCAAAGTAGGAGAGCACTTTCAGCACATTTACAATGGGAATAATTTTAGAAGTCATTCTTCAATCAAGAAGCATGATTTACATGAAGAAAAGAGCTTTTCTAACAGTGTGCATGAGTGTGCATGTATAATAAGTACGCATGGAAAGAATGCACCTGCTTATACATGACACCCCGGATTCTGTATAGGGCACCCAAATGTGGGCGTGGTTCACAGATCCTCATGTAAACTAATTAGTCAATTAGGTGCTAAAAATCAATTATTGTGGTTAACAAGCACGTCCGCATTCTATAACATGAGAGCCTAAATTTTACAGCATGCAACTGCAAATGGGGCGTGGCTATGGGGAGAATGGGCGGGTCAGGGCTGTTTCCAGAAGTTATAGAATACCTGCATTTGCATGGCTAACTGCCATCAGTTGGATGCCAGCATTTGCAGCAGCTTTTGGCAGGTGTAAATGCTTGTGGCCAAAGTTAGGCGTGAAATGCACACTAAACTAATTCTCTGTTGAGCTCGGTCTGCACAGAGCACCATTTACAGAATAATAGCTTAGAGGCCCTTTTACAAACGCATGTAAAGGCCTACGTGCGTGCAGTGTGCATCAAATCGGCATTACTGCCCGGCTAACGTGTGCACCTGGCAGTAATTCTGAGTTCGTTGCACGCCAAAAACCCGCGGTAGAAAATAATTTTCTATTTTCTACTGCAGGGGCATTCTTGGCAGTAACTGGCAGTTGGTGCATGCTGGACGGTTACCAAGCAGATAATGCGTGAGCCCTTACTGCTAAGTCAAAGTGTGGTGTTAAGGGCTCAGGTTGTAAATAGATGCACGCTGGTTTTAATTTTGTCACACATTTATTTATTTATTTATTCGTTACATTTATACCCCACATTTTCCCACCTATTTGCAGGCTCAACGTAGCTTACAAGTAACCGTAAGGCATTTGCCATTACGATTGGTAACAAATACAAGATTGTGTTATGGTCAAATGAGGTAGATGTGATTCAGACGTCATTGGGTTGAGGGGAAAGATGATAGTAGGTTGTCCAGTACGATCCTTGATTATGCTGTGTTGCTGGGTGTGGGGAGTTATGTTGGATCGGCGGGATAGGCTATTTTGAAGAGGTTTTTAATGATTTCCTGAAGTTTAGATGGTCATGTATTGTTCTCACAGCATGTGGGAGTCCATTCCATAGTTGTGTGCTCACTATGGAAAAGCTAGATGCAAATGTTGTTTTGTATTTTAGCCCTTTGCAGTTGAGGTAATGTAGGTTTAGGTATGATCGTGCTGATCTGGATCTGTTTCTTGTTGGTAGATCTATGAGGTCTATCATTTCCCGGCCCCCAAAAAACCTTTTTTCCAGATGTGATGGAGAAATGGTCCAGCGCGCGTCCAAAACACATGCCCACACTACTACAGGCTACTTTTTGGTGCAGTTTTATAAAGGAGCCACCTTAGTGCGGATCTTCTCGGTTCCTAACTTTAGGTATTATTTATCGAATCGAGCCCAATCTGCTGATAGGTGTTCTGGGGGTGAAGCTTGAATGGAGCTAGGCTGAAGCTGACATATATGCACATATTTCAAAACATATTTGTTTGGAATATTTAATACCCTGCAAATTCATAAAAATGGGGTGGGGGGTACAGATTATGGTACAACTGCATTTTATATAGACATAAGCAGACTATGACAATTGATGAAACAGGAACCAGAAGATGGAGCTGCAAGGCTCAGAAATAATATCCTGGAGAATATGATAATGAACACAAAAGAGAAGGGATGGAAAGCAGAGAGCAGCGGTCTCTATGCTCATAGGGCCAAATTCTATAAAAGGCACCTTAAAAATCAGAGCCAAAAGCCATGCGCTACTGCAATTCTATAAACTACGCCTAAAGTTAGGTATAGTTTATAGAATATGCTCATGCGCCATTCTTGCGACTAAAATATAGGCGCACCCATTTAGACCACCTAAAACCAGGCCTCTAAATACCTGCTCCTAACTTAGGCGCAGATCAGGTGTATTCCATAATAGCGTGCATAGTTTTTGAAATGGCCACACCCCCTTTTTGTCTGCATGTGTTAGAGATTACGCACACCACGTTATAGAATACACCTAGAAAGTTGTGCACAAATTCTAATTAAAGCCAATTAGTGCCACTAATTGGTTGTTAAGTACCAATTATTGGCACTGATTGGCTTGTTAATCAGTTAAGTTATGTGTATAATTTGGCCATGCGGCCAAGTTAGCGCACATAGCTTAAGGCACCATTTATAGAACTTGGGGGATAGACTACACAAACAAATTTACATCTTCTTCAGGGCAGGTGTCAATTTGTGTGACAGTATTTGTGCGCCTATTTTATAAGGGTTTATAAGCATCTATCCAGCTTATTTTCGAAAGAGATCACTGGCAATCTTCCAACACAAATCGGGAGATGGCCGGCCACCTCCTGAAGCCGGCCAAATCGGTATAATGGAAAGCCGATTTTGGCCATCTCCAACTGCTTTCCGTCGCAGAGCCGGCCAAAGTTAAAGGGGGGCGTTTCGGAAGGGTATGGAAGGTAGGACGGGGGCGTGGATATGAGATGTCCGGCTTCAGCTGGTAATGGAAAAAAGATGGCTGGCTCTGACGAGCATTTCGCTGGCTTCACTTGGTCCCATTTATTTTTACGACCAAGCCTCAAAAAGTGCCCCAATTGACCAGTTGACCACCGGAGGGAATTGGGGATCACCTCCCCTTACTCCCCTCCTACCCAAAAAAAAAAAATTAAAAAACAATTTTTGCCAGCCTCTATGCCAGCCTGAAATGTCATACCCAGCTCCATCACAGCAGTATGCAGGTCCCTGAAGCAGATTTTTGTGGGTGCAGTGCACTTTAGGCAGGTGGACCCAGGCCCATCCCCCCTACCTGTTACACTTGTGGTGGTAAATGGGAGCCCTCCAAACCCCCCCAAACCCACTGTACCCACATGTAGGTGCCCCCATTCACCCCTTAGGGCTATGGTAGTAGTGTAGAGTTGTGGGGAGTGGGATTTGGGGGGGCTCACACCCCAAGGTAAGGGAGCTATGCACCTGGGACCAATTTTTGAAGTCCACTGCAGTGCCCCCTAGGGTGCCCGGTTGGTGTCCTGGCATGTGAGGGGGGCCAGTGCACTAGAAATGCTGGCTCCTCCCACGACCAAATGCCTTGGATTTGGCCAGGTTTAAGATCGCCGGCATTAGTTTCCATTATCTGCGAAAACCGATGCTGGCCATGTCAAACCCGACCATCTCTGACATTTGGCCGGCCCCAACCGTATTATCGAAATGAAAGATGGCCAGCCTCTTTTCGATAATACGGTTTGGGACTGCTCTTTGAGGCGCCATTCGATTATGCCCCTCCACGTTGCCTTTATAAATTTTACTTAAAATACGAACCTTTTCCCAACTTTCTCTTAGGAACCCTGTTATAAATTAGCCTTCACACGTTCATTTTCAGAGAGATACTTCCAGCATCATTTCTTTTCGAAAATTAGCTTAAAGCACAAATGCTACAAGTACCCATCCCCCTCCCATGGCCACTCCCCCTTTTGAGTTGTGCGTGATCCAATTTAGGCACCCATTGTTACAGAATAGCCCATAGCCAGATCCATGTGCAAAATCAACCTGATCTGTGCCCAAATTTGGATGAAATTTGGAGAGAAAATAACTAAGTGCCAACGTACAGTATGTAATCAGGATGGAGCTGTCTGAACAATCCAGAATTTCCAAACTTGTTCAGCATTGTGAATGGAGAAGTGGCTCAGTTACGTCTTCTTCTAATATAGGCATCATGATAGCTGGAAGACAAGCAGCCCCATTTTTCTAACTGCAGCCAGATAGTACTTACATGCCCTGTACTCTAACCACGGTCATGAGATGCCATTTATCTCAATTTTTATTTAAGTCCCACATATGCTGCTTTCAATCAATCCACATAAACGGCAATTGGCAGAAGAGTGATAGCTGGGCCTCATGTTCTCCATTGCTGGACACAAAGGAGAATGGAACAGATCATCCACCTGTAAATCCTTTTCTGTGACTGATTTTCATGATTATTAGTAAGACCATTTATTAAGCAAAGTATATTGTACATCCAAAGCTATTAAAATAGTGTCACTTTCTAGGAACCAGTTTGAATTTAATACAAGGTAGTACTGGTTCAAAGCACTTTCTTTATTTTGGTCCAAAAAAAACCTCTTTATATTTCTCTGGTCATCACCTCTGTCAGGTATAAAACATCAGATAATATATAACCAAAATGGGGAAACAGTTCAGATTTCTTAAGTGGAGGAATGGTTGGCTTATTAGCAAATGGGTATTTGGGGGTATGTATTTTATTTATTTATTTTATTTGTTGCATTTGTATCCCACATTTTCCCACCTATTTGCAGGCTCAATGTGGCTTACATAGTACCGTGATGGCGAACGCCAGTTCCGGTATGAGTAATACAGAGTGGTAATTGCGTTAAATCATGGTGAATTAGGTGGTTAAGGAGGAAGAATTAAGTGTCCTGTTCTGGTACAAGTTTCGTTGTGTTGCGGGGTCCGGGTGTTTAGGTTGGATCATTATGGTATGCCTTCTTGAACAAATTGGTCTTTAATGATTTCCGAAAGACTGTTAGTTCTTGCATTTTAAAAGGCTAACCGCCTATATCCAGTTTCCATTGCAGCACCCTCACGTCATGCTAGGATCAAATAAAGCCAGCTTCTCAAGGCAAGAGATGGCTATGGGCTTAATCCTGAAGCACAGTGCCAGTTTTTTCTGGGATGCCTAACTAGATATTGCCAGGTGACTTAACACTGTGCATCACCATAACCGTGATGAGGAAGATCTTAAGAAGAAGTGGCACATGCTGAGGAAGGAGGCCAAACACAAATGGGCTGCCTATAGCCATTTCCCTCCTTCCCAGCAGCATGCCCTGATGCCCCTGCCATTGAGGATGCTGTAGGCTGTAGATGAGGTGACAATTGCTAGGGCATCAGGGTATGATTCATCACAGCCAAGTGACCATGATAGGGAGTATTATTCCATCCTTGATATATTCCTTCACTCCCCCCCCCTCACCCTTCCAAAGAGTTGTCACTGACTATATACTTGATCCCTGTCTACCATTGTGGCATGTGTCTTGATACAGGTTATGTATGAATAGAGAGTGGAGGTGAGGGGAGATGCAGGAGGTGTAAGTGCAATCTCTGATGCCATAGAAAAGGCACCAAGGTTCTTCAGGCCAAACAAATCCATATACCAGGTGCTGATCTAAAATTGCGTTCTCACTTTTGTGACTCAAACGGTGTTTAATGTGCCAGGAGGGATATGACTCAGCTATCAGATATCTCTGGTGCACATTGACCCATATTATCATTAACATATGTATATACCCATTGCCAGGTATTACTGCATCAGGTAGATGTTTCAGACAGCAAATCTGTTAAAGAGAGAAAATAGAATGCATGAACAGTCTGGGTAATAGATTGACCTTTTCAACTGAGTAAGTGTGGGTGATGGCATAGGAAGAGAGGTGTCTTCCATATCCTTCAACAATTGGTCCTACAATGGCTGCTATTAGTGCCTTATGGGCATCCTTTTTTTCTCTTTGTCCACAGGGGGGTCACAGCAAGGCACTTCCAGGCAGCAGGCTACCAGACCATCTAAGGAGCAACTAGAAGAGCCAACATTGGATGAAGGGAAGCCAGAGATCCTCCACCACAAGAAGGATAGGTGAAGAAGCCTCCATCCCCTGAAGACCAGCAAGAGGATCCATCCTCCTCAGGCACCAGCGGGAGACAGCACCAGCTACGGGTCAGCTGGAGAAGCCCTGCACCTTCCCTCACCATATTAGCTATGTGAGGAGGTCATGGAAGAGATCATGAGAAGGAGGGGGGATCACCTTCTGTGGCTGGTGCAGGATCAGATGCCCCCCCCCCCCCAAACATCACAGATGGAAGTTGATTTGGGGGCCATGACATCAGGCACTGCATGGACCTGCAACTGGAGGTGCAGCAACCACATATCGCACTGTACCTTTGAGGAGAAGCACACAGGTGGGGAACTGGTTGCATGGGGGTGGGAGGGGAAGGGGTCCATACATTTTTGTTGAATCACTTTATCTGCACTGGAGTGGGGAACAGCATCATCTGTTAAGAGAAACTCCCTGTCTGGGTCTTCAGCAATATCATCAGAAAGAGCTGGCCCTCTTTGGGTGGTGATTTTGTGCAGCGTGCAGCATTCTGCGAATATATCGTACACTTTCTGAGGGCTATATAGGAACTCACCTCCAGTCCCCAAGGAGTGTTTTATATAACAGTGATGGTCACAGATGGGTTGTGTTGTATCGCTCTTCCTGAGGCATGTTGAACTGCCTCACAGGGTCATGAGCTAGGCCTTGAGGGGATAGCCTCTTTTAACTAAAGGGACAATGGAGATGGTTACAGTACAGCGCATCCGGCAAGGCAGTAAATGTGTTCTTCTGATAGCAGAGCTGCATTTGTGTGCTGAACATGAACCATGTGGTGCAGGAAATGTGACATCATTGTAGCAAGTGTCAGTTTTCTCTGTCCTACTTTGGTAAGCAATGATTCCATTTGTATATGTGGGGAATAAAGAGGATGACTTTTGGCAGAGCGAGGGGATTGCCATTAGCACTGGTGTGCAATATTGGAACAAGGGTGAAGAAATGTGATCAATGGTTTAGGGAGTGTGGGAGTGAATTTATGCGCACAACTCGCTAAGCGTATTCTATAACTAAGTGCACCGAACTTCTAACGCGTGCAGGCAAAAGGGGGCATGGTTATAGGTGGGGAAATGGGCGTTCTGAATTTTACGCACGTAGTTATAGAATATGGCCCAGTGCGCCTAAATCTACATGTCAGGAATAGGTTCTCTCTTGACTTGAAAAAAAAAGAACAGTGTTATTATAGCTTTTGGAGAAAGTTAAAAACATTTCTTTTTCAGAAATTTTTAATCAAGATTCTCCATTTTAAATATATAATTTTTAATTGTTTTATTATCGATATCCTTTGTTATGTAGATTTTATACTTGTTCTTCAAGCTTATACACCACTTAGGACCTCTGCAATAAGCGGCTAACAGCATTTTAGATTAGATTAGATTTCAGTTAGTGCTAATATTTAGTTATCTGGTGCCGGCATGTCTTTCACTGTTCATTAACCTGTCATGTCACTTAGGTATATACATACATACATACATATGTTAATGCTGATAAGGATCTATTTGCACCACAGATGTTTGGTAGCTGGACCTATGAGTCGCCCTGAGGCCTATCCCTCCTGGCACATATAGCACTGTTTGAATCACAAAAGTGGGTATACAATTCATCTAAAACTGGCCACAGTAAAAAGGCTGGCTATTTGGCCTCTGAGTAGCTTATTGAAAACCGACCCCTTACTGTTCCTTCTCAGTGAGACTGTGCAAATAAGTTGTGTGTTTGGGTTCTTAACACGGTGGATTTATTCAAGAGAGGGAAAGATATGATGCTGCTACAGGTCTCCATGACAACTGGCCAAAGACTCTTGTCTTCATATACAAGAGTTATTGCTTTTAGGTTTCTATACTGCAGGCAACGGAGATATGAACATACAATAATGTAGTCCAGCAGAAGGCAATCAAATATTTTTATCATGCCAATGCACACACACAGGAAATTGATAGATTGCTTTTATTGAGGTAGAACAAAGCAAAAGTGGGATAATATTAGGTAAAGTTTCGTATTAGAAGAAATTTCAATTCAGACCAGTTTGAAAAGAAACTTAGGATATTTTGTGTTTCGATTGTAAGTACAAAAACCCTGAAATCAGCATTAGAGTTTCTGTGCTCAAGGATGGAGTATATAGAAGGCAAATCTGAATTTATAAAAATTGTTCGTTCTGTCTGTCAGCAGCATCAGATTTTGCAGAAGTACTTGTAAGTGTTAAAATAAATTTATTTATTTGAATGTATTTACCACCTTTTTGAAGGAATTCACTCAAATGTACAGCAAGAATTAGTCAAACACTATAAAAAAAAAAGGCCCGTTTCTGACACAAATGAAACGGGCGCTAGCAAGGTTTTCCTCGGAGTGTGTATGTTTGAGAGAGTGTATGTGAGAGTGACTGTGTGTGTGAGAGAGAGTGAATGTGTGAGTGTGTGTGTGTGAGAGAGAGAGAGTGAGTCTGGGTGCGAGTGTGTCTGTGAGAGAGAGAGTGTGTGTGTGAGAATGAGAGTGTGTGCAAGTGCTTATGTGTGAGACAGTGTGTGTGAGAGAGAGTGTGTTTCACACAGATACAGTGTGTACGAGAGAGAGTGTGTATGAGACACAGACTCTCTGTGAGACTGAGTGTATGAGACCAAGAGAGTGTGTGAGTGACTGTGTGACACATAGAGAGTGAATGTGATACAGTGTGAGACATAGAGAGGCATATTTTCAAAGCACTTTGGGAGGCTATGTTCCATAGGTTTCTATGGAACTTTGGGAGGCTAAGTGCTTTGAAAATGAGCCTCAGAGTGTGTGAGAGACAGTGTGTGAGAGTGAAAGTGAGAAAGACATTGATTGTGAGAGAGAGAGAGTGTGTGTGTGTGAGAGAGAGTGTGTGTGTGACAGAGATACCTCCCCCCCCCCTTCTCTGGTGTCAGCCCCCCCTCTCTCTGTTGTCAGCCCCCCCCCCCCTCTCTCTCTATGGTGTCTGAGCGTTACTGTGCAGGACGCTGAAGTCTGGCTGTGCTTCAAGGAACTGACCAATCCTATTGAATAGAATGCACCTCCAACATTCTGAAGCCGAGAAACCTCGTGTGGTTGGTCACTTCTGCTTGTGACGAACCCGGAAGTACGTGATGTCAATTCAAGAGATGGATACAGAGAGCAGGAATGTCTCAGCCATGCAGTCAGCTTCAGAATGTTGGAGGTGCGTTTTATTATATAGGATAAGGGGTCTTTTATAAAGCAGCAGTAAGCTGCACAGCCGTTTCTTTAAAAATAAGACAGCCCTTTACCCACTGCGGTAAAGGGGGGTCTCAGTGTGCATCAAAAACACCTTTTACTGCAGCTTGGCAAAAGGACCCCATAATCATTAGCAGTAAAAGCAGTAAACTTATTCAAATAACAATACAAAGTATGGCATTACAATACACAATAATACATTTTAATAGACCGCATAGGGTGTAAGCAAAGATGGAACATATAGATAGATAAGATAGAGTAACAGGAGTTAGAAAATAGGTCCATTTAAAGAAAGTTGCACGGGCCTCAGTCCGATCCAAGATGGCGTCGTAGCGTTTTACTGCACCAGGCGCACTCAGATACTCTCCTCAAGCACTGCTGTGAACGGCTCCGGACCTCCGTGGATAATGGGGAAAAGGAGATGGAAGGTGCGGGAGAACCCCTCGACCCCCACCAGGACCCACCTTCATCAGCAGACAACTTTGGAGCAGTTCAGGCTGACGTCCGGTCCCAGGCAAGCCTCTTCTGCAGTCGGAGCCAGCATGTCAGCGCTGGCCAGCAGTGTCGACGGGGTCTCCTTGAGCCCCGTCTTATGTACGGCTCCCCCACAACCAGGAAGGAACAGCATGGAGTCAAGTCCTGCAGCTCAATCTCCCAATGTGGAGGAGACAAATGCGCAGGGAGGAAACTTGCCCATGCGGGGAGAATTGATTAGTAGCAGCCAACTGGATGAACAAATTGCAGCACAGACATTGCCATCACAGATAGTGAGTACTTTAAACCAGTAGTTAAAGGCTCCCCTTCCTGCTTCTTCTTTGGGGCTTTTGGCAAAACCAGCAGTAGTGACAATGGAGTGACTCTGGGACCTGACATTTAACTTACAGTCTTCTTTACAACTATTGATAACCAAAAATACTAGTGAAATTAAGGTATTGTCTGAAGCAGTCATTATCCAGGCACAGGCAACTGCTCAACAATCCTCAGAAGTGAAACTTCTAGATGAAAAAATTCTTTTGGCCAAGTCTCAATTAGGGACAGAAATTTTACATTTCGTAGATTGGAATTCTTAGAGAATCAATCTAGGAGACTAAATCTGAAGCTGACCAATTTTCCCAGATCACCTTTGATGACACCGATAGAAATGGTTAAAAAAGTGGAAATTTTAGGAATGTCTCGGGACTCATTACCTCTGATAACTCGGGCACAGTATTTGCAGAATAATGTAAAACCTTCATCTGGAATTTCTCAACCCCAAGTAGGAGATAATATGAATCTCACATCTTTCTTGGACTCCTCACTAGAGGTTATTACTCAGAGGACAACTGTGGTGGATTCCTTTGCTTTGGAGATGGATCAAGATGCTGTGTTGAAACTTTCTTTTCATCATTTAGACTCTCTCTTCCTGGGATCTAAAATAAGAATTTATCCTGATTTGGCTAGAGAAACACAGAAAAGGCATAAAGCCTTTTGGCTCTACGTCCAAGGACTTTGGCATTAGGTGCAAATTTTGTACTTAAATTTCCTTGCATATGTCGAGTATTATTTCAGTCTAAACAATTTCAATTCTTTGATCCCAAGCAGTTAGAAGAACTTTTGCTGTCTAAAGAAGAGGTAAATGTTATAGTCTAGTCACAGATAGTACACTGTATGATTACTTGGAGTAAACTAGCTGGGTAGCAATAATTATAAATTGATTTCCTAGATTAATGGGTTTATTTAAGCTCTTGGATCTAATTTACCTAATTATAATGGTCAAAAGTGGGGAAAAGATTTCTGTTATTGATAACATTGAATATTTCTTTATGTTAAGATTTTCTAATTTCTTGTATTATTTTATTTTAGTTACATTTGTACCCCGCACTTTCCTGCTCATGGCAGGCTCAATGCGGCTTACATATACAGGTACTTATTTGTACCTGGGGAAATGGAGGGTTAAGTGACTTGCCCAGAGTCACAAGGAGCTGTGCCTGAAGTGGGAATTGAACTCAGTTCCTCAGGACCAGAGTCCACCACCCTAACCACTAGGCCACTCCTCCACTCCAATTATTCAATTATCTCTCTATGAGTTGTATAATATATAATTTGAATAAAAATGAATGAATAAAGAAAGTTGCACATGAAGTCAGAAAGGTGCATGAATATAATCTCAGGATATGAGTGGATAAGCAAGTCCTGTTACATTATGTGCAGTCGGTGTCTCTACTTGGGTGCGCGTGACTAGCAAGTTAGATACTTCTTTCATTTAAGGCCTGGGTGAACAACCAAGCTTTTACCTGCTTCCTAAAGTAGAGATAGTCTTGTGTTAGGTGATGTCTTTCAGGAAGTGCATCCCAGAGTGTAGGGGCTACTCCGGAGAAGGCTCACTGGTAGGCATCACATCGTGTAATGTTATTTGGGCAGGGTGTGGTTAGGAATACTCCTTGGGAAGACCATAGTGACCATGGAGAGGTACAGATACTTTAGGATGAGCAGTGGTGTGGAAAACCTGGCAACCAAGATTTCCTTCATTCTTAGAAAGCACAGGGAGTGCGGGAATTTTTCAATTTGAAAATTACAAATTTACAAGCACATATCTGTGCTACCTCTTTGTGTGGGTACAAATTTAAATTAAATAATGCACATACTTTTGAAAATTCAAAATTATGTGTCAAGTATTCGAAAGCATGCATCCATAAAGCAGTAGCCACAATATGGAAAAACTCCAAATCATTGAATTTTCAATATAAAGCTAGTGCTGGAATTCTTACAGAATTCCCTGGCACTATCCATTCTGCCTTACTCTATAGAAGTTGGCAATATTTAGCTGCTATTTGTATCGCTTTCAGGCTTATTTTTGAAAGAGAAGGACGCCCATCTTTCTACACAAATCGGAAGATGGGCGTCCTTCTCACAGGGTCGCCCAAATTGGCATAATTGAAAGCCGATTTTGGGCATCCCCAAATGCTTTCCATCACGAGGACAACCAATGTTCCTGGGGACGTGACGGAGGCGTAGCAAAGGCGGGACTTGGGCGTGCCTAATACATGGGTGTCCTCGACCCATAATGGAAAAAAAAGGGCATCCCTGACGAACACTTGGACAACTTTACCTGGTCCTTTTTTTTTCTTATGACCAAGGCACAAAAAGGTGCCCAAACTGATCAGATGACCACCACAGGGAATCGGGGATGACCTCCCCTTACTCCCCCAGTGGTCACTAACCTGCTCCCACTCTCAAAAAACATCTTTAAAAATATTTTGTGCCAGCCTCAAATGTCATACTCAGGTCCATCACAGCAGTATGCAGGTCCCTGGAGCAGTTTTAGTGGGTGCAGTGCACTTCAGGCAGGCGGACCCAGGCCCATCCCCCCCTACCTGTTACACTTGTGGTAGTAAATGTGAGCCCTCCAAAACCCACCAGAAACCCACTGTACCCACATCTAGGTGCCCCCTTCACCTGTAAGGGCTATGATAGTGGTGTACAGTTAGAGGTAGTGGGTTTTGGGGGAGGGGGTTGGGGGGCTCAGCACACATGGTAAGGGAGCTTTGTACCTGGGAACAATTTCTGAAGTTCAATGAAATGCTCCCTAGGGTGCCTGGTTGGTGTCCTGGCATGTCAGGGGGACCAGTGCACTACGAATGCTGGCTCCTCCCATGACCAAAGGGCTTGCATTTAGTCGTTTCTGAGATGGGCGTCCTTAGTTTCAATTATCGCCAAAAATCAGAAACAACCAAGTCTAGGGATGACCATCTCTAGAGACGACCTAAATGTCAAGATTTGGGGTCCCCGACCGTATTATTGAAACGAAAGATGGACGCCCATCTTGTTTTTATAATATGGGTATCCCCGCCCCTTCGCCGGGACGTTTTGCTAGGACGTCCTCAGCAAAACTTGGGCGTCCCTTTAGATTATGCCCCTCTATATAATTTAATTTAGAGCAAAAATGCCTAGCTTATACCAGGGACAGAAACATTAAAGATAGAGTGGTTCATTCATATTCCCCTCATACCTTGAGTTTTCTGTGGTTTAGAAGATGGGGCATCAAGCATGTGACAGTGTATAATTTGTGCCACAACAATCAAATTTAATGGCATGGCTGAATCCTATTACTAACAAGAAATACATTATGAAATCATTGAGTACTTATAGAAACATAGAAACATAGAAAAATAAAAAGTGATGGCAAATAAAAACCAAACGGCCTGTACAGTCTGATCATTCCATACTACATAATATCCTTCCCCTCCCCCTTAGAGATTCTATTTGCTTATCCCATGCTTTCTTGGAGTCACAAACACCGCCAATATTCAAAACTATTTAACCGTCCAGGAACGGCTCCTGGCCAGTTAAATAACATTTAAGTGCCTAACCACAGATATTCAGCAGGAGATAACTGGTTATCTATCCTGCTGGTTATCTCCTGCTGAGTATCCCGGTTAGTAGCTAGCTTCTAACCAGCTATATATATATATATAACCAGTTAGGTATGGATATTCAGTGCCAAACTGGCTATGTTGAGCGGGTCAAAATAGGCCACTTAAATAGCAGGCCTATCTTTGACCGCTAAAAAGTTAACTGGTAAGCGCTGATTAACGTCGTAGCCGGATACCTTTTTAGCAGCCAAAATACACCAGGATATTCAATGACAGTCGCCGGAAATGGCCAGGCATAGAATATCTGGGTTTAACAGCAAACACACTGCCTGCTGCCGGCTGAATATCGAGCCCACAGTTTTTATCCTGAACACCTCCACTGGGTCCACGCATCCATCATCCTTTCTGTAAAGAACTATTTCCTTAGATTATGCCCAATATTCACTTTCATCTTCATGCTATGTCCCCTCATTCTACAGCATGTTTTCAATTGGAGTCCTCCCTTTCATTGAAGCCTCAGTGATGTGCTCAGCTCCTCCTTTTTTGCTCTTCACAGGATTAAATCAGTCAAGCCTCTGCTGCCCTCTTCCACCACGCTGAATATCAACCCCCATAATATATAAAAAATATTCATGTTATTGCTTGAGCTGCATAGAGCTTAGCTACAAGATAGTACAAAATGACAATTCCAAGGTCAAATACCAAGTCATCAAGCAGCTATGACGGCAGAAGCAGAATTTAAATAGCCAAGACATCAGCTTCCTGCTTTAACCACTAGACTACACTGCCTTTCATAGATCGATAGTTATCTTGAGTTTCCCCCAACATCTCAAACCACTCACCTTGTCTCATGGTGTATCGTATTACCAGAACCATCAATAACAAGTGTAGTATCATTATGAGCAGTTGACTTTAGTTACAGATCAGTTGTCTTATTTTCACACAAATAGGTTTGACATGCATTTCATTTTCACCTTTAAACACATTTACTCATATGTCCTTGAAACACTAGCAAAATGCATTAGAAATTCATTTCCAGGGGCTGTTAAGTCATGACAGTACAGTGTACTACAGATAAAATAGAAGTCTGTGATTGGGTATTGGTCAGTTCGTCTAGCCATCTAATTGTAGCTCAACAATAATGTAGGTTTGCTCTGAACTCTGATGCTTAGTGCATTTCTCCTAGCCAGTGGCGTTCCTAGCCAGGATGGCACCCGGGGCGGATCGCCGATGCGCCCCCCCCCCCCGGGTGCACGCCGCTGGGGGGGTGCCGTGGTGCGCGCCTGTCGGCTCCGAAAAGTTTGCTAACTTCACTTGTTCGCTGCAGCTCCCTCTGCCCCGGAACAGGAAGTAACCTGTTCCGGGGCAGAGGGAGCTGCAGCAAACGAGCGAAGATAGCGGAGCCAGGCACACGCCACGGCACCCCCCAGCGGCGTGCACCCGGGGTGGACCGCCCCCACTGCCCCCCCCCCCTTGGTATGCCTCTGCTCCTAGCCCAAAATAATTAATCAATAGAGTCCCATCTCTAAGCAACCTGAGAAATTTTGTTGTTGTTGTTGTTATCAGTAGCACACAGGAGAAGAAACAGGAATTTTACTGCTCACCCTTACCTAGTTCTAATTTATCACAGGTTGAAAGCTTATTGGAAAAAAATTATAGATAGAATTGTGATTTTAAGAGCACATAACGCCTGCTCTTGGAATTCCAAGAGATGGTGATCTGATTATTACATTGATTCTGAGATCAAAACATGTGAAAGAAAACCATTAAAATGAAACATTATTAATGAAATTATGGGCTACCAATATAGATGCTTACTCATCCTGGGCTACTAATATTTATTTATTTATTTATTTATGTATTTATTGAGATTTCCTAACTGCTTTTATGAAGAGATTCACTCAAGGTGGTGTACAGCAGGTACAGTTTAACATAAAACTTACATTTTTTGTTAACAGCATAACAATAATAAAATAACCAAGAATAAACATAAATACAGTAAATAAGGTAAACTTGAAAACAGTAAATTGAAACCTAATAATAGAACTACTGTGAAACAGTATCAAAAATATACACATTTAACAGCACTAGAATTCAAATACCAGAGATATAATACAATGTTAACATAATACTAATGATACACCTAATAAGCATGCATTAGAGCATTCAAATAACATAGATATGATTCTAAAGATTTTCTACAATATGGCTTACCATATAGCTGAGGGACCAAGTGCAGATATATGATGGCAACAAGATGCGTGGTAGAGTCCATAGGGATAATTTGATGGTTGGCTGAAGTCAAGGCAAGTTCTTCGTATGGTTAAGCAAGAGATAAGGAACTGATCTAAGTTACAGTTTGTGTAGTAAGCTAGTCCAGTTGCCGAATGAGTGTACAGTCAGTCACTCTATGTATTAAAAGCTTGGGAGAAGAGCCAGGCTTTGACCTGCTTTCTGAAGTAGAGGTAGTCTCGAGTTACATGTAGCCCCTCTGGGAGTAAATTCCAGAGCGTGGGAGCTACTTCTGAGAAGGCTTGCTGGCGGGTATCACATTATACAATTTCTTTTGATGAGGGTACAGATAGTGATAATCCTTGAGAGGACCTATCTATCTTTTCCACCCCACTCATTATTTTATATACCTCTATCATATCACCCCTCAGCTGTCTTCTCTCCAAGCTGAAGAGCCCCAGCCGCTTTAGCCTTTCCTCATAGGAAATTCATCCCATCCCCTTAATCTTCTTTGTCGCCCTTCTCTGCACCTTTTCTAATTCCACTATAACTTTTTTGAGGTGTGGCGACCAGAATTGAACACAATACTCTAGGTGCAGTCGCACTATGGACCGATACAGTGGCATTATAATATCCTCATTTTTGTTTTCCATCCCTTTCCTAATAATACCTAATATTCTATTTGCTTTCTTAGCCGCAGCAGCACACTGAGGAGAAGATTTCAACGTATCATCAATGATAACTCCCAGGTCCCTTTCTCGTTCCATGACTCCTAACACTGAACCTTGCATGATGTAGCTATAGTTTAGGTTCCCCTTTCCCACATGCATCACTTTGCACTTGCTCACATTGAACGTCATCTGCCATTTAGACGCCCAGTCTCCTAGTCTCGCAATATCTTCTTGCAACTTTTCACAATCTTCCTGTGTTTTTATGACCTTAAACAACTTTGTGTCATCAGCAAATTTGATAACCTCGCTAGTTACCCCCACCTCCAGGTCATTTATGAAAATGTTAAAAAGCAATGGTCCCAGCACAGATCCCTGAGGGACCCCACTAACTACCCTTCTCCATTGCAAATAGTGACCATTTAACCCTACTCTCTGTTTCCTATCTTTCAACCAGTTTTTAATCCATAACAATACACTACCTCCGATCCCATGACTCTCTAATTTCCTCTGGAGCCTTTCATAAGGGATTTTGTCAAACGCTTTCTGAAAATCCAGATACACAATATCCACCGGCTCACCTTTGTCGACATGTTTGTCTACCCCTTCAAAAAAATGAGATAGATTGGTGAGGCAAGACTTCTCTTCACTAAATCTATGCTGACTTTGTCTCATCAGTCCATGCTTTAGAATGTGCTCTGTTATTTTGTTCTTAATGATAGTCTCTACTATTTTCCCCTCACTGACATCAGACTCACCGGTCTATAATTCTCCTTTGGGGTCTTGTTTCCATATAAGGCTTTTGTAAAAGTGAGACAGGCAAATTATGATCAACTTCACCCAAATTCAAATCTCCTACAGCCACAATACCTTTGGCACCAGAGGATGTAAGGTCTTGGCTCCTTCCACCTCAGGGACTGGTCAATCTCTCCACTTGGAACTGCTCTCTCACTGTGTTTTCAGACAGTGCATTAAGCTATGCTCATCCTTTTTCCTGACCACCAGCTGCTCACTTCCTCCATCAAAGAGTGCTGCGTATCTAAGACAAGAGAGCTCACCACTTTCAGTTGCAGTGGGGATGTCTGCGTGTCTGGGCTCAGTGAGACCTCCAGTCTAGGATATTCAACCACATCTCCTCCTTCACCGACTCCTGCATCTCCACTCGACCTCCTTGCTGTGCTCCATCGTGAGTCGCAAAATTATCAATAGGACCAATGACAAGCAAAGCAGAAGACTGGGAGGGCCTGTTTGTCAACTTGTCCTTCTGTTTTCCCATTTCTAAAGGTAATCCACTCAACCAATTGAGGCCCTTTTTTACTAAGGCGCACTCACGTTTTTTAGCGCGCGCTAAAATTATGGGAATGCTAAACGTTAGAGACGCCCATAGGAATGCATTGGCGTCTGTAATGTTTAGCGCACCCACAATTTTAGCGCGCTCTAAAAATGTGAGCACGCCTTAGTAAAAGGGAGCCTATATTTGTTATGCTAGCTGCCCTCTTCAGGGAAAGACACAATATAAATATTAGAAAAGGAACTCATAATGTGGTCAGAATGAAGATATCCTATTGATTTTTTTCAATTGATAAGGATGCTTTAGAGAGTAACAAAGCTGTCTACTTTCTTTAATTAAGAAAAATCCAATTACCTCCCTGAGGTGTACGTTATAAGAACATAAATCTTGCTCATCATTCTTTCTGATTTGGTGGTGTTGACATTTATATTTGCCAACTATTTCCAGAATGAAAGATTAATTATTAGGATCTGTCAACTTGTTCACAAGTTGACTAACTGTCACTGGCAGAGTAAATATTTGTCCCATGGTATTGTCCTGGAGACTGAAGTATGTTTTCTCTGTAAGTTTTCAAAAAACCATAACATGGTATTAAACATATAAGCCCCTGTTTACTAAACGAGTGGAGGAGTGGCCTAATAGTTAGAGCACCAGTCTTGCAATCCAGAGGTGGCCAGTTCAAATCCCATTGCTTTTCCTTGTGATCTTGGGCAAGTCACTTAACCCTCCATTGCCTCAAGTACAAACTAAACGTTCAGCATGCACATTCCTGAACCTCCACTACCCCAGCTGCAAAGGACTAAAATATAAATTAACATATGCATCCAGCTTCTCCTACATAAGCACGCAGCTATGGAATGCATTACCACTCGCCGTGAAAAAAATGCGCGACCTAACTAACTTTCGGAGATCACTGAAGACCAACTACTACTTATCATTTCTGTAGCAAGAGATACCTGTTCAATAAGGCACTCCACAATGATCCATCCTAAATACCAGACAATGAAACTCAAACCAGAACTGGATAAAACTTAACTCTATACTCGACTACCAAGGTCTACTCTACCACGAATGAACTTTAATGCAATACCACTTTATCTCTCATTCCGAATATGAACTCTTTATACTTGACTGCTTAATCTACTCTGTCAATCATGAACTTTAATGTAATACCACTTGTATCTCTCACTCCGGAAATGGCGATCGCCATGATGGAACTATGTAAGCCACATTGAGCCTGCAAATAGGTGGGAAAATGTGAGATACAAATGCAACAAATAAATAAATATACACATATATATATATGCCAGTAACCTAGGCATTTACATTAATATTTATCATGTAAATGTTAGCACCTTCTTTATAAAATTACTCCCACTATGCCTTGTCACGCCAGTCCTTTCCTATTCTTGACAAGAGATCCATAAAAATTCTTAGCTTCTGAGGCAGGACTCACAGAACTTATTACCCTGCCCTAGAGGACAAAAATCAGGAAATATTTCTCCTCTAGGCGCCTTATCTGTGTTTTGCATGAGAGCAGGGCAAACGAAGAAAATGGAGCATTTAAACCTGGAAGTTATCTAAACGGCAGGAAGGTTTAAAAAATAATAATAATGATTCTAAATGTGAGTCGACATCTGTCACAATATAGGTTCTGTTTAGAAACTCTCCTGGGGCAGATTAAATCTGTGAGCCTTGTTCTGGCTTGTTTACAAAAAAAACTTGAAACACCAGTGAATGCCCTTGAACCAACTGCTTCTTTCAAATGTGTTTAGTTTGCAGTAGATAGATTTGTCCATGTGTTTTGGAAAGTGCCATTAAAAAAAATACATTTTTGAAGAGTGTCAGGATGATCTATTCTGGGGCAGCTAAGTAAACCCAGTTCTAATCTGTATTCCATACACTTCAGAACTGGTACGTTTCCCAAAGCCTTATCGGTACAATTCTCAAATATGCAAACTATGGTCTGTTTCCATGGAAAAGAGGGAAAAGATCACTGAATAATTCAAAGTGAAACCCAAATGGCGGTCTCTTGTCTTTTTTTCATCAGAACGTGTGAATGACTGACTGCCTTCTGTCCTACCCTTAGATGCTGACCTTCCTGTAATGACAGAGAAGTTCCTTTCTGGTTTGACAGTAACCTTTTCAGAGCGATCACTTCTCTGTCATGCAATATTAATGGAACCTACAAATGAATAATAAGTGCTTAGCAACACAGTCTGCTTGTTTAAATTAGACCATTGGGTTTCTGAGTGGCGACTGTCATATGCTGTCAGCATAGCAGAAGGTAGATGCAGAGAGATAGCACTGCCCAGACAAATCTTAACTTCTGAAGAAGAAAAAAGACCAGCTTAACTGAATTGTGTAGCAAGTGAATTTCTACAAGTTGGTAAGGGACAGGGAGGGGGGAATGAAAGGAAGTTGAATAAACTGTAAGCCTGATATTTAGTGGCAGATCACTGCCTCAATACATGAGGCTAAGTTATGTATTTATTTATTTATTTATTTATTTATTTATTTATTTATTTATTGCACTTGTATCCTACATTTTCCCACCTATTTGCAGGTTCAATGTGGCTTACAAAGACCTGTTATAGCATCGCCATATCAGGTTAAAGAATACAATTGGTGTTACAAAGAAGTCAAGGAAGATAAGAGGAAGGTGAATAAACTGTAAGCCTGATATTTAGTGGCAGATCACTGCCTCAATACATGAGGCTAAGTTATTTATTTATTTATTTATTTATTGCACTTGTATCCTACATTTTCCCACCTATTTGCAGGTTCAATGTGGCTTACAAAGACCTGTTATAGCATCGCCATATCAGGTTAAAGAATACAATTGGTGTTACAAAGAAGTCAAGGAAGATACGAGGGTTTGGTCAAGCAGTGAAAAGATCTATTCTGAATCAGTTGGGTAGGTGTTGTGTTATAGTTAGTTAAGGGATCTCGTGGTAGGCTTTGTTAAAGAGGCAAGTCTTCAGGGATTTGCGGAAGCTCATTAATTCGTTGATTGATCTCAGTTGAGTTGGAAGTGAATTCCACAGTTGCGTGCTCATGTAAGAAAAGCTGGTTGCGTGTGTTGATTTGTATTTCAGTCCTTTACAGCTGGGGAAGTGTAGGTTAAGAAAGGTGCAGGAAGATCTCTTAGCATTTCTGCACTAAAGTTAGGTATGTATCTTAAGATTTTATAGGGTGAGCATGACACCAGTCTTTGGTCTAGCATAAATGCTTATGCCAAAGCTTAGGTTTGCAACTGTGGACTTACACTAGCATTCTATCATGACAATTTTATTTATTTAAAACATCTTTTATACTGCATAATCTTCAAATCTAGGTAGCTACAAGGTTAAACTGATTTACATATAAGACAAAACAGGACACAATAAAGCAAAAAATTTAAAATTACTGTTAAATCAATACAATATTAAATTCTTAGCTACCACGAAAAGCCTTCTTTAAAAAAAATGCTTTTTCAGCTGTTTATGAAAATTAATCAATGACAAACTCAATCTTAATCTCTGGGGAAATGTGAACAAAGAATCCTTATACTCCTCACTCCTTTGATCTAACATGCCTAAAAGAAGGAACATCGAGTAGATATTTATCAGTGGATCTTAGGGCAGGAGCTGGTGTATAAATCTTTAGGGTGGAGGCAATACTTAATGAAGTCTTATCTTGAAGGGCTTTAAAAATCAAAATCAGAAGTTTAAAATGTATCCTTAATCGAATGGGAAACTATTGAAAGTCCCAGATGCAAAATATTACAATAATCGAACAATGGAAACAATTGCTGATATAGAATTCATGCTCACCCTGGATTCTATATATGGTGCTCAAAATTGTGCATGCAAAATTGGGGAGGTGTCCAATTTGTGTGCACAGTTTAATTGAGGTAATAAGCTAATTAGCACCAATAATTGGAGGCTAACAATCAATTAGAGGTATTAATTGACAACAATTTAGATTTCTGTGCATATTTTGCTAAGCACTATTCCATAAAGATGCACATGTAAATACTTAAGTGCACAACTGAAAGGGGCGTGGCCATCGGAGGATTATGGGTGGGTCAGGGGCATTCACTAATCCTTGTGCCCAAAGTTTGGCATGGATCAGTGGTGTAGATATGGGTGGGTCTGGGTGGGCACAGGCCCGCCCATTCTTGGTTCAGGTCCACGGCACCCCACATTAACATCTCTCCTGCTCCGTGAAATCCCACCATCTGCCCGCCCGTTGCTGAACCCCGTCCCTTCCTGGTGTACCTTACAGGTTTCCCCAGCATCTGTAGTGATTCAATTATTGCTGCACGTACCTGCCCCACAGGCTTCCTGCGGCCAGGTCCCACCCTTGCTTTCATCATTTCCTGTCTGGTGGGACACAGCTGATGGAAGCCTGCAGAGCTGACGCAGGCAGCAATAATTGAATCACTGCAGGTGTCAAAGATGCCTGTAAGGTATACCAGGGAGGGACGGGGTTCAGCGACGGGCAGTCAGATGCCGGGACACCATGGAGGAGAGATGTTGATGTGGGGTAAGTGAAAAAAAATCTATAATTTAAAAAAATATCTCGGGGGGGGGGGGGGGCTATGGAGTGCTCTGCCATGGAAGGGCTCATCTAAGTTAGCTCTGGGCCCATCCAAAATACTGGGTCTGGCGGCGCTACGTGCTATTCTATAAACAGCATAAAAATCAGAGCAACATTTATTGTTTGGTATCCAAATTTGGGTGCCATTTACAGAATCTAGTCCATAGCACACAGCATCCTGGCACCTAACTTTAGGTGATTTATAAAGAATTGCTGGAAATCAGTGTTAAGCTCTTAACTTTCTGTACTCAGCCACCATAGTGAGCGTCATTCTTAAGCACAGCAGTGTATAGCTGGGTAAAGTGGTGAGTGCTATCACTATCCGAATAAAGCCATTATTCATTTAGCGATCTGGATAAAGTTGGGGCAGCAGCTTTTCTGGCCTAACTTGATCTGGATAGAGGGTCTCAGTATCGCTGTTCTCCAGATAACTGTCAGCTCCACCACACACCACTCTGCCACTATCCAGAGAGTGCCCGGTGGTCTATAAGGATATTCCATGGTACTACCCAGATATTATGCTGGATATCCACAGCTAGTGCCAGCTATACAATTGTTTTAGGATAATGGTGCCCATTATCTGGATAAATGGTTTTGAATAATTCTCTATCCTTAGTACCACTCCCTTTTAAAGTATTTTTTAAAATTTTGTTACTTTGTGCTTTAAGAATCCTAAATTTAGGCATTGAGGGCTCCTTTTACTATGCGGCGGTAAGCCCAACACGGGCTTACCGCTCGCTATACAAGAAGTACTGCCGGGCTACCACAGGAGCCTGGCGGTACTTCCCACCCCTAGTGCGCCGTCATTTCTGGTGCTACAAAAAGTTATTTATTTTTGTAGCACTGGAGTGTACCTGCCGGTAATCGGGCAGTGCCTTCACAAATTTAACAGGTAGGGGGGGTATGGGCCTGGGTCCGCCTGTCTGAAGTGCACTGCAGGACCCACTAAAACTGCTCCTGGGACCTGCATGTTCTGTCATGGACCTGAGTATGACATCTGAGGCTGGCATAGAGGCTGGCACAAAATATTTTTAAAGATGTTTTTTGAGGGTGGGAGGGGGTTGGTGACTACTGGGGGAGTAAGGGGAGGTCATCCCCGATTCCCTCCGGTTGTCATCTGGTCATTTTGGGCAACTTTTTGTGCCTCGGTCATAAGAAAAACAGGTCCGGGTGAAAACGTCCAAGTGCTCGTCAGGGACATCCTTGTTTTTTTTCGATTATGGGTCAAGGACGTCCAAGTGTTAGGCACGCCCAAGTCCCGCCTTCGCTACGCCTCCGACACGCCCCCTTGAACTTTGGCTGTCCTTGCGACGGAGTGCAGTTGAAGATGTCCTAAATCGAGCTTCTATTATACGGATTTGGATGTCCCTGGGAGAAGGACGTCCATCTTCCGATTTATGTCGAAAGATGGACGTCCTCCTTCGAAAATGAGCCCATTAGTCACCTAGAACACCTGACAAAGGCAGCTTTATATATTGGAACAATAGGGCAGAGCCTGAGGCCCGCTCTCCCTCACTATTTATTAACCTATGTTAAAATAACACACTTACATGCTGTCATGCTAGGAAAACATTACTGTGAGACTTGTTACTCAGTACCTCAGATTAGTGAATTCCATAGGAATTTGTTTGATTTTTACTTTGCTGCAGCTGAGAATACCATGAGTTTCCAGCTGCAGCAACACTAAAATAGTGACTGACAAAGTTAAAAGGCCCCCTTCTCTCATTACCCCAATCATAATCATTGCACTGGTGAAGGGTATGTCTTCTGCTCCCCACACCCACATGATGGATTGGGTGTTAGATTTAAAACTGACAGTTTTATATTTCTCATGTGGTTGGGAGACGGGGGAGAGGACCATGCCCCTTAACTATCCAACCAACAAGAAGAAATGAAGCCTTTTCAGTTAGGGGCCCTTTTACTAAAGAGTTGCCGTGCAGCAATGGGCTTGCTGTGCGGCAACCCGGAACTAGTTCCGCCTCGAGTGTGCACCATTTCCGGCGCTATGGAAAATAATTACAGAATTTTTAATGCGCTGCTAACCTGACGGTAATCGGTCGATGCCATGTGCTGCCCAGTTACTATGGGGTCATAGCGGGAGCTCTTACTGCCACCTGAATGGGTGGCGGTAAGGGCTCTCCCCCTCCCCCCCCCCCCCCCCCCCCCACATAGCCACATGGTAAGAATAATCTTACCGCATGGCCAAGTATTTTTTAGGGGCTTTTTACCCACTGCAGTAAAAAGGGCCCTGGTGTGTGGCAAAAATGACCCCCCTCCCCCCTACTACTGCAGGGCCCTTTTTTTTTTTTACTACAGCCTGGTAAAAGGACCCCTTAAGTAGGTTAACTCTTTTCAGTTCCGTGGGAGTGAGCGTAACCTGCATGAAGTGGCAGGTGCAGCTCTGACCGCCTTATTATCCATCATCTTTACTATGTCACTATGATGTTTGCCTGCATTTGTAAAATAAATGAACTTGCTTCCAGTTGGGTGTTGCATAATATGTAGTTCTTAAAGCCAGTCTGTTATGAAATGTGTAAATAAAAGCAGATGAGTGGAAATCTCAGCTTTAGAGAGCTGTCCCATCCTTGAAAACAAAAGAATCGGTTTTGTATGAACCTAATCCCCAAAGAAGTTTTACATTTCTGGTCTCGTTTATTTAAATAATCATCTACCTTTCCATTCTATGTCCGAGGCAGATAACAGCATCAAATCAGAAAACAGAGCGACTATAAAACAGCCATAGATGTGCCAAGTGAGTTTTCATGACCATCTGAGGATCAATGTACCATCTGATTGACCGACTACAATAAAAACTCACATAATAGTGTCTGAAACCTGTATTGAGTTAACTTGGCGACACCATTTTCCCCACAAAGCTTACCACTGCATACCAAGGCATAACAGCACTTGGTCACAAATGAATTAGTTTAGATGGAGACTGGTACTCTAGAGCTTAAGACCCTGTATTCTGCTGAGTCATTCAGTTCTGTTCCCATTAATCGTGTTTTATGCTGCTGTAAAAGTATTTAGCATGCAAAATGAAAGACTCATTTAGAATTTTATATGTAAGATGTTTTATTATTCATCTTACCACTGAAGGAAGGAACAACTTGTACCATCCAGTCTCTCTTGTTTTGCTTCCATTTTTTGGGGAGATGGGGCTATTTGTTTTGATTGGCTGCAGGCAATTTGCATAAATAAAAGGGAAAGACGGATACTTGAGGGGCAAAACTAAAATTAAATTAAGAATCACTAGAGTTAATGAAAAATGAGAGTATTTACAGTCAAAAACAGCCAACTCATTGCTCTGAACAAATTTAGATTGTATTATATAATTTTTAAAACTTTAGCAGTGCAAAACCCATAAAGAACAGTTTCTAGATAAGCGTGATACCATTACCGAAACAAGCATTGTCTTACTGCCATCCCTCCCTTTTACAAAGGTGCTCAGCAATGCCAGCACAGCCCAGGAGCGTAGCCAGACCTGCCATTTTGGGTGGGCCACCAGTTAACCTGGGTGGGTCCTTCCCACCCCCACCCCCATATGTACATACAGGATTTTTTTAACCTTTCTCTCCACCCCTGTGGCCCATCTCTCCCTCTTTCTTCCAATTCATTCCCTCTGCCCCTACTCACATACCATTTCTCCCTGTCATCTTTCTCACCCTCCACCCACAGCCTGGCATCTGCCTGTCTCTCTCTGACCCCCCCCCCCCCCCCCCCCCCATGGTCTACCTCCAAGCTGTTGCTGCAGCGATTCCTGTAGACAACCTGCACCAGCCCTGCAGGTTTCCCTTTACCGTGTGCCCATCAGTGAAGAAAGTGACATCATTGAGGCGGGATATGGTACAGAGAATTCTACAGGCCGACAGAGGTTGCTTACAGGAATCACTTCAGGCAACAGCTCAAAGGTACACTGGAGGGCAGGGGGGTTCAGACAGAGACAGGCAGATGTTGTGCCACCAGCAGAGATGAGAGAGAGAGGCACCGCCAATTAGGTGTTTTGGGGGCCACTAGATTGGGTGGGCCTGAGGCAAGAATGGGTGGACCTCTGCCCACCCAGGCCCACTTGTAGCTAGGCTACTGGCACAGCCCATTCTCTTTGAATGGGCTGTGTCAGCATTACCACACTGTCAGTCACTAGCGCGGCTCTGTAAAAAGGGAGGTATAGTAATTAATTAGAATTGATACCTTTAAATATTTGTTTGCTCAGACCGGGTGGGCCATCTCAGCTGCAAGTTATATGCACTACCATGTGGATATTATCTGAGAATTCTCTCGTCCAATTCCCCAGGGAATACACAGAAGCAGCACACTTCCACTTGGGCTGATGCACCTCTGAACACTGCCATCTCATGCTTTTCTCATGCATCACATGCAATGGTGGTGCTCCTGGCTGCTCAACAGTTCTGCTAGCACCCGTTCTTCCAGGTTCTCAACGTTGGAGCATGGCAGTACAATGCTAGAGGCAGCTTGGGGTTCTGGTGTTGGTAGAACACTGTGGATGCCAGCCATGGTAGAGATGATTCAGGAAAAAAGAAAGGTCAACCACTTAACTCGGCCATTTTTAAAACACGGTGGCGCCGGTGCCACCGTGTAGAGTAGTGGCAGTGGACAGGAAAGAGCGGGATTCTTTCCTGCCCCTGCAGAGGCCACTAGACCACCAGGCCCTTCAAGGTAGGACCAGGGAGGGCTGCAATGCGCTGTAGCAGCAGTGGGCAACCGGGCAGAGCCTCTGGGCCCTCTAGAGCCCTGGGATAGACACAGGGGATGTCTAAATAGAAAGAGGATGGAAGCACAACATGGCTGTTGAGGTGTTATTATTTATTTTATTTATTTATTTATTACATTTGTACCCCGCTCTTTCCCACATACAGCAGGTCCAGTGCGGCTTACATAGTAAAAGAAAGCATCTTACATGGTAAAGAATACAGTAAAAACAAGGAACTGTAGGAACAGTGTGGAGGAGTGGCCTAGTGGTTAGGGTGGTGGACTTTGGTCCTGAGGAACTGAGTTCGATTCCCACTTCAGGCACAGGCAGCTCCTTGTGACACTTAACCCTTCATTGCCCCATGTAAGCTGCTTTGAGCCTGCCATGAGTGGGAAAGCGCGGGGTACAAATGTAACAAAAAAAAATGATCACAACTACTTACATTATGAAAGGCATTAGAAAGGACATGTAAAAAGAACATAATGAACTAGAATAGGGAAGGTGGACAAGAATATGATAGGTGAAAGGGAAGGAGAATGGGAGGGAAATGGTAAAGGATGGAGGGAAGAAGTTGAGGGATTGAGTATAACATTGGGGTCAGAGTAAGCGTCGACGTCTTAGCAGGAGCATCGTAGGTGATCTGGTGGAATTAAGCTGGTCCATTAGGGTAAACTTGCTTGAAAAAATGGGACTTTAACATTTTCCTGAAAGGTAAATAGTTATTAATAGCTCGGATGGGTCTTGGGAGAGCATTCCAAAGTTGACTACCCAGAAAGGAGAAACTGGATGCATAGTATGTTTTGTACTTGACACCTTTGCAGTTTGGGAGGTGTAGATTGAGGTATGTTCGCGATGACATTGTTCTATTTCTAATTGGGAGGTCAATCAGGTTGTTCATATAACTGGGGGATTCTCCTGATATGATCTTATGGATCATTGTATGGACCTTGAAATATATTCTCTCTTTAATGGGGAGCCAGTGAAGCCTTTCTCAAAGGGGTGAGGCGCTTTCAAATCTTGACTTTCCAAATATAAGTCTGGCTGCTGTGTTCTGGGCAGTCTGAAGACTTTTCAGGACTTGGGATTTACATCCAAGGAAAACACTGTTGCAATAATCAACCTGAGTGATGACTGTGGATTGAACCAGGTTCCGGAAAGTGTTCAATGGAAGATAGGATTTCACTCGCTTCAGGATCCACATCATATTAAACATTTTCTTTGTGATCAGCTTAGCGTGGTTATGCTGGGCAAGAGTAGTGGGAACTAAGGCCAAAGCTGGACAGATTTCTATGGTCTGTGTCCCGCAAATGGCAAAGGAAAGAAGATTTGCCAAATCCAGCATGGGGGAGTTAAGGCCAATGCTGGACAGACTTCTATGATCTGTGTCCTACAAATGGCAAAAGAAGATTCGGCAACTCCAATATTGTAGATCACATTATTGTCATGTGCTACGAGTGAGGGTGCTGTGTGGTTCAGAGGGGAAGGGAAGACATCTTGACTGGTAAGTTGAATACTGTCAGAATTACTTGGGGATGATATATGGCTATAACCAAGACTCCATCATGTTTGGCTGCCTATACGGTTGGCATGGTGAAATCTGCCATTTACTGTGGGCCCCTTTAACCAAGCTGTGGCAAAAGGGGGCCGGCGCTGGCATCAGCGTGTGTTTTACCCGTGCCCTGAGGCCCCCTTTTACCACAGCTAGTAAAAGGGAAGTGTTGCTTTCCTACAGGAAATGACCGTACAGCAAGTAAAGCACTTGTTGCATGGCCATTTCGGGGGGGGGGGGGGGGGGGGGGGGGAGCCCTTACCACCACCCATTGAGTTGGCAGGAAGGGTATCCGTGTTAACCTGGTGGTAACCAGGCAACGCATGGCACTGCCCAATTACCGCCAGGTACACTCCAGCGCTACAAATATAAATAAATGTTTGTAGGCCAGAAGTGATGGTGTGCTAGGGGTGGGAAGTATTGCCAAACTGCTTCAGTAGCCCAGTGGTACTTCCTGTATAGCAAGCTGTAAGCCTGTATAGCAAGCGGTAAGCCCACTTAGTAAAAGGAGCCCTGTGTTACTGTGTTATACCATTGAACAAGGCCAAGATTTCTTTGTGCTTGAAACTGCTTGGAATGTTTCATATTAATGTGTGCTTAATGGGTAATCTATTATTTAATTTTTTGTAAATATAATTTCACAGTGCCATGTACAATACAGATAATAAGTTTATGAAAGTAAAGTTTATTGCTGCTGAGCATTGTGGAGGAGTGGCCTAGTGGTTAGAGCACCAGTCTTGCAATCCAGAGGTGGCCAGTTCAAATCCCATTACTGCTCCTTGTGATCCTGAGCAAGTCACTCAACCCTCCTTTGCCTCAGGTACAAACTTAGATTATGAGCTCTCCAGGGACAAAGAAATATCCAGTGTACCTGAATATAACTTACTTTGAGCTACTACTGAAAAAGGTGTGAGCAAAATAAAATAATAGTGTAGACCCTAGGGTTACAATAGCAATAGTGTAAATATATTCAATTAAATCTCTGAACATTTTTTCTGCTTGTGAAAAAGATCTGTAAACAGATGTTCTGGTTTAACCCTTTACCTCACAAATCTTGCTATTCTGTTGCTTTAATATTATCTTTAACATATACAGTGGTGGAAATAAGTATTTGATCCCTTGCTGATTTTGTAAGTTTGCCCACTGACAAAGACATGAGCAGCCCATAATTGAAGGGTAGGTTATTGGTAACAGTGAGAGATAGCACATCACAAATTAAATCCGGAAAATCACATTGTGGAAAGTATATGAATTTATTTGCATTCTGCAGAGGGAAATAAGTATTTAATCCCTCTGGCAAACAAGACCTAATACTTGGTGGCAAAACCCTTGTTGGCAAGCACAGCGGTCAGACGTCTTCTGTAGTTGATGATGAGGTTTGCACACATGTCAGGAGGAATTTTGGTCCACTCCTCTTTGCAGATCATCTCTAAATCATTAAGAGTTCTGGGCTGTCGCTTGGCAACTCGCAGCTTCAGCTCCCTCCATAAGTTTTCAATGGGATTAAGGTCTGGTGACTGGCTAGGCCACTCCATGACCCTAATGTGCTTCTTCCTGAGCCACTCCTTTGTTGCCTTGGCTGTATGTTTTGGGTCATTGTCGTGCTGGAAGACCTAGCCACGACCCATTTTTAAGGCCCTGGCGGAGGGAAGGAGGTTGTCACTCAGAATTGTACGGTACATGGCCCCATCCATTCTCCCATTGATGCGGTGAAGTAGTCCTGTGCCCTTAGCAGAGAAACACCCCCAAAACATAACATTTCCACCTCCATGCTTGACAGTGGGGACGGTGTTCTTTGGGTCATAGGCAGCATTTCTCTTCCTCCAAACACGGCGAGTTGAGTTCATGCCAAAGAGCTCAATTTTTGTCTCATCTGACCACAGCACCTTCTCCCAATCACTCTCGGCATCATCCAGGTGTTCACTGGCAAACTTCAGACGGGCCGTCACATGTGCCTTCCGGAGCAGGGGGACCTTGCGGGCACTGCAGGATTGCAATCCGTTATGTCGTAATGTGTTACCAATGGTTTTCGTGGTGACAGTGGTCCCAGCTGCCTTGAGATCATTGACAAGTTCCCCCCCTTGTAGTTGTAGGCTGATTTCTAACCTTCCTCATGATCAAGGATACCCCACGAGGTGAGATTTTGTGTGGAGCCCCAGATCTTTGTCGATTGACAGTCATTTTGTACTTCTTCCATTTTCTTACTATGGCACCAACAGTTGTCTCCTTCTCGCCCAGCGTCTTACTGATGGTTTTGTAGCCCATTCCAGCCTTGTGCAGGTGTATGATCTTGTCCCTGACATCCTTAGACAGCTCCTTGCTCTTGGCCATTTTGTAGAGGTTAGAGTCTGACTGATTCACTGAGTCTGTGGACAGGTGTCTTTCATACAGGTGACCATTGCCAACAGCTGTCTGTCATGCAGGTAACGAGTTGATTTGGAGCATCTACCTGGTCTGTAGGGGCCAGATCTCTTACTGGTTGGTGGGGGATCAAATACTTATTTCCCTCTGCAGAATGCAAATAAATTCATATACTTTCCACAATGTGATTTTCCGGATTTAATTTGTGATGTGCTATCTCTCACTGTTACCAATAACCTACTCTTCAATTATGGGCTGCTCATGTCTTTGTCAGTGGGCAAACTTACAAAATCAGCAAGGGATCAAATACTTATTTCCACCACTGTAGCACCTTTCCTCCAATGAGTAGATTGGAGCCTGGTAAGTAGTATACTATCAGGGGCATAATTGAAAGAGAAGGGCGCCCATCTTCCGACACATATCGGGAGATGGGTGTCCTTCTCCCAGGGTAGCCCAAATCGGCATAATCGAGAGCCAGTTTTGGGCATCCTCAACTGCTTTCCATCGCGGGAACAACCAAAGTTCACGGAGGCATGTCGGCAACGTAGTGAAGGTGGGACAGGGGCGTGGTTAAGAGATGGGCATCCTCGACCAATAATGGAAAAAAGAAGGGCGTCCCTGACGAGCATTTGGCTGACTTTACTTGGTCCCTTTTTTTCACGACCAAGCCTCGAAAAGGTGTCCGAACTGAACAGATGACCACCCTTACTCCCCCAGTGGTCACCAACCCCCTCCCCCCCCAAAAAAATTAAAAAATATTTTTTCCAGCCTCTATTCCAGCCTCAAATGTCATACCCAGCTCCATCACAGCAGTATGCAGGTCCCTGGAGCAGTTCTTAGTGGGTGCAGTGCACTTCAGGAAGGCAGACTCAGGCCCATCCCCACCACCTGTTACACTTGTGGTGGTAAATGTGAGCCCTCCAAAACCCACCAGAAACCCACTGTACCTACATGTAGGTTGGTGTCCTTGCATGTCAGGGGGACCAGTGCACTACGAATGCTGGCTCCTTCCACGACCAAATGCCTTGGATTTGGTCGTTTTTGAGGTGGGCGTCCTCGGTTTCCATTATCGGCGAAAACCGAGGTCGCCCATCTCTAAGGTCGACCATCTCAACATTTAGGTCGACCATCTCTAAGGTCAAACTAAATGTTGAGATTTGGGCGTCCCCGACCGTATTATCAAATCGAAAGGTGGACGCCCATTTTGTTTGGATAATACGGGATGTCCCGCCCATTCGCGTGGACGTCCTCAGAGATGGGCATCCTTAGAGATGGTCATCCCCGTTTGATTATGCCCCTCCACGCCATACTTTGTATTGTCATTTGAATATTTTTATTGCTGTAATTGTCTACTGCTCATGTTTGACTTATTCTTACTGTACACCACCGTGAGTGAATTCCTTCAAAAAGGCGGTAAATAGATCCTAATAAATAAAAATAACCATAGTTGAACCATGCCTTGCCTTGCCACTAAACTGGATGATTGCCACTAAATCTACTAAATAAACTTTTTATTTATCTTGTTTGTCTTCAATAAATACTACTTTTGGTTTGGAACAACACTTTTTATTCAGACAATTTATTAAAAGACATACAGTAGTTGTGATCCTCTTGGCCTTGCAGCTATACTGCCCCTCTCAATCCTAAGTCAAGACCTGAATGAGTTGGATAGTGCTCTGTCATATTTGATGGTGACCCCTTGTCTGTTTTCAGGGAGCACCATCCGATTACACATATATTTTTCATTGTGTGCAGTTGGCCATACCACACTGGCTAGTTCTAAGAGCAAGTCATACAAATCTTACTTTTGTTTAGTTCACAAATTTCTTATTGTTTAATATATTCAAATACAAAGGACAAAAAGATGACGGGCAGAACCATAAAAGCAGAAAAATGCAAAAATACAGTCCACGGAGTATTTGAGAACAACAATCTTAATAATACAAAAAAGGAAAAGTTATTATCTGAAGGAAAGTTCTAGAATGAGGGGGCATACGATGAAGTTAAGAGGGAACAGTCTTAGGAGTAATCTAAGAAAGTATTATCTCACAGAAAGGGTGGTGGAAGCGTGGAATGGCCTCCCGGTGGAGGTTGTGGAGTCGAGGACTGTGTCAGAATTTAAAAAGGCATGTGGGATCGCTTAGGAAAAGGTAGAGTTAGGGGTTACAGAGGATGGGCAGACTGGATGGGCCATTTGACCTTTATCTGCCTTCATGTTTCTATGTTTCTTTATTCGGTAAAAGAACTATATAAATCAGGAGTTAACAAAAGAAGCAATAGGAGGCCAAATCTTCTCTAAAGTAATTCTTGCTTTTCAAAATGATTGCTTATGGAGATTTTTGTATTACCATATTTTGTGGAAAAACATGAACCACCTGCGTCAACAGTGATGAGACGGATAACTAATGGTCATGGTTGTGATGATCTTTTAGCTCACTCAGAAATAAAACTACAGGATCAAATCAGACACCCTAACGTGTAAGCCAAATCCATGGGGCTTTTGATATTATCAAGCAGTCAGTCTAGTGTGCATTTTGTTAAACGTAATGACATCCTATGTATTTACATTTCAGATAAATGAGTGTGTATCAAATTCATCAAATGAGTACAACACGTATGCAGATATTAACCTATTCCTTGTCACTTTATTTTTCAATAACGTTTTTGTATCAGTTTGATTTTCTACCTTTCACACTGTTCTCCTCGGGGGAGTGCATTGGAAGTACTTTGATAAACAATGCTGAAATGACAGATTTAGACTCTAAACGAAATTGTGTTCTATAAACTGTGAAACAAAGACTCATAACTCACCTTCAGATACCCACATTTCAGTGAAAATTATCTTTCACGCTTTGATCTACACTGTATCATTTTGCCGAGTGGCCTTGTGTGCAGTATCAATCAAACCTACTGAAGATGCAGGGGGAATCTCATTTAAAAATCATGGAAAACAAATCATTGATTTATCTGCCAGGTAGAAAGGAAAATGTTCCAGGGGTCCCAGCTTCAATCTTCCATCATTACAGCTGAATTATTCTTGTAGAGCCAAGGAAAATAAAGTTTTCCGTTCTCACACCTAATGTGTTTGGTGCTAACATCAGCTGGTTGGTAGATTCCTGAAGTCCTCTTTGGATAGTGGCAAATCTAATTTTCATTCAGACAGCTTGACAACTCTGTGAATCAGACCAGAGGGATATGCATCCTTCCACTCCTAACCTAGTGTTCCAATCTGTTCTGTGGCTAGTAGTGACCAAATATCATTTTTATTGGTGTCTCTTCTGAAAATTTGTTGATCTCTTCTGTTGAGCTACCTACTATAGGCTTTTATCAACATCACTGTAACTTAATTGGTAGTCCCAACAGAGAGACCACTGATCTACTTCTGTCCATGTACATATTGTAACCTTCATGCTACTAGAATAAGGCGCCCTCCAGAACTGAGTAGGAACATGATGGAATAGAACAGTACGAGAGAGCTATATATCACGCCTGCCATGTTTTACCTGCTCCATGGGTAAATAGAGGATTTTGATTTCCATTACTCTCCGTGTGACATCTTTAAAAAAATGTAAGTTGTTTCTGGAACACTTGACCAAGATAAATGTCTTGTTTTCAATTAGGCCCCAGAAGCACAAAGAGATAAAGCGACTAGCCTAAGGTCCTATATGTTGTCAAAAGAGAGTCTTGAACTCACCACAGCCTAAGACATCACCTGAAATCTAGTATAGTACTCTAAGAACTAGGCCACTCATCTTCCTTTTGTTAACATTCTTCATATACTTACAAATACATAGTTATTATTTATCCATTTGTTTATTTATAACATCTGTTTCTTAGTCTTAGTTGCACGATGCAAGGTGCAACACAGAGATAAAAAGATAAACAGTTCAAACAAGTCAAGTAAATAACATTTAAAATAAAAGATTAAAACACAGAGCCACAACACATCATCAGCCAATCAGCATTCCAATAATGGATCAAAGTAGACTAGGATATTTCTAATGTATGGATGCATTACAAATGATTGTTCTTCTGGGGTTACATCAGCACTTCAGAAGGTAAGACATCATCATCTTCATCACTAGGGACATATCTTATATCATTGCCTGTCTGTACCACATGAAAGTGAGCAGAAAAAAAACACATTTTAGAGTAGATCTTCAGCGGGCAGTGGTATTTGTTTTTAAAGCGCGACTGGCGTTATTCTTGGATATTCAATGCCGGACCATGTCCGCGCACCAGCATTGAGTATCTGGGTTTATGCAGCCGGCTATTAGCACTTAACTGCATAAGTGGCAACTCTACCCTCAGACCGACCACAAAATAGCCAACTTTGAGTTTAGTGATCTGTGATGATAGTCAGTGGCACTAACTAGTTGAGAGGAGTGGCTTAGTGCTTAGAGCACCTGTCTTGACAACCAGACATGGCCAGTTCAAATCCCACTGCTGCTCCTTGTGATCTTGGACAAGTCACTTAACTTTCCTGAGATGTGTGTGCAAATTAATTGGCTAATAAGCCAATTAACATCAATAATTGGGTGCTATCAATTATTGAAGCTAATTGTCACTCGTTAAAATTTGCATGCACATCTAGCAGGACATTATTGTATGAGGCATGGCACCTAACTCTGTAATAGTGCGTAAGTGATAAGGGGGCATGGCCATGACAGGAGCATGGGCATTTCTAGGGCATTCAGAAAAGTTGTGCACATTATTACAGAATACTGCCTCAGCACGCCTAACTTGGGCACCAGCATTTCCACCAGGTTTCAGCACACGTTCTTACATTTTTTAACAGATTGGCTTAATTTTTATTTGAATGAAGGAACTTATCCCTTCTCTGGGGGCAATATTATTCTCACTCCAATTTCAAATAATTTAAAGGCAAGTTTATCGGATGTGAGCAACTATCATCCTGTTGCCCGCCATCCCCTTGTTTACAAAGGTGATGGAAGTGTTTGTTACATGGCAATTGGAGATTTATTTAACTCAACATGACCTTCTTTATCCCACACAATCAGGATTTAGAAAGAATCATGGTACGGAAACTGTAGTTGGTTCTTTCCTGGCATACAGGAAACAATTACTGTGTACAGGCCAGTGTGAAAGAATAATACAGTTCGAGCTGTCCAGTGCATTTGACCTGGTTGACTTGTGCTTTATGAGAGGAATATTATCAGTTTGGTATTCACAGTCAGGTACTGAAATGGTTCCACGGTTTTTATGTGGTCAAAAAGGATGGAACCTTCTCTGAAAACTGGAAAGTGTTCTGTGGAGTCCCACAGAGCTCTCCCCCCTTTCGCCCCTACTCTTTAATCTGCTTATGCAAACCCTCGGTATGATGATAGACCAATTTTGGGTTAACACATTTCTGTCACCTTACCTTTATCCCAATCTAGGTCAGAAACTTAGGAACACATTTGAGAGTGCATTAATAGAGAATCGGATTCTAGTTCATCGTCTTAACATCTGTAAAGAGAAAACTAACCCCTCTGTTTACTAGCGACTGCTGCGCGGCAATGTCGACACAGTCCATTCAAAGTGAAAGGGCTGTGTCGGCATTAGCACAAGGCAGCCAGCCAGCAAGCATGGCTTTGCAAACATGGGGTTATGCTTCTATGGCTAGGATCCAATAATGATCCAAGGTTTATCCAGGATCTTAACATTGGTGGCAATATTTTCTCACTGGATTTACATTCAAAAATTTTAGGAGTAGAAGTGGATAATTTACTACCTACGCAATATTATGTACATTCAATAGTAAAGAAATCTGTTCATATCCTTAGAAAGCTGAGGACTATTAAAATATATATATATTTTTTCTGCTGATACATTCAGGGTCTTTGTTCAACTACTTCTTTTGTCAAGGCTTGATTATTGTAACCTTACCTTAGTAGGCTGCTCTAACGATTTGATTAACTGGCTACAGATCATCCAGAATATAGCAGTTAGGTTGATTTTTGGTCTACAAAAGTTTGAATCAGTTAAAAGTTTTTATTCTGAGCTGCAATGGTTGCCCATTATAGCAAGGGGTCAACTTAAACTATGTACCATGTTTTTAAAAAATTTTGGTAGGGGAGGGCTCCTTGTATATGAGGAATTTAATAACACTATTATATGGTGCTAATTTAAGATGCAATACTCGAAACCAGTTTCTATTACACTTCCCAGTAGTAACTAAATTAAAATCAGTCAAACATCTTTCTTTATTGATATAAGACCAGATGGTAGAAATCTGGAACTCGCTACATTTTTCGCTAAGATCCTGCAGATATTACTTGTGTTTTAGGAAAAATCTGAAAGCGTTTTTTTTCCCCATAGATATGGTCTCTCGGACTCTGATTGACACTAATTGTTGTTTATATGGCTTCTGTTTTAATTTTTCCAGTCCCAATATTTTTTAATGTATTTTTTAGGGTATAATAGTTTGACTATGCTTGTCTTATTGCTTGTCTTCTGTTGTGATTCCCGGATACATTGAACTGTTCCTTGATGAGTATTATTTGCATGAAATCATGATTTGAGTTAGGGGAGCTTGGTGTGTGATGATAGAGACCAGTGACTGCAAGGGTGGATATCATATTAAAATAGTCACGATTACATTTCTGAGCATATCACATTCACAAAATTTTGTTTACTGTTTATTTTTGGCCTTGTTATAGTATTATATCCTGGTTTAGATATTTACAATTTATGCAGGCATCCAGTTGTAGAATTGCCCCCAAAATATTCTTATTTTCGTGGCATCCTGTTCAAACTTCTTCTACTAACCTATAATGTACTCACTCTGCTGCTCCCCAGTATCTCTCCACACTTGTCCTTCCCTACACCCCTTCCCGTGCACTCCGCTCCATGGATAAATCCTTCTTATCTGTTCCCTTCTCCACTACTGCCTCCAGACAATTGCGCCTTCTGTCTCGCTGCACCCTACGCCTGGAATAAACTTCCTGAGCCCCTATGTCTTGCCCCATCCTTGGCCACCTTTAAATCTAGACTGAAAGCCCACCTCTTTAACATTGCTTTTGACTCGTAACTACTCGCCTCCACATACCCTCCTCTCCTCCTTCTTGTACACATTAATTGATTTGATTTGCTTACTTTATTTTTTTGTCTATTAGATTGCAAGCTCTTTGAGCAGGGACTGTCTTTGTTCTATGTTTGTGCAGTGCTGCGTACGCCTTGTAGCGCTATAGTAATGCTAAATAGTAGTAAATAGTAGTAGTAGTAATTATTTTTAGGCATTAAACACTGGTATGTTAGGAAGGCGTGCATTCATTCCAAAGTCAGTGAGGCTTAAAGAAAGAAGGCTTTCAATCTCTAGCATTACTGACACGATTTGCAGAGCAGTTACAGCACTGCCCTTGCAGTGTTCCTGTTAGAGGTGCAGGAGTTATTAAATCAGGCTTGAAAATGACTAACAATATAGTACATGTGGATTCATTTGTAGCACTCACGCACATAAGCCTACAAAGAGCAAAATGCAAGACCTCTCCAAAAGTTGTGGGGTATTCTTTTTGCTTTTTTTTGGGTGGGGGGGGAGTGCTTGCTCGATGTTCTAGTAGCCTAGTGGTTAGTGCAGTGGTCTTTAATCCTGGGGAACTGGGTTCAATTCCCATTATAGCTGCCTGTGACGCTGGGCAAGCCTCCATTGCCCCAGATACAAATAAGTACCTATATATACTCTGTAAACCACTTTGAATGTAGTTGCAAAAACCACAGAAAGGCAGTATATCAAGTCTCATTTCCCTTTATCAGTGCATGAAGCATCTGAAGAATGCCCAAGTACCCAGGCTGATAAGGTGCAGGCAGTGAGTTGGCGCAAGGCAGATCTTCGAGAAACTAGTTAAAGTTGGACAGCAGACTGCCAAGCACCATCAGATCCTAAGTTACCGTTTCTGAAAGCTTTTAGTTCCAACAGGGAGATACAGGATTTTGTTGCCTTGCACCTGTTCCATAGAAAGCACTGGTCTACTGGTCTAGGTCATAAATCCACCGCAGAAAAAGGACCTCAGTTTTAAAACTTCCTATATGGAAATAAGGTGCGTGCATAGGACATTCTCGAACATCTGTGCTGCTCTGGAGTCTGCAAACCAGATGCAAAGTCATGTGAATACTAACCACCCTTTCTGTGTAATAAAGGAGAACACAACATACTCACAGGAAAAACTGGAAAGCAAACTTTTCTAAACATTCATTTGCCAATCTGGCAATATATGTTGTTTCCGAGGGTTTTTATAAACATGTTTAAAAAAAAAGCAAACTTTGGAAACAAAATATATTGTTGGGCTGACAAGGAATGTTAGAAAGTTTACTTTTCTTGGTATGTGATTGAGTTGAGCAGTAGCGTAATGGTTAGGGCAGTGGGCCCAGGACCTGGGGAACAAGGTTCAATTTCTGCTATGGCTCCTTGTGATCCTGGGCAAGTCACTTAACCCTCCATTGCCCATGTACAAAAACAAAAATTATGAGAGCACTAGGGGTAAAGGAAGTATCTGCATAGAATAGATATAAATGCTTGGTTGTATCACAGAAAGCTGTTTTGCTGTCCTAACATTATGCAGTTACTGAGGTCCCCGGTGCTCTAAAGTTGCCGCTAAATACAGCAGCCACAGGTGAACTTACCGATTTCTAAACAGCAAATGAGATGCACGGAAATTCTGCAAACAGCTCGGCAGGGAAGGCACCTAGCACTTGCACAGAAAATTCTCTCGGTAAGTGTCCATGTTCTGCGCATGTCCAAGAATCATTTTGTTCCGCTGCTGAGCTCTTCCCCTGCAGTGCTCTGCAGCTGGCTCCACTGTCCCTAATCTATCCTTCCCCTTGCAGTGCTGTACTGCACCTTCTCCCTTTAGCTTACTTGCTTTCCCTCTGACTGCCCCTAATTGATTTTGCCGGCACGCTTGGGAATCTCCTCCGACGGCCGGCAGTGTTTTTTTGTCCGCCACCAGTACCAGCCAGACGTTGTCCAGGCTTCAGCATTGAATTTCCTTTTTTTTTTTTTAAGTTGGCTAGCGCATGACCAGTTAATATTCAGACTTAACCGGCCATGGGTTAGCGGATAAAGATAGGAAAGATTTTTATACAGTCTTATTAATCTGCTAACCTGGGCCAGTTGCGTCTGAATATCGGTACGTAACCGGACTCTGCACCCTGGAATGCCCCCAACTAGCCAGCTTGAACTTCAGTGCTAATTGGTCATTTGTAGTGGCACTAACGGTTAAGTGCGTCTGGAAATGATCAGATAGCCATGAATAACCAAGTTAACTGGTTGGCGGCTGTTCCCAGCCGGTTAACTCACTTTGACTCTGTTATAAGTCCACATGAGAATTAAAAAAAAAAGCCTTTTGTCTTTTGCAGAAGGTGCATTGCAGATTCAACTAGAGTTACTCTTGTTGAGTATCGATACAAGCAATCCTACTAGTATCGTTGTTATGATGCCTCTTTTTTTTCTCATGTGGTCTTAATATAGGACATTTTTCTATACACCTATGTTTTTGTTAGTCCTAGGTTTTAGCTGATCTTCCTTTTTTCTGGTTTTTCAACCTTGCACCATGTAGAGGTTGCCTCCCGGGCTGGTCTTAGGAATTGTGGGAGCCCTGTGTAGACCAGTTTGGTGGGCCCCCCAGCTCCTTGCCTAGCCTGCCCCCGTCTAGCCCCACCTTCTTCTCACAAAGACATTTCTTTATTTTTTTAATTTATGTGTATAGGGGAGGGGTCCAAGCCTCAGAGGAATCTGCCCTGTCTCCCTCCTGAGCCTCAGGGTGCTGTGCTTTGCCATGCCCTCCCCTCCCCACATCACCTCACCCTACTGAGCTTCAGGGTGCCCTTTCTGAACCTACCTTAATACGCCCTGGTGGTCTAGTGGCTTTTTTAGGGCATGAAGAACCCCATTCTTTCCTGCCATCTGCCACTGCCGCTTGCTTCAAAATGGCTGCTGAGACTTAAGCAGCGGCCTCATGAGACTTCCGTAGAAGTACTACTAACTACTAATCATTTTTATAGCACTACTAGAAGTACGCAGTGCTGTACACATTATATGCAAGTTCTTTCTCTGTCCTAGAGGGCTTACAATCTAAGTTTTGGTAGCTGGGACAATGGAGAAGTCTCACAAGGCTGCCGCTTGAAGTCTCAGCAGCCATTTTGAAGAACACAGCAGTGACAGCAGCAAGCAGCAGTAGCAGCGGGCAGGAAAGAGTGGAGTTCTTTCTGCCCTGAAGAGGCTACTAGACCACCAGTGTGCTTTGTATTAAGATAGGTTTGGGGAAAGCTGTGGTGCCCCTGGGAGCACGAGGCCCTGTGTGGCCACCCCTGTCACCACTGCCTAACACCGGCCCTGGTTGCATCAGTTTCTGTTCTCTTAGGGAATGAAACATTCGATTTGATCAGGGGTGAACTGGAGTTTCTTCTTCTTTACTTACCTGACCAAATCAGTGGTGCTGGCTACCCTTCTGCCAAGTCCTTACAAATGATCTGTGGAAGAAAAACAGGCTCCCCTGGGAGCACGAGGCCCCTGCGTGGCCACCCCTGTCACCACTGCCTAACACCGGCCCTGGTTGCATATGCTCATAAATTTAGCAGTGTAAATTTTAGGGGCGGTAAAATTAGGAGCATAACCTTTGTAGAATAAGGTCCATGCTGCCGGATTCTATATATCACAGCTAGCGTTCTGTGCCTAAAATCTAAGCATATCCCATAACAATGTGCATAAGTTAATTGACTTAACAAGCCATCAGCATTATTAACAGCACTTAACAAGCAATAATGAGAGTTAATTGGCAATAATTAGAATTACAAGCATAACACACTAAGCGCATGCTGTAACTCACTGCGTCTAAATTCTAATGCGCACATCCAAAAAAGGGGCGTTGTTATAGGCGGGGAAATGGGTGTTTTGAGGGCATTCCCAAATTTATGCATGTTTGCTAAAGAATATGGCCCAGTCTGCGTAAATCTACGCGTAGGGATTAACACCACATTTTCATTAGATGCATAGTTTAGGTGCAGGGATATCAACTAAGTGTATTCTATATACTGCACCTAAATCTCATAGGATATGCTTAGGTGAAAATGATCTCCGCACGGATTTTCCAGGTGTCGTTTATAGAATCTTCCCCATAGTGCTTAACACCCCTTCAACTTTTCACTTGTAATATTTTAGCATTTTAAAATGATAATGGAGGGAAAAAAACCCGAAGTACTTTTCAGAACTTCACTGATATATAATAACCACAGGATCTCATCATCCAATTTTTCACTATATATATTCACTCTTCACTCGATATTTATGTATTTCTCTTCAATTTCTCTTCGTCAATGTCCATGAAACAGTAATATACAGAGCAGGAGAAAAGATAACCGGAAGCACACTTATCTTACTGATCGATGAGGTTCCCGTTTCACCTGTGCTTTTTCAAAGGATTAACAGAGCTCCAGCTTCTATTTTCTGTGCTCCACTTACAGTCGTCTGTATAACGCACACTGGCTCTGTATATTGTTACTGTTTTATGGACATAGATAAAGAGAAAAAAAAAAGAGAAATACATCAATATTGAGGAGTCATTTTACCAAGCTGTGGGATAAAGGATCCCGCGCTAGCGGAGGGGGTCATTTTCCCCACGTGTCAGGGCCCTTTTTACCGCAGTGGGTAAAAAAGCCCCCAGACAAACGCGGCCATGCGGTACGAGAAATATTACTGTGTGTTCCATGTGGTGGGGAGCCCTTACTGCCACCCACTGAGGTGGTGACGAGGGCTCCCACAGTAAACCCGGCAGTAACTAGGCAGTGTGTGGCGATGCTCGATTACTGCCGGGTTTTCTTTTTCCCCCCGAAATGGTGCGTGCTTGGGGCAGAACTACCTCCGGCGGCCACTGTGGGCCAGTGGTAGTACCCATTTAGCATTCAGTAAGCCCGCGTAGGGCTTACCAACACTTTGGAAAAAGGACCCCATGAATGAAGAGTGAATATATTGCAGTGAAAAATTGGAGGTTTTTGACTGATGACGAGTTCCTGTGGTCAGTGGCGTAGCAAGGCAGGGCGGTGGGGCGGTCCGCCCCGGGTGTCAACGGGTGGGGGGGTGCATCCGTCCACCCCACCACCCCCCCGGCGCAGCGCCTCCCCCCCCGACATGGTCCCCACCTGCCTACGAGCTCCATCCATCTGCAGCGCTGCTGTAAAGAAGAAATCGCTTCGTTGGCCCTTCCCTCACTCACTGTGTCTCCCGCCTCTGACGTAACTTCCTATTTCCTCAAGGGCGGGAAGGGCCGACGAAGCGATTTCTTCTTTACAGCAGCGCTGCAGATGGATGGAGCTCGTAGGCAGGTGGGGACCGTGTCGGGGTGGCGCTATGCCGGGGGGGGGTCCACGCCGGTGGGGGGTGTCATGTTGGTCTGCACCCGGGGGGGGGGGGGGAGTGCAGCAGTGATCCGCCCCGGGTGGCAGCCGCCCCCGCTACGCCGCTGCCTGTGGTTACTATAATATGAGTGAAGTTCTGAAAAGTACCACGGTTTTTGAGGTCTTTTCCTCCATATTATTAAAAAATATTTAAAATATTACAACTGAAGAAGTGTTACGCACTATCCCCCCCTGTTTACTAAGCTGTACTAGTGGCTGCTGTGTGCTAATGATGACACGGCCCATTCACTGTGAATGGGTTTGTTTTTTTATTTAGATTTTGCTCACAACCTTTTTCAGACGCACGCACACAAACAGATTCCAACTTGATCACGTCATTCGTCCACGCTGCGTGGCCGAGAAGAGGACTTTGGCTGACGGGGGTTGGGGTCCCCCGCAGCACAGGTACGCGACTGTGGGTGGGGGAGGGTTGGCAGCAGGAAGGGGGCTCGAGAGGGTCACGGCAGGGGGGTCCAGGGGTCAGGAACTCCGAGGGGGGTCTGGAAATCGGAGAGTGGGGGGTCTTGCAAATCAGAGGGAGGGAGGGAGTTGGAGTCTTGAACTGGCAGCTGCGGGTGGAAAGGGGGTTGATGTGCCTGGGGGGGGGTGTTGATGTGCTTGGGGGGGAGGGGCTTGGGTGGTGTCCGGGGGGATGTTGATGTGTTTGGGGGGGGGGGGCTTGGGTGATGCACCGAGGGGGGGTTGTCTGCGGTGCCACACTTGTGTTGCAGGAAGCAGCGCACTCACAGCTGATTCCCAGGCAGGGGGAGGAGTAGGGAAACACATGTGTTTCCCTACTCCTCCCCCTGCTGGGAATCAGCTGTGAGTGACGTCAGCCTGGCTACGGAGCCTAGCTCAGGAGCCACGGACACAGGCAGCTACTTTAGAACGTTGATGGTGAGAATTATTATATAGGATGTGCATATCATTGATGGCATGTATTTTGCAGGTGGGCATGCACAGGGACAGAGTTTGGGTGGGAGTATGGGTGAGACTGACACTTGGCACCAAATTCAGTGCTATTCTATAAACCTTGCCTTAAGTTAGGTGCAGTTTATAGAATACACATAGCCAGGGCAGCCAAGAGGGGGGGGGGCAGGGGGGACAAATTCCCTGGGCCCGGGCCTCCAAGGGGGGCCTGGTGCCAGGGTCAGGCCACCGGCACTGCAGTTCCCAGTCTCACCTGCCTGCCTCCTCGGGGCCCCCTGCATTCAAAGCGGCAGTCACAGATCGCCTCCCTTTGGGCCTTCCCTCCCTGTGTCCCGCCCTCGCAGAAACCGGAAGTTACATCAGATGAGGGCGGGACACAGGAAAGGAAGGCCAGAAGAGAGGCGATCTGTGACTGCCGCCTTGAATGCAGGGGGCCCGGAGCCGTGGAGGCAGGCAGATGAGACCGCGGACTGCAGCAGCAGGGGGAGTGACGAGGGCGGCAGCGGCAGGGGGAGTGACAGGGGGCGGCAGGGGGAGCACCGGGGAAGAGGCAGTGGCGGGGGGGGGGGGGTGTGGAGGCGGGGCGGCCTTGCCCTGGACCTGGCCTAGTCTCTCAGCGGCCCTGCACATAGCGCCTGTTCCCATGACTGAAATTTAGGCATGACCATTTACACCAACTCTAACCTGATGTAAATGCCTGTGCCTAACTTTGGTGTAGATTAGGAATATTCTAGAACACTATATGTAAGTTTTAAGAACGCCCACAGCCTGTCCACAACCTGCCCATGCCTTCCCATGGCCATTCCCCTTTCAGAGCCATGCATTAGAATTTACACATACTACTTTACTGAATATTCTTAGAAGATTCCATGCATAAATTCTAATTAGTGCCAATTAGTGCTGAAAATTGCTTATTAGTGACTAATTATTGGTACTGATTGGCTTGTTAAAACAATTAAGTTGCATGCACAATTTGGCCACGCAGCCAAATTGTGCCCACAACTTATAGATGAAAATAATAAAGGAGATGGGGCAACTCCCTTTGAGGAAAGGCTAAAGCGGCTAGGGCTCTTCACCTTGGAGAAAAGATGGCTGAGGGGAGATATGATAGAGGTCTATAAAATAATGAGTGAAGTGGAAAGGGTAGGCGTGAAGCATCTGTTTACTCTTTCCAAAAATACTTGGACTAGGGGGCATTCAATGAAGCTACAAAGTAGTAAATTTAAAATGAATCGGAGACAATGTATCTTCCCTCAGTGTGTAATTAAACTCTGGAATTTGTTGCCAGAGAATGTAGTAAAAGCAGTTAGCTTAGCGGGGTTTAAAAAAAAGGTTTGGCTAGCTTCCTAAAAGAAAAATTCACAAGCCATTATTAAGATGGACTTGAGGAAAATCCACTGCTTATTTCTAGGATAAGCAGGATAAAATGTCTTGTACTGTTTTGGGATCTTGCCAGGTACTTGAATTGGCCACTGTTGGAAAAGGGTGCTGGGCTTGATGGACCTTCGGTATAACAATACTTATGTTCTTATGTAATATTATAAGTTATGCATGTTTCTTCCAAATCTAGACCCCTAACTGCATATGCCCACTTATGCTATAGGAAAAGAAGAGACCTACTTTCCTTTAAAGGATTAGCTCCACATAGATGCCCTCTAGGTACCTAAATATAGGCGCGCCTTCATAGGGATCTTTAGATGCCTAAGTTAACTGGGCAAATTGTTTTCGCTATGCCTGTACAACCTCTGTCATCAAGGAATGTGGACTGACGTTGAATATACTGGATTAATTTGGTCTGGATGCTGGTGGAAATGGATTCATGGACTGGTAGCTGGGGCCATGTTTCACTTAATTTTATTTGGAACTCAAATGCTCAGACTAAGGGTCAGATGCACTAAACTTAACGAGCAAGTAGTAAACCCTGGCATGCACTAAAGACTTTTCCGAGCCATTTTTCCGACGACGGTAGCAGCTAACAAAAACGGAATGCAGATGAGCAAACTGTGTAGAAACCCTATTGTAATGAGATGCACTCAACTTTTCCGATTGCCTTAACGCTGGAAAATCTAACGAGAGGTCTGTACCTGTCGTTGGGGCTGTGCGGGATTGAAAAACATCTATAAATGTTACAAAAAAAATCGGGGGAAAAAGGTGCTCGTCAGGGACGTCCTTTATGGACGTGCTTCACTCAGCTGAGAGACCTGGAAGTCTCTCACAGCACGTTTAGCTCAGCCCCCCCCGAACCTCGCCCCCCCCCTGAACTGGCCGCCGCTCCCCCCTGCATTGAAATGACAGCTTCCCGCAGCGCCGCCCCCTCCCAAGGCCGCCGCCGCCGCCCCCCCCCCCCCCTGCAATGAAATGACAGCTTCCCACAGCCCCGGCCTCCCCGCCATCTTCCGCACCCCCGCGGCGCTGCCCCTTCCCGAGGCTGCCGCTGCCGCTCCCCCCTCCCCCCTGCAGTGTTTCTGAACCCAGTCCCTGGGACATACCCAGCCAGTGGTTTTCAAGATATCTACAATGAATATACATAAGATAACTGCTTCCATTGTATGCAATCTGTCTCATTCATATTCAATATTTTTCCTGAAAACCTGACTGGCTGGGGTGGGGGTGTCCTGAAGACTGGGTTGAAAATCCCTAGGCTAGAACAATCTGCCAGTATAACATTCTGCCTCATTTGGAATATCTCCGTCTTGTGCATATAAAAAAAATTGATATATTTTAAGGAAATGAAAAGATATCTTTTATATCTGAAGCTGCTGTCTCTGTATGATAATTATTGTCCCTGATTCTCAGACTCCAGGAAACATTCTTGCCAGACTCTGCATTCTGACCTTATTTGTTTTTCTAAAACCTTCCTTCCAGGAATTTGAGGATTTCCTTAGCTTTCCTGTGAATTCAGAGGAGCTGAAGGCAACACAAATTATCTCCTCACCCCCAGGCAAATAGAAAATAAGCAAAGCGTGACAAGTTGTCATTGTGACTGACCAGAGTCCAGTGGTTCCAAAACCTGGTCCGGGAGGCACCTGGTCAGTCAGGTTTTCAGGATATCTACAATGAATATGCATGAGAGAGAATTGCATGCAGCGGAGGCAGGGCATGCAGATTTCTCTCATGCATAGTCCACTGTGGATATCCTGGAAACCTGACTGCATGGGACCAGGTTTGGGAACCACTGGACCAGACCATATGTAAATATCAAAGATCAGAAAAGCTAATGTGGACATGGGGGAAGATTCTTGTGGCCGAATCAAAGTTAGGGAAGTCTTTGAAGTCCTACCAGTCATTCTTTTACCCATCCCCAGTTCATACCAACCAGTCTCCCCCTCTCCTTCAACCCTTGCAGCCTGTTCCTTACCATAGTCCTTTCTCCCCTCCTGTCCAGCCGTCCCACACTTCCCTCTCCCAGTCAGTCCTTACCAGCCCTCTCTCCTGTCCTACCTCTCAGGCCCATCCTTACCATGCTTTCTTTCCACTCAGCTTGTCCCCCACCCCTCTCTGTTCCCTCCATTCTCTTAATCTCGAATCCTTCTCATTCCTGTCTACCCTCAGCCCATCCATACCACACTTTCTTTCCCTTTAACTTGTTTCCCACCAGTTTCCCTCAACATCTCTATTCTTCATATTCTCCTAATCTTGGTGTCCTCCTCTTTCCTCCTAGCCTTCCCCTCAAGGCCATCCATACACACTTTCTTCCTCTCAGCTTGTTTTCACCACTTTCCTCAACCTCTCTATTCTGTTACATTCTCTGAATCCTCCTCCTCCCTTCGTATCTTGTTTACCCCTCTCCTCTTACTACCCGCTGGCATGTTTTAAATCTTCTCTTCATGCATGAGCATAGTTTGACTTTTTGTATTTGGAGGGTGGGTGATTTAATAATCTCTGTCCGTTCCACTTCCTAAGCCCCTTTAGCCTGCTCCTCTTCCCAGTTCTCCTTTGCCCAGTCGTCTATTTCCATCCACTCTCCAGCAGGTACCCCTCATGTCTCCCTTACGAGGGAATTTGCTTTATTGCTACTGTGGGATTCTAGGAGGATCAGGGGCTGGCTGATATATTTTTTTTATATTTGGGAGAGAGAGAGAACTGGGATTGAGAAGGTACTTGTTTTATTACTATCCATGTACAGAGTGGAAGGAGATAGTATTGCCAATTGAGGGGTCCTTTTACTAAGGTGCACCGAAAGAATGGCCTGCTCTGGCATAGGACGCACATATTGGATACACACAGGTCTGATTTTTCAGCCGCCTGCAACAAAGGGCCTTGGGGGGGGGGGGGGGGGGAAATGGATGTGTGGCAAAATAAAATTGGCGTGAGTCCATTGTTGGGCCTGAGACCTTACCACCGCCATCCATGCCTAGCGGTAGAGGTCTTATGTGTTAACCGGAGGTAATGGTCTGACGGTGTCATACATGCCATATACTGCTCGGTTAGTGCTGCACGCCGGAAAATCATCTGGCACACTTCGTGGATACGCCTAAAAAATGAAATTGCCAGGTGGTAGTTCAAATTGACGCGCCTACATGCCTACGTGGCTTAGTAAAAAGGGCCCCTGGTTTCAATGTTTTTAGAGGATCTCTGGTTTTCAGCTGTAGTCAACTAGTTTAGGTAGAGTTTCCTAATTCTAATCAGCTAAGTTTTAGCTGATGTAATTTAATTACATTTGAGATTTGCATTTCATCTTTTTTTTCCAGTCCAGATCCAACCAGGTAGATTTGGCCAAAATTTTGCTTAAGTTAGCAGGACAAAATTGGCCAGCTACATCAGACAATTTGTCTTTATTGATTTGCAGTGCCTTAATCAACGATGGAAGATGCAATAAAAATAACATGTTTTAAAAATTGGCCCATCTAGTCTGCCATGGGAGATTCTTCTGCTTTGGGTAGATGAGCTTGCAAATTCTCATATATAACCAAACACCAACTTCCTAGCATCTTATCTTTTACCTAATCTCTCATCCTTTTACCTGCCCTCCACACCTGTCCCAAGCGTGCTCTGAATCAGTCCTGGAAGACCACTTGAGGCCGTGTTTTCATCAATTTTAATTCTCAGCAGATCAATATAGCACCTGGGCTGCCTGCCATCTTCCTACATCTTACTACCAAGTATTGTAACAGTTTCCACAGTCAGCAAAATAGGGGGTCCTTTTACTAAGATGCGCTGAAAAATGGCCTGCGGTAGTGTAGGCACTTGTTTTGGGCACAGGGCAGAATCATTTTTCAGCGCACCTGCAAAAAATGCCTTTTTTTAATTTTTGCCGAAAATGGACATGTGGCAAAATGAAAATTCCTGCGCGTCCATTTAGGTCTGAGAACTTACCGCCAGCCATTGGCCTAGCTGTAAAGTCTCATGCGGTAACTGGGCGGTAATGACCTACGCATGTGAAATGCCACTTGGCGCACATCCGATACACGCATCCGAAAATAAAATATTTTTTCGGTGCGCCAAAAATGAAATTACCACAAGAGCCATGTGGTAGCCGGACGATACCGACATTTGGGCACGCGTTGGGCACGTGTAGACGCTTATGCAGCTTAGTAAAAGGGCCCCATAATGACGCCATTGTCCACATAGTATTCTGTATTGTCATTCTAACTAAAGCTTGAGTTTTATTCATGCTCCCTTAGCGCAGGTTACTCTGGTCCCTTGTCCGATGTCAGATGTAGTCTTACCACTGTTCTTTTGGTTGTTACTCTACTGCCTCTGACGTTACTTCCTGTTTGTAGCAGGGGATCGGCAAAAACCAACAGCTGTGCGACTTGCTCTGTGCACTCTCAAGTGGCGAGGATGATGCGCTTCGTGGGGAAGGGGTGATGCTTCTGTCTTGATTCTTTCTGCAAAATCTACCGGTTTTGATTGCTTTTGGAAGCAGAAGGAAGCCTGTGCAAGCCCTTGAGCACTGGTTCTGAGAAACAGCAGACCCAAATGTGAAGCGCACATTACGTTCTTGTCCTGCATCTCAATTTAAAGTGACCATGTTGAAAAAAAAATCTAAAGCACACATTAGCATCGGTTACATGCATCTTGAGTGAATTCTTTCAAAATGTCAGTAGGTAAATCCTAATAATAAACAAAATAAAAATCTTAATATAAACATCGAGAAAAAAAAATTAAATGCTTATATTTAGGCTGCAGAAAACAGACCCCACTGTATGCTTAATGCTCAATGTTTGGCTTTTTTACTTTTGGCAGACTTTTACAGCGTCCGTTGCGATCACACTGCAATACCACAATATCATTTCTGTTCCTGTTTTATTTATGCACTCATTCGTTGTGATACTTCTTAGAAGTATTTTGACCCCTGAGGCAGACGGTAAGAGCCGTCGAAACACGGTCCTGTGTCGGTTCAAAATACATATTTGGTGCCAATAAAGTTACTTCAATCAACCTTTGGCTGGCGAGACTTCTTGGTCCACTCCTGCTTCTTGGTTTTCACACTCAGGTTTTACCAGGTGCATTATCACCAGAGCTGAACTCGTTTGCACATGCGCCAAGCACAATCCTCCCGCCAAACTCCCTAATGCTCAAAGCTATGAGCACATACCTATATCTGCATCTCATTAGCTTTGAGCATTAGGGCATTGTTCTGCGCTTTTCTGGCAGTATTTTATGGCGCTATTTTGATCATCAGCCTGGGAGGAGATTCTATATATGGTGCCTAAAACAAAATCAGTGCCAACAATAAGTGTACTCTATAATTGGCACCTAGATTTAGGCGCCGATTTAGAATATGCTTAGTTGATATTTCAGCGCTGATGTCTGTGCGCATCCATTTACGTTAATGAAAACCTGGCTGAAATCTCAGCACTAGATTTAGGCGCACAGGACCATATTCTATAACTAAGGCACCTAAATTTTGGAACACCCATGAAATGCCATTTCCCCCCCCCCAAAAAAAACCCATAACCATTCCCCTTTTTGCCTCTGTGCGTTGGAAGTTTGGTGCACACATCGTTACAGAATACGCTTAGCGAGTTGTGTGCCTCAGGGGTGTAGCCAGACCTCGGCAGGATGGGGCCAGAGCCCGAGGGGGGGGCACATTTTAGCCACCTCCCCCCCCCCACTGCCACTTTGGACCGCCACCCGCAACCTCCCCCCCCCCCCGCCACTGCTGCAGACCCACCCCCCTTCCCGCTGCCGCATCAGGTATCTTGTTGCTGGCGGGGGTCCCCAATCCCCGCCAACTGAAGAGTGCATGTAGCCCCATGCAGGACGTAAGGTGTCAGAAAACAGATTGATCCCACAACGAAGGCGCCGGAGTCGACCGGTGCTGAAGAAAACTCTTCAGCTAGCGGGTTTGGGGACCCCCACTAGCAAACAAGGTACCTGATGCAGCGGCAGGGCAGGTGGCGATGGTGGGGGGGGGGGTCAAATGTAGAGGGAGCCAGGGCGTAATCTGTGGGGGCCTATGCCCCCGTGGCCCCACATAGCTACGCCCCTGGTGTGCCTATATTCTAATCAGTGCCATTAGTGCTCATTATTGTGTTGTTGTGCGTTATCAGCACTCATTAGCTGTGTAAGCCAATCAAGTTATGTGCGGTGTATAGAATCCGTGCTGATTTCAGCACCTACATCTAAGCACAACTATATAGTGCCTTGAAGATTGAGCCCTGGAGTTTTTAGAAATACTTTCCAGCATCGTTCTGATTCTGTTGCACTCCAAAGTCTAGCACTGTACATAGGAAAAGAGGCTAGAACAGTAGGCAACATAGATGTTTGATGAGCTAAACCTCTTAGGTGCAGTTACTTTGGTGTTCCAGCCCTTGAATTTATATGGGAAGATATGGTAAACAGACCCCTCCCCCCCTAATTTTGCAACACCCACTCAGCAAACATCATGCTTACCATCTTGATTTTGTCCCTTCTTTCTCCCATATCTTCCAACTCAATCAGTGCCAGAGCTGGGATTCTGGCGACATGAGCCTTCAATCACTACTATTAGGTGCTCCCCCTTTTTAAATTGAGTCTCCCTCCTACTCTTCCTCATCTAAAAATGGGCAGCGATAATCCTAAGGCCAGAAGCCATGTAACAGGCCATGGCTCCAGAACCCTGTGCCATCAGGGCCGGCCCAACCCGGTAAGCAGGGTAAGCACCGCAGGGGGGCACCTGCCTTCAAGGGCGCCGCAAGCGCTGCTGTCTGCCCGCCCTCCCTCCCTCCCAGTTCCAGGGTCCGCCCTCCCCTCCCTCCCTCCAGTTCCAGGGTCCCTCTCTCTGAATTTAAAAGCCATCTTCTTACCCTCGTCGGGGTTACGACGGTAGCAGCACACAGTGAAAAGCATGCAGGCTCGGCGCTTCAGCCTTCCCTTCTCGTCTCTCACTCTGGTCTGCCCTTTGCAGAAAACAGGAAATGAGGGCGGGACCAGATCTGTGAGACAGAGAAGGGAAGGCCTGAAGCGCCGAGCTTGCACGCTTTTCACTGCGTGCTGCTGCCGCCGTAACCCGACTAGGTAAGAAGATGGCTTTTAAAATTCAGAGAGAGGGAGGGGAGACCCTGGAACTCGGAGGGAGGGACACCCTGGAACTTGGAGGAGGGAGGTAGGAAGAACCTGAACATCGGAGGGAGGGAGGACGAGGGAGGGGAGGGGGAGAAGAGAGAGAAGAAGATGCTAGACGGGGGAGGTGCGCCAACTGATAGTCTGCAGGGGGCACCAGAGACCCTAGGACCGGCCCTGTGTGCCATGGGTTCTAAATCTGGCATGAGTATCATCCTTAACAATGACCATAAGCCCCTCCCTGCCCCGGCAGCTCTGAATGCTGCCTCTAACATAGTAGTCCATATCAATCTGCCCAACAAGATATATCATATGTATCATATGCATGAATTAGCACATGCATTTTTGATCTTGAACTTCCTTGCCATGTTCATGACACAGACTGTAGAAGTCTGCCCGGCACTGACTTAATTTTAAACAACTAAGTTGCTGTCGAAGCCCACTTCAGCCAACTAGATCCGTCTAACCGTAATTGGGACACAGACCGTAGAAATCAGCCTGGCATTTGGCCCTTACTTCCCAACTGCTACTACTCCTCTGCTGCAACCATCCTCGATTTTTCACTACAAACAAACTGCCTCCTTTTCTGCCATGTAAAATAATGAAGATGTTTCTTCTCTTGAAAGTAAAAGCACTACGAGTTACTGCAAGCTCGTGCTCAACGTCTTTCCAGAGCCACAGAACTCGAAAAAGCATTATTTAATAGGAATTAAAATTTCAGCATTTCAACAAACATATAATAATAATATCTTTTGACTAACTCCTTGATAATTAAACTGTGAATATCTGTTTGGAAAAGCCAAGTGAGTATTCCCCCGAGGACGTCTTTATTGTTTCACTGCATTAATCACAGAAGAACTGTTACTGATTACCTTTTCCAATGTATCGTCCTTCTTGATAAAGCAACATAACAAGTAGGGCTGGCAAGGACAAACACGTAGTGAAATTCCAATGAGAGCAGGCAGGCAACTTTAGTGAGATTTAGCAAATGTCAGTGCATGAGGAAGATAAATGATAGCTCTCTAGAATTACGGCAAAGCACACGAAGTTCAGTACACAAGTCAACGTTTGCTCATAAATTATATACGGAATATATATTGTGAGGGCATATGCATACAGTATGGAATGGAGTAGCCTAGTGGTTAGAGCAGCAGACTTTGATCCTGGGAAACTGGGTCCAATTCCCACTGCAAGTCACGTTAGGGATCCTTTTACTAAGGTGTGCTGAAAAAAAGGCCTGCGGTAGTGTAGGCATGGGTTTTGGGCACGCGTAGAATCAGTGGCGTTCCTAGGGTGGCTGACACCCGGAGCGGATCGCCAATGCGCCCCCCCCCCCCCCCGGGTGCAGCGTGACCCCCCACCCCTGGCGAAAGGACACACCTTTCCCCTGTGAAAGGACACACCTCCCCCCCGGCGAAAGGACCCCCCCCCGGGTGCATTTTTACCTGCTGGGGGGGTGCCGCTCGCCTGTCTGCTTCGCTCGTTCCATGCTCCTCTGCCCCGGAACAGGAAGTAACCAGTTCCGGGGCAGAGGGAGCACGGAACGAGAGGAGCAGACAGGCGCGCGGCACCCCCCCAGTGGCGTGCACCAGGGGCAGACCGCACCCACCGCCCCCCCTAGGAACACCACTGCGTAGATCATTATTCAGCGCACCTGTGAAAAAGGCCTTTTAAAAATATTTTTGCCGAAAATGGACGAGCAGCAAAATGAAAATTGCCACGTGTCCATTTTGGGTCTGAGACCTTACCACCAGTCATTGACCTAGGGTAAGGACTCACGCGGTAACCAGTCGGTAATGACCTACACACGCCAAATGCCTCTTCATGCGCATCCAATAAGCGTGGCGAAAATAAAAATTATTTTCAGCTGCGCATATCAGATGCGAGCCAAACATGAAATTACCGCAAAGGCCACACGTAGCCTTGCGGTAACTCCATTTTGGCGCACATTGGACACACGTAGACACTTACGCGGCTTAGTAAAAGGGCCCCTCAACCCTTCATTGCCCCAGGTACAAATAAGTACCTGTATATAATAGGTAAACCATAAGTACATACAGTACATAAGTAATGCCATACTGGGAAAAGACCAAAGGTCCATTGAGCCCAGCATCCTGTCCCCGACAGCGGCCAATCCAGGTCAAGTGCACCTGGCAAGCTACCCAAACGTACAAACATTTTATACAAGTTATTCCCGAAACTGTGGATTTTTCCCAAGTCCATTTAGTAGCGGTCTATGGACTTGTCCTTTAGGAACCGTCCAACCCCTTTTTAAACTCTGCCAAGCTAACCTCCTTCACTACGTTCTCCGGCAACGAATTCCAGAGTTTAATTATGCGTTGGGTGAAGAAACATTTTCTCCTGTTTGTTTTAAATTTACTACACTACGCATGCCCCCTAGTCCTAGTATTTTTGGAAAGCGTGAACCACTTTGAATGTAGTTGCAAAAAAAAAAAACACAGAAAGGCAGTATATCAAGTCCCATTCCCCCTACCATCAATTAGGAAAGAGAAGGATATAAAGGAAAATACAGGGAAAGAAGCCACCAATTGTAGCTGGGTAAAACAAAGGGAAAAGGATTATTAACACAGAGAAGAACTACAAATCCCAGAAATCCTAGGGGTAGGGATTCAGCCTGAGGGATTTTGGGAGCAAGGGAGGAACCAGGAATTTAATAAAAGCAGTTGAAGTAGGAGGCGCATCTTTCAGTCCAGAGGAGGCTTTACTGAGGAGGCAACTGCCTACAAGAGAAAGCAATAAGGTAACAGCATTGCTGAAAGAAGTGTCTGTGACTTCACAAGCCTGGCCATTATCATGACAGGGTCATGGATGGATCAGAGACATTCCTAGAATTTATACATGCTGTTATATAATAAAGGGGATCCACAAGGATTTACACCAGGGTTTACTTGATATAATTCCTCACATCTGAAGTTAGGCACTAAGAATATTCTAAAAAAAAAGGACCTAACTTTCAGTTCCATTTATAGGATAGCGCTTAGCACATTATTTTTTGGCACTGGTTTTTCAGCGCTATTTATGGAATTTGGTCCTATTTGTCTGATAAAGTCTGTGAAGAAATAGAAATGCTGAAGGACTTGTCTGTGACTTTTAAAAACCTGGTTGATGATTTTAAATTCCCACTGCAGATCCTTGTGACCCTGGGAAAGTCACTTAACCCTCCACTACCTCAGGTACAAAGCTTAGATTGTCGGCCCACTAGGAACGGAGAAAGTGCCTCTACTGGATGGACTGTGCAGGTCTTTATCTGCCTTCATCTACTATGTTACTTTGGTTATACCACAGAAAGGCAGTGTATCAAATGCATGACCTTTATAAAGCCTATGAAGAGACAGTTGAAGTGAGGCTGGAGTGGGCTTCGAGAGCAACTCCAGTAGTTGGGAAGTAAGGCCAGTGCTGGACAGACTTCTACCATCTATTCTGAATATGGCAAAAAGACAGGTCAGGATCAACTATGTGTATTTATATCATATGATGAATGTTGAAATTAGAGAAATAAATGTTAATTACAGCATGGTTGGCTTTAATCATTATCATAATGAATGCGATTATGCTGATTCCTTGAGATTGCAGCTTCATGTGTGATCAGCATGGTAACAAATTAGCACCTGCCCTGCCAGGGTTCAATCAAGGAGTGTTACCTGCATTGAGTGGCAGGTGCAGCTCTGGCCATCTTTTTGGGTAGACTGATGGGTCATGCAAATCTTAAACTGCAGTCATTTACTGTGTTACTGTGATAGGGCCTACTATGGAGACTATTCTAGAAATTCAAGACAGAAGAGCGCTTGGGGTTGCCATAAGCCAAGCGTCAAGCAATTTCCACAAGATATTTACCCAGTTAAATGGGCTATTTAACTCAAGAAAAATGTCAGAAGTATTTTTTCACGGAGAGTAGTGGATGCTTGGAATGCCCTCCCGCGGGAGGTGGTGGAAATGTAAACAGTAACAGAATTCAAACACGCGTGGGATAACATAAAGGAATCCTGTTCAGAAGGAATGGATCCTAAGGAGCTTAGCCAGATTGGGTGGCAGAGCCGGTGGGAGGCGGGGATAGTGCTGGGCAACTTATACGGTCTGTGCCAGAGCCGGTGTTGGGAGGCGGGGCTGGTGGTTGGGAGGCAGGGGATGGTGCTGGGCAGACTTATACGTCTGTGCCAGAGCCAGTGGTGGGAGGCGGGCTGGTGGTTGGGAGGCGGGGGATAGTGCTGGGCAGACTTATACAGTCTGTGCCAGAGCTGGTGGCGGGAGGCGGGGATAGTGCTGGGCAGACCTATACGGTCTGTGCCAGAGCCGTGTTGGGATGCGGGGCTGGTGGTTGGGAGGCGGGGGATGGTGCTGGGCAGACTTATACGGTCTGTGCCAGAGCCAGTGGTGGGAGGCGGGGCTGGTGGTGGGGAGGCGGGGGATAGTGCTGGGCAGACTTATACGGTCTGTGCCAGAGCTGGTGGCGGGAGGCGGGGATAGTGCTGGGCAGACCTATACGGTCTGTGCCAGAGCCGGTGTTGGGAGGCGGGGCTGGTGGTTGAGAGGCGGGGGATGGTGCTGGGCAGACTTATACGTCTGTGCCAGAGCCAGTGGTGGGAGGCGGGGCTGGTGGTTGGGAGGCGGGGGATAGTGCTGGGCAGACTTATACGGTCTGTGCCAGAGCTGGTGGCGGGAGGCGGGGATAGTGCTGGGCAGACCTATACGGTCTGTGCCCTGAAGAGGACAGGTACAAATCAAGGTAAGGTATACACAAAAAGTAGCACATATGAGTTTATCTTGTTGGGTGACTGGATGGACCATGCAGGTCTTTTTCTGCCGTCATTTACTATGTTACTATTTGAAATTGGAAAAAGAAAGCCAAGGTAGTAGGGAAAGGACGTAGGCCAACCAATGAAACAGATATCCAGAGGTTGATTGCAGCAAGTTTATTGAACATCAAATATATTCCTTCCCTACTACCTTGGCTTTCTTGTTCTGTTCCGTAGAGAATCATCCCTTCCTGCTGTGGTGTGTTGCTATTTGAAAATTGTCCGCTCTTGATGGATCTTAGAGTTTGAGTGGCTCTCAGGATCTATTGCTTTGTTTTGACTACAGCTGCTCTTTGCTGCCCCCCTCTTCCCCCCCCCCCCCCCCCCACAGAAGCTGTTACCCTAAGCAACCACGTCCTGCCTAATGGTTGGGTAGAATCTGCAGACGGCATGTTCAACAGCATTGCCCTGTTAATTGCCATTGAATATCCCCTCCTGAGGCACTCCCGCTTGGTTAAATTCTTTTGAATACCAGGTCCTTAGGTCATCGGGTGTGATCATGGAAATATGGTATAGAAACTAAGAATATGACGACAGATAAGAAATGTAAAGCCCATCCAGTACTTTCAGTTCATCCTTGTTGTAATGCCATAGACTCCAGTTGACCTCAGACTTCTAGTCACAACTAAGCCCCTGCGCTTACCTGGGGAAAGTCCCTTCTAAAATCACCCCCTAGTGCAGTGGTTCCCAAAGCTGGCCGTTGAGGCACCCCAGCCAGTCAGTTTTCAGGATATCCACAATGAATATTCATTGTGATGTCCTACTGCATGCAAATCTCTCTCATTGAATATTCATTCATCAATCCTGAAAACCTGACTGGCTGGGGTGCCTCCAGGACCAGCTTTGGGAATCACTGCCCCAGTGCCTTCCTTTATGTGATATACATATGCATTGTCTGCCTACTTTACCTGTGGTAATTCACAGGATCCTTACAAAGTCTCAAATACCGGTACTTTGTAATTGTTTAAGCATGTAATATGACCTTTGAAAATACATTAGTATAATGGAATTTTTTTCTTAGTTAATTCATAGTTTGTGTTCAAAGGGTCGTCCTTCAACCTTGACACATTCACGAAGTCTTTGACACCACTGACTACACGCCATTTTGCTAAAACGCATCTTAATGATCACTTCCTGAAAGACATCATTTTGAAAACGGGGATCATCTGGTTTTACAGCATCTTGCAGTAACGCCTGTCAATAAGTAATACATTTTTAATAGTACATTTGTTTTGGGGTTATTTGGAAAAACGTCCCATTTTGTTCCAGATACCTTGTAGATGCTATATGTTGCCTTTATATGAGTTTGACATTGCAATAGTTGCTGTACACCAGAGACCTTATAAGCTTGTTGGATAAATGTGAAGCTTTGATGTTGCAGAAGCCCATCCTTGATGCACCTGGGCAAATCACAGTATCATGTTAGATTCGGAGCTTCCTGATTTCTGACTGCTTACTGCAGGATACCCATTTAAGATAAGTGCATGCATATTTAAATACAACTTTCCAAATTAGGGGGAAGCCATTTTTGCCTCCATTTCAAAGTTGACTTGTTTTTCTTCAGCAAATGGATCCTCGATGAATTAAGGTCATGGATATATCAGTTCTTCACTGACATTGTCTGTCTTCTGATGGTCCAGCTATCTTTACAATAACAGTGAGGGTGTTTTTGTGTTGGTTTTGGCATTTTGCTTTTACTGATAAGAGAGTAGAAGTCCACTTGCAAAGCTAAGCCTTTATAAAAAGACACAACATATGGACTCGTATAATGTAATAGCCTACGTGCTCTGTTTCAAATTTAGTCTCAGTGTGCTAGACACAGTGTAAAGGACTATAAAATTAGGGTGGGGAACTCAAAACTCTAGCTTTGAAATAGAAGAATCTGTCTTTAAGTAAGATTATTTGCTCTGTAAGAAAAGCAATAGTTGATGGATGCCCTATCAGAAGATAGTATGGAATTTCTGCACGTCTAGAACTAGAGATAATACAAGGAATCATCCATAACAATCAGAGAAAGAAAATCAATCATTCCACAGTGCTTAAAAAAAAAAAAAAAAGATTCTTTCACACCAAGCATAGTTAAATTATGGGTAGGTTTGCCAATGGAAACGATTCCAAGTGCTTTGTAAACATTTTTAAATTAAGTTGGATGTGTTCCTAGAGAATAATTGTATTACTATAGGCATGCACATTGAATTGAATGCTAATCGCTAGGTACCACAGCCAGGAAGTTTTTCTAGTCACCTGTAGAAAGATTTACTTATAGGAAATTTCTTACTCCATGCCAGCAAGCATTCTTTTGGATTTTCAGAAACGTCATCCGAATCTGGGCCGAAGTTGGTGGATTTGTGCCTTTTAGCCAACAAAAGTGCAAGATGCCAGTGTTATGAATGCAAAAATAGTTACTTGTCTGGTGGTTGGGAGGCAGGGATAGTGCTGGGCAGACTTACACGGTCTGTGCCCTGAAAAGGACAGGTACAAATCAAGGTAAGGTATACACAAAAAGTTGCACATATGAGTTTATCTTGTTCGGCAGACTGGATGGACCGTGCAGGTCTTTTTCTGCCGTCATCTACTATGTTACTATGTTATATATATATGTCTGCCATCCCTTTGTCTATATTGTTACATATAGACAAAGGGATAGAATGGTAGACAGGTACTCCACAAGGTCAAAAGCTACAAGCCAACACTTTAAAACCCCCCTCCCCCCTCCTGTTTACAAAGCCACACTAGCGGCTGCTGGTGCAGTAATACCGACACAGCCTATTCACTAGCGTGGCTTTGTAATCAGGGGGTACGTATGCCAAAGCGTGCTTGGTTTTGATGTCACTTTTAGAGTCCATTTTTAATGAACAATGGTCTTGCTTAAATGCATAGTCCCATTTAGAAAATTCTGATTTATCAGAGAGAAGCTATTTTATTCAAGGGCCTTAAGCACTGGTTAACATGTAGAAACACGCTACCACATGACAGCATTAAGGGGCTTTGAGTTAGTTTACATTGTGAACCGCACATTACTAAATTTTTCAGAATTTTCTGTTATGGGGAAAGGTGGAGGATGGGCATGGAATCATTAGCCAGCTAGAACATTACACTTGCTGCATGCGAACCCCCAGATTCTGTATATGGGGCACAGAGCTGGCCCAAGGCAAGATGCTGCCTGAGTGGAGCTTTCATGCCCCGCCCCCCCCGGCCGAGATGTCTCCCCCCCCCATGGGTTCTTTACCTGCCGAGATGCCTCCCCTCCCCCACAGGTTCTTTACCTGGTCATGGTGACTTTACAAACCCAGCAGCAACAGCAATTCCCATCCGCTGCCCTGCCGCTACCAGCACCCGCCTCTTCCCTTTACTGCAGCTGCCTGAGTGAAACAAGTTACTTCAGGTGGTCTTAGTAAAGGGAAGAGGCGGGTGCTAGCGGCGGCAGGGCAGCGGACGGGAATCGCTGCCACTGCTGGGCTTGGCAAGTCACCGTGACCAGGTAAAATGCCGCAAAGCCGCCCCCCTGAGATGCCGCTCCTAAAGAGTGTCACTGAGGCCCCCCGCCTCAGGTGGCCTAATGATGGGGTCGCCTGATGGTGCCCAAAGATGTGCACCTGAGATTCATGTACAAATAAATTGGATAATGAACTCTGAACCATCAATAATTGGGGTGCTAACAATCAATTATTGACATAAATTTCCCGGCACATCTGGATGCACACTATTCTATAAGGCATAGTGCCCTAATTTCTAAAAAGGGGACTTGGCCATGGGCATGTTGGGTTGTTCCGAAAAGTGTCTCATGGATTACAGAATGACTGCTCCTAAATGTGCCTAACATGGGTGCTGGCATTTACACCAGATTTCAACAGGCGTAAGTCTGGCACCCACAAGTGTAGGCAAGGGATCCACACTAAAACGCTATAAGGCGCATGCCCTTATAGAACAACCATTGGTGCTGCAATTTTGGCACCATTTATTGAATTCCCTCTTAACTGGCTTACATGCGAGCTATTGTGGACCACTTCCTGCCTCCTAAATAGGAAGGCCCTAAGTGCTTCCACATTCACCTGTAGCAGGAGCTGCACATTTAATCCACACATTAGGCCCAAAACTTAACACATTTTAGTAGAAAAAGCCCCTTACTGCAGTACTACTCTACAATACTGGCAATTTCTTACAAGGGAAATACTTTTTGCATATTTACCAAAATTCGTATGAATTTATTATTTCTCCTTTACCGTCTTCTAAAACTGCACTTATGTATTTTTGTAGGTGTAATTCTGCCCATGTTGATCTGCAAAAATTCATTGTTGACTCTTGAATAGACTTCAGGCTTGGTGGCCCAGCAGCAAAGTACACTACTCTTGGGGTGATAGTATCTGAGGACCTGAAGGCGACGAAACAGTGCGACAAGGCGGTGGCAGTAGCTAGAAGATTGCTAGGCTGTATAGAGAGAGGAGTGACCAGCCAGAAGAAAGGAGGTTTTAATGCCCCTGTATAAGATGTTGGTGAGGCCCCACCTGGAGTATTGTGTTCAGTTTTGGAGGCCGTATCTTGCGAAGGATGTTAAAAAATGGAAGCGGTGCAAAGAAAGCTACGAGGATGGTATGGGATTTATGTTCCAAGACGTATGAAGAGAGGCTTGCTGACCTGAACATGTACACCTGGAGGAAAGGAGGACAGGGGTGATATGATACAGACGTTCAAATATTTGAAAGGTATTAATCCGCAAACGAATCTTTTCCGGAGATGGGAAGGCAGTAGAACGATAGGACATGAAATGAGATTGAAGGGGGGCAGACTCAGGAAAGATGTCAGGAAGTATTTTTTCACGGAGAGGGTGGTAGACGCTTGGAATGCCCTCCCGCGGGAGGTGGTGGAGATGAAACGGTACGGAGTTCAAACATGCGTGGGATATGCATAGAGGAATCCTGTGCAGAAGGAATGGATCCTCAAAAGCTTAGCTGAAATGGGTGGCGGAGCAGGTGGGTAGAAAGAGGGGGTGTGGTTGGGAGGCGAGGATAGGGGGAGGCAGAATTATACGGTCTGTACAGAGCCGGTGATGGGAGGCGGGACTGGTGGTTGGGAGGCGGGAAATACTGCTGGGCAGACTTATTGTCTGTGCCCTGAAAAGGACAGGTACCAAATTCAAGGTAAGGTATACACATATGAGTTTGTCATGGGCAGACTGGATGGACCATGCAGGTCTTTATCATGCCGTCATCTACTATGTTACTATGTTACATATGTTACTATGTTACTCTGATCTGTAGACCCAGTAACTTATAGTCTTTCACACCTTTGAACCCTTTCAGTCTTGCTTGCCAAGGTATATGTGGGCGTGGCTGTGTTGCCTAGTCCCTCCTCTTCTTTCCTTGCAAGTCCACCCTCTTCCATCACCCCTCCGCTAAGACTTCTTGGGCTTTGGCTTCCTTTCAGTTTTCCCTGGGCTCTGAGACCAGTTGTCCTCCTTCGCTGGGCTCCTAGTGCCAGCACATCCAGGGAGCCTCCTCCCTTGCTGAGCCCTGGAGGCCTTGTCCCTCACTTGTCTTTTCTTCAACAGGAGCCTCTAGGGTTTTCTCGCTTGTGGGGAGAACTTTGCTGTGCGGGCAGATCAATTGTTCGAGATGCTAATTTGTAGATATATGCACAAAGCAATTTGGATGCATGCCACATTTTTTTGCCACCCATACAACATGAATGTGTGCTCATGAATGCACAGCCCTACTGAAGAAGCAGCTGGGAGCAGGAAAATACTATTAATAAGGGAGAAATCCCTCTGTAGTTGTGAATGTAGCTGCATAATATCAGGATCCCAGCACTGGTTCTAACTGAGCAGGAAGAAGTGACAGAAAGAAGGAACCAACGCCAAAAAAAAAATAAAAAATAAAAGACTTAGACTTCTTATTATCCTAATATAGCGTGGGGTTCAGTCTCTTGTTTTTTATGGTTCTATGCACGTGGCACCATGAATGCATTAAAAAATGTGAATGCTGGCTCATGGGATTGGTTTTGCTATGGCTCAATGTGCTCTCATCGTAATAAAATGTATTTTAGTGAGAAGAGTAATAAAGCAAAAACTCAGTTGAATGATGGCTTCTTATACCTAAAACCAAATGTGCTCTTTTATTGTCGCCATGTTGTACGCTAGAAACATTTATTTATAATTAGACTTCAAATTCCTCGTTTGAATAAAGCTTTATTACAAGCTAAATAGAATGTTCGGTTGTCCTCCAAACAATTTGATTGGCTAAAACAGCTGGCATTAATTCTGTAGAATTGCCCTGTTTTAATGGCTACAAGCATTCAGCCAGAATGTTCACTTTTTGCATCTAGATTGATCCAACAAACGGAGAGGGGTGTAAAAATTCTGATTGTTGGATCAAATCCTGCAACCCTCCCTTCACCTGGGGATTTTCTTGAAGGGGGGATTATTAGGTCCTGATCTTAAGTCCCAGTGGCAATGAAGGAAACCGGAGGCAATGGCAAAGTTCCGGATACAATCACATCAGTTACAGAAAGATGACATCCTGAGCCCGTTACTACCCTGTACAGCAGTGGCGCAAATTCAAAGTGAGTCCTCCAACCAAAACGTTTTACTGAGGGTCCCCCATGATCAAGACAACTTCCCCTATGTCTTAAGTTTATTTATCTAGCTAATTTCTTACATATTTTCTGTTACATTTGTACCCCCTGCTTTCCCACTCATGGCAGGCTCAATGTGGCTTACATATTGTATACAGGTACTTATTTGTACCTGGGACAATGGAGATTAAGTGACTTGCCCAGAGTCACAAGGAGCTGCCTGTGCCTGAAGTGGGAATTGACTCAGTTCTTCAGTTCCCCAGGACCAAAGTCCACCACCCTAACCACTAGGCCGCTCCTCCACTGTTGCTACTATTTGAGATTCTACATGGAATGTTGCTATTCCACTAGCAACATTCCATGTAGAAGTTGGCCCTTGCAGATCACCAATGTGGCTGTGCAGGCTTCTGCTTCTGCAGGACGTCAGACTCACAGAAACAGAAGCCTGCGCAGCCTTCTACATGAATGTTGCTAGTGGAATAGCAACATTCCATGTAGAATCTCCAATGTAGCAACATTCCATGTAGAATCTCCAATAGTATCTATTTTATTTTTGTTACATTTGTACCCTGTGCTTTCCCACTCATGGCAGGCTCAATGCAGCTTACATGGGGCAATGGAGGGTTAAGTGACTTGCCCAGAGTCACAAGGAGCTGCCTGTGCATGAAGTGGGAATTGAACTCAGTTCCTCAGTTCCCCAGGACCAAAGTCCACCACCCTAACCACTAGGCCACTCTTCCACTCTATCAAAGTAGTGTAGTAGGTATTTTTCTGTCTGTCAATCTGAGGGACTCCTTTATCAAGCCACGCTAGTGGTTCTCAAAGTGAAGTGACTTTGTCAGCTTTACTGCACCGGGGACCACTAGCAAGTTTGATAAAAGGCTTACTGGTGAACTCACTCACGTTGTAGATTAGTTGTTGGAAGAGGAGTGGAAGATTAAGAATATACCTGTGCGGGAGGGTGGTGGGTGGTACAGGGGAATGGGGTTGCGGGAAGGAGGGAGGGGGGTGGGCTAAAGGTGAGGGAGGCGGGCGGGGAGTGGTTAATGAATAAGTACATGATCTGAAGGAATGAGGACTGATCTCTGAGCCTTACCGTGGAAGGTACTCAGTACCAAGGAGTATCATAGCGTGCTCATGGGGATTGTGCTATATTTTAATATACTTATTACAGTTGAATCATAGGGGGTAGGTTTTGTGGGGGGGGGGGAGATTGGTTCAAGTTGAAGATGATTTGTGTTACTTAGTTATTTTGCTTTGGAGAGTTTAGGAGTACATTGAAGTGATGATGTATTCGTGTTTAATAATATGTTGGGGCCGGGGGGGGGCAGTTTATACTAATGAGGAACATAAAGGCTGAACTTTAAAGGGGAGTTCGGGGGGGGGGTGGGGATTGATTAAAGTTGAAAACGGATTGTATCATTTATTTTATTATGTATTGGCGTGTTTAGGAGCATGATGATAGTTGATGTCTCCACTGTATTATAACATGTTTGTGATGTTTTCAATAAAAATGATTAAACATAAAAGAGGCCCTAAATTCTGTAACTGAGCAGTGGAGGGTTGTATGACTTGCTCAAGATCATAAGGAGCTATGGTGGGATTTGAACCATGTTCGCCTGCATCTCAGCCTGCTGCCCTAACCATTAGATTAACTCCTCCACTGTACTGTACTCAGTTTTAAGAGTGTTGCTGTGATACCTTCTAACATCCTTCTTTAATTACTACATGTTCCCTCTTAGCAGCCAGAGAAATGCTTGTGCATCGCCTGCTGTTGGGTCCAAGGCTTACGATAAGAGCTGCATAATTTCATGGCTTTCATCATGATCCTTGGACCCAACAGTGAAAGATGCTGTATTTAAGCACTTCTCTGGCTGCTGGGCAGTAGCAAGTAATTAATTTAAAGATGTGGGAGACAGCATGACCGTACTGTTAAAGGTTAGTATATCATTGCCATGTTCTGCCTTCATCTCCACAGTGCAGGGATGGAACGACTTCCCCATGAAGAAAGGCTAAAGCAGCTAAGGCTCTTCAGCTTGGAGAAGAGATAGCTGAGGGGAAATATGATAGAGGTTTATAAAATACTGAGTGGAACAGGTAGATATGAATTGCTTGTTTACTCTTTCCTAAAATACTAGGGGACAAGCAAAGAAGCTACTAAGCAATAAATTTAAAACGAATTGGAGAAAATATTTCTTCACTCAGAGAATGTGGTAAAAGCAATTAGCTTAGATGGGTTTAAAAAGGTTTGGATAACTTCCTAAAAGAAAAGTCCATAAGTCATTATGAAGATGGACTTGGGAAAATCCACTGCATATTCTCGGATAAGCAGCATAAAATTTGTTTTATTGTTTTGGGATCTTACCAGGTACTTGTGACCTGGATTGACCACTTTTGGAAACAGGATACTGGGCTTGATGGACCTTTGCTCTGTACCAGTATGGCAACGCTTATGTTAGTACATAAGTACATAAGTAATGCCATACTGGGAAAAGACCAAGGGTCCATCGAGCCCAGCATCCTGTCCACGACAGCGGCCAATCCAGGCCAAGGGCACCTGGCAAGCTTCCCAAACGTACAAACATTCTATACATGTTATTCCTGGAATTTTGGATTTTTCCAAGTCCGTTTAGTAGCGGTTTATGGACTTGTCCTTAGGAAACCGTCCAACCCCTTTTTAAACTCTGCTAAGCTAACCGCCTTCACCACTTTCTCCGGCAACGAATTCCAGAGTTTAATTACACGTTGGGTGAAGAAATATTTTCTCCGATTTGTTTTAAATTTACTACACTGTAGTTTCATCGCATGCCCCCTAGTCCTAGTATTTTTGGAAAGCGTGAACAGAAGCTTCACATCCATCTGTTCCACTCCACTCATTATTTTATATACCTCTGTCATGTCTCCCCTCAGCCGTCTCTTCTCCAAGCTGTATAGCCCTAGCCTCCTTAGTCTTTCTTCATAGGGATGTCGTCCCATCCCCGCTATCATTTAGTCGCCCTTCGCTGCAACCTTTTCCAATTCTACTATATCTTTCTTGAGATGCGGTGACCAGAATTGAACACAATACTCAAGGTGCGGTCGCACCATGGAGCGATACAACGGCATTATAAAATCCTCACACCTGTTTTCCATACCTTTCCTAATAATACCCAACATTCTATTCGCTTTCTTAGCCGCAGCAGCACACTGAGCAGAAGGTTTCAGTGTGTTATCGACGACGACACCCAGATCCCTTTCTTGGTCCGTAACTCCTAACGTGGAACCTTGCATGACGTAGCTATAATTCGGGTTTTTTTTTCCCACATGCATCACCTTGCACTTGCTCACATTAAACATCATCTGCCATTTAGCCGCCCAGTCTCCCAGTCTCGTAAGGTCCTCTTGTAATTTTTCACAATCCTGTCGTGATTTAACGACTTTGAATAACTTTGTGTCATCAGCAAATTTAATTACCTCGCTAGTTACTCCCATCTCTAAATCATTTATAAATATATTAAAAAGCAGCGGTCCTAGCACGGACCCCTGAGGAACCCACTAACTACCCTTCTCCATTGTGAATACTGCCCATTTAACCCCACTCTCTGTTTCCTATCCTTCAACCAGTTTTTAATCCACAATAGGACATTTCCTCCTATCCCATGACCCTCCAATTTCCTCTGTAGCCTTTCATGAGGTACCTTGTCAAACGCCTTTTGAAAATCCAGATACACAATATCAACCGACTCCCCTTTGTCCACATGTTTGTTCACTCCTTCAAAGAATTGAAGTAAATTTGTCAGGCAAGATTTCCCCACACAAAAGCCATGCTGACTTGGTCTCAGTAATCCATGTCCTCGGATGTGCTCTGTAATTTTGTTTTTAATAATAGCCTCTACCATTTTCCCAGCCACCGATGTCAGACTCACCGGTCTATAATTTCCCAGATCTCCCCTGGAGCCTTTTTTAAAAATGGGCGTTACATTGTAGGTATCACTGGGACCTCTACATAACTAGGTCCCCTTCACTGCAGATACCAATATTTGTTCTGTGAGCTCTGAGGCCTTATTTATGTTAAGCAACCCCCAGTAATCTGATTCACACTAAGATATTAACAAACTATTTTCTAAGCCGTGCTATAGTGTGGTTTGCTACCCTTTTTTGATAGATATTGCCTAACTTTGGGCAATATTTATTGAACTTTCCTCCAAAACGCTGGATATATGTGTGTAACATGTAATATTCAATAAGTTATGCACGTAAGTATGAGTCCCATCTACATTCCACCCAGATTCTGCTTATGTGTGCCTATCTGTATAATGCGTGCTTTGAAAGATACACATGTATTATCAAACGATAGGAGACAGGGATCTGCAAATGCTCAGATAACAAGAGCATAGAGCAGATCACACAATCCAAGTAGAAGACTAATGTGCAATTTATTGAAGTTAAACAGTAATGCTCGGCGTGGCCACATTTTGCCTATAAGGCTGTGTCAGAAACAGATAACTTGAACAGGCATAAATAAAATTAAATTATAATAAACACAATCGGGGTCCTTTTTACGAAGCTGCGGCAAAAGGGGGCCTGCACTGGTGTCTGCACATGTTTTTGATGCGTGCCGAGGCCTCCTTTTTACCACAGCGGGTAAAAGGCAGGTTTCCCTTTTCTTAAAGAATTGGCCATGTAGCAAGTGAACCACTTGCCGCACGACCATTTTTTTTTGGGGGGGGGGGGGGGAGAGCACTTACCGCCACCCAGCATCAGGGTTGCCAGGTGGAAAATTTTTTTCCCACCCAAACCAGCATAAATCCAGCCCAAAACCCGCCCAAGCTCAAACCCCGCCCCTGACACCCCCACCCCCGTGTCATCACCCCCGCCGTCATCAACCCCGCCCCCGCCATCATCAACCCCGCCCCCGCCGTCATCGGCCCCGCCTCCCCCGTCATCGGCCCCGCCCAGAACATCACTAACCCCGCCCAAAACGTCACTAACCCCGCCCCCCGCGGCCGAAAAACCCGCCTGAAAACCGCCCAAAAGAAAAAAAGAAGCCCAAAAAACCGCAACCCGCCGCGGGCAAAAATTTCCCGCGGTGGGTTGCGGAAAACCACCCACCTGGCAACACTGCCCAGCATTACTTCCCTTTTAGCAAGTGGTAAGCCAATGTTGGGTTTACCACTGCTTCATAAAAAGGCCCCTCAGTAAGTAATATTGTAACTACAAACAGAAGTAAAATTGTCCCAAAATGAAAACAAAGTGTTAAAGCCACCCTCTAGGTAAGTGTCATATCTGGTTTTCTCATTTATCATAATCACACAGTATTGCCATGAATCACTATATTTTGCATTGTAATTTAGTTCAGCTCACAGCATGAATATACACTGTCATGAATCACAATATTTGGCATTGTAACCCACGTGGAGGGGTATAATCGAAGCCCAAGTTTTGCTGAGGGGATTTTGGCACCATTATCAGAGCCAGGGGGAGGGGACTTCAGAGAGAAGGGGTACTACTGGACCTTGGATGGGGGTGCTAATGCAAAAGTTGGGTCAGGATGCCACAGTCCCTTGAGCCGGTCCTGGGTGGGGCTCCCACTTATGCATGTAAATTACAGAATACAATAAGGTACATGTGTATCTGTCACAAATAGGCACCAGCTCTATGGACGGTATAAATGTGAGCACCTAAATGTTAGGCAAGTTAATATCTGGTTATGTTAGTATTCTTGAAGGCATTCCTGAACATAGAAGCCAACTTTTCAAAATTATTGGTGATGCTAAGCCCAGTGGAAATAACCCTTCCTTGAACACATACAAGGAATTTTCTCAATATTGGGGGTGCTCAAGCACCCATAGCACACACAGAGTCAGCTCCTATGTTCCTGGATCTAGGGCCCAACCTGGCTGGAGCCTCCCAAAGGCAATCTCCGTTAGTCCCTTGCTCACTTGGCACTCGGTGCCTCCACCTGAAGCAGAAAAGTGTTGGTGGGTGGGATTACCCTCTTCTCCTCTCAGGAAAAATCCAAAACGACCACTGTGAACAGGGCTATCTAATAAATTAAACAGGGTTTCTTGAAGTATGTACAAAGGCCTCTATCTTATGCACTTAACAACTCAGGATTTCTTATCACATTAACAAACACCAACAGTCTTTTTATTTAATCTCTTAAACCAGTATATCAAATACCTATTAACTTATGCACTTGAACCATCAGAATTAATCGTTAACTCAGATGTTTAGAACCAGTAACTTGTAGTTTTTCTCACCCTTTTAGACCCCTTCAGGTTTGATTGCCAAGGTTGCCTAGAAATTGCACACTGGCACCTGGAATTTCATGCCCACAAATGTTGTTTTTTTTTTTTTTTATAGCAGAACTGTCTCAGGGACAGTGTGTCTTCCATTTCCACACCACGATTCAGCTTTTTGTAAGCCTGAGCCATACAGTGAAGGAAATTTAGACTAGTTTCCTGACTTCAGGTCTCTTGGAACTTAAAATTGAGAAACCAGTCTAAATTTTCTGCACCACGTGGGTCAAGCTTGCAGAGAGTTGAATCGTGATGCAGAAGTGGGAGACACACAGTTTCTGAAACACCCTCTGCAAATAGTAAGGCAAGGAGAATAGGCGGAAGACTTCCAAGCACATTAGATGCCTCAGAGAGACAAGAGAGAAGAAATGGTGTCTGGGTGAAGGCTGGGGAGGTATGGGAGAGAGAGAGAGAGCTTGAGGGGAGGTGTGAGAGGGACAGAGAACAAGAGAGAAACTGGGTTAAGGCATGTTTTTTTTTTTTTGGGGGGGGGGGGGGGATGAGAGGAGATACTGGTGAGATCCCAGGCCATAGTGATACATGAAACAAAGAAGCAATTTCCTCTTTGCCTCACCTGACAGCAGATTGAGGGAAGGGAGATTCCTGGCTTCTGCAGTGATTTGCAAGGACACCTTAAGGAATTGATTTTCTAAAGTTTCTTTGCCCACAGTCATAGAATAGGACAAGAGCCTTAGTAGATCAGTTTGGAAAGAGCTGCTGATCTGGAAAGGGATTCCTGCACTTTCTCCCCCCCCCCCCCCCCCCCCCCCCAGTGGGGACAATATTGGATGGGTGAAGAAGAAGCTGCTGACTGTTTTGGGGCTGGCTCCTACATTTAATGAAAATTTGTTGAGGCCTGTATTAATGAGATTCTAAACATGCAAATGCATGTAAAGCAGCTTATTATCCTGCAAAATGAATAATGCAGCTTGCTTTTTACTCATAAGCTGCATTATTTATGGAAAGATAATGCCAGATTTGAGTTGGCATTATCTTTCCTCTCTGGGAGCATCAGGCCACTAATGAACAGCCTGATGCTGCCAGAGGCCTCTCAAAGGGTGTGGTGCTCCATGGCATAACCCCTCCTGACTTCACTCCCCCCCCCCCCCCCCCCCCCCCCCCCCCCCACACACACAAATCTTCTTGCACATAATGAAATCACTCCTTAAACAGACCTCCACCTCCAAAACTCCCTTCCAATATATACTGCCCTCTCAACACTCCTTTCCCATAGACCCCAACCCTGATCCTCTCCAAAGGCACCTACCTGGGGTCTCCCTGGTGGCTAATGGGTGAGCAGTAGCAACCTGAGTTCACTCATTCCCCGCTGGCACCTGGGCTGAAAATAGCACCATACTCCCCCTAGCAGCACCCCCTAGCGATCCAGCTGCCACATGAGGGAGGAGGTTTTGAGAGAGAGAGGGGTGGGCACATTTGGAGAAGGGTTGTGATCACATTGGAGTGGATGCTTAATTGATTCCACTACAACCCATTTAAAAGATAGTGGGCCTTACTTGGGGTCCAGTATCTTTGCATTGATGCAGCAATGAGTGTGCAACGTTCCTAGCTGCATTAACGTAAAATGAAATTTACTGGATGAATCACTAGCTTGCAATATTGAGGTACTGCAGGGTAGGGACGGTAAATTTTACTGCAGTAGAATGTAATATTTTAGCAGAGCTTAGTAACTTCCAGCCTAAAAGTTTCTAGCTGGAAATTCTGCTCTGTGGAGTGAATGAAATTGTATAATGATGGACTAAAATATAAGATGGGGGGAGAGGTTAAACTAAATATCGAGTTCTACTCCCATATTTAAATAATAGTGCTATTACTAAGGGGTCATTTTACTAATGTGCACTGAAAATGGCTTGCGGTAGTGTAGGCGCGGGTTTTGGGTGCGCGCCGATCCATTTTTCAGCGCTCCTGGAAAAAAGGCCTTTTTTTAAATTTTTGCTGAAAATGGATGTGAGGCAAAATCAAAATTGCCGCATGTCCATTTTGGGTGTGTGACCTTATCACAAGCCATTGAACTAGCGGTAAAGTCTCACATGGTAACCGGGTGGTAATGACCTAGGTGCGTCAAATGCCACTTGGCGTGCGTCCAATATGCACATCCAATAAATAAAAATTATTTTTCAGCCGCGTGTATCGGACGTGCACCAAAAATGAAATTACCGCAAGAGCCACGCAGTAGCGGGGCGGTAAACTCCATTTTGGCACACGTTGGGCATGCGTAGATGCTTACACGGCTTAGTAAAAGGGCCCCTAAAACCACTACTATTTATCGCAGTACTGTGCAATTAAACATCAGCCAGTTCCTGCCAGGGGCATAGCCAGACTTGCGTGGGAGGGGGGTCCACAGCTCGAGGGGAGGGGGCACATTTTAGCCCCCCTGCCGCCGCCCCCCTCCCGCCGCAATTGTCGCCCCCCCCCCCCCCGTCTCTGCCGACCCCCCTCCCGCCGCGAACCCTCCCCCGCCTACCTTCCGTTTTGCTGGCGGGGGACCCCACTCCCCGCCAGCCAATGTCCTCTTCCGTAGAACGCAGCGGCACTGTCTGGCAGAGAAAAGTCTTCTTCCTTGCATGCTGACATCCTGCACGTTGTACGTGCAGGACGTCAGGCTTAGAGAACAGAACTGTTCTCTGAGTCTGATGTCCTGCACGTACAACGTGCAGGACGTCAGCATGCAAGGAAGAAGACTTTTCTCTGCCAGTGCTGCTGCGTTCTATGGGAGAGGACGTCGGCTGGCGGGGAGTGGGGTCCCCCGCCAGCAAAACGGAAGGTAGGCGGCGGCGGGGGCGGGTTCACCGGGAGGGGGGTCCCCACTGAAACCTACGGGGGCCCAGGCCCCCTCAGGCCCCACGTAGCTACGCCACTGGTTCCTGCTCCATGGATCTTACAATCTAGTTATTAAAAAGTGTGTGCAACAAACAAGAGAGTCCATGAGAATGCGTTTATAATAGCAAAGTAGTTAAGATTTAAAAAAAACAGCCTCAAAAACATACTTAAAATGACTTAACTGGGCAGAAGAAGCTTCTGTCCAGTTAAATTGTGATTGACTGATTGATTTATTTATTACATTTATATCCCACATTTTCCCACCTGTTTGCAGGCTCAATGTGGCTTAGACAGTACCATAATGGCGTTTGCCGTTTCGGTTGATAATAAATGCAAGATTGTGTTGTGGTCAAAAGAGGTAGAAGTGAATCAGAGGTTAGGGGTTGAGGGGAAGGAGGATAGTAAATTGTCCAGTACGATCATTGATTATGTTGTGTTGCTGGATATTGGGGTTTATGTCGGATCAGTGGGGTAAGCCTTTTGAAGAGGATGGTTTTTAATAATTTCCTGAAGTTTAGGTGGTCATGGATTGTTTTCACAGCTTTTGGGAGTCCATTCCATAGTTGTGTGCTTATGTAGGTGAAGCTAGATGCATAAGTTGTTTTGTATTTTAGCCTTTTGCAGTTTGGGTAATGTAGGTTTAGGTATGATCGTGCTGATCCTAGTTTGTTTCTAGTTGGTAGATCTATGAGGTCTGTCATGTATCCTGGGACTACGCCGTAGATGATTTTGTGGACCAATGTGCAGATTTTGAAGATGATTCGTTCTTTGATTGGGAGCCAATGCAGCTTTTCTCGAAGGGGTTCAGCGCTTTCGAATCGTGTTGTACCACGGGTGATCGCTGGATTTTCAGTGGCCCATAACTACTGGTGCCACTAAAAATCTGAAGAAACCACTGCAATACTATCCAGATGGAATTGGCACAGTCTCTGTGAAGCTGGGATTTACTCAGCAGTGATTACTAAGCCGTGGTCAAAAGTGGACTGCGGTAGTGTAGGCACATGTATTGGGTGCACGCCGGGCCAGTTTTTACCGTGTCTGCAAAAAGGGCTTTTTGTTTAATGGGATGGGAAAAGAGCCTGTGGTAAAACTGAAACCAGCGCATGCCCAAAACCGTCTTGAGCCTTTAACGCCACCCATTGATCTAGCGATAAGGGTCACATGCTACATGTGCACGCCAAGTGCCAATTACAGCCGGAAATGACGCACGTAGGAGGAAATAAATACATAAATCGTTCAGGCAGTATGGGCGCATGCTAAATCTGAAATTACTGCCATGGGGGGGGCGTGGTAGCCTGGCGGTAGTCTTGTTTTCGCGCGTGCTCCACGCACGTAGCACCTAACATGCCTTTGTAAAAGGGCCTCTAGGTAAGTAACCGGTAAGTAACTGGATACAGTTATGACAGCAAAAAGGCCATCCAAAATTTATCTAGCCAGCTGTTTGGACACCGGCCTGAATATCAGTTGGCACCTGGATAATTTCTGGCAGCTGGCCAAGACCCAGCAATTTAATGTCAGTGCCCTGATTAGTCCCTGCCTCAGGGTCCGTGGTACTGGCAGCTTTCACTGCAGCCCATTAACAGGCTGCAGTGAAAGTCGCCAGTACCACAGACCCTGAGGCAGGAATTGAAAGAAGCACCAAAACCTTGGCCATTGTCGGCCGTGCCAAGGAGAGACTGAGCGACAGCAGATTGAACACAACAGCAAGATAAGTGCTGGTTTAATATTTAACAATAAGACAGTAATCCGTAAAGAAAGAGACTTATAGAGAGGAGGTTTTTTGCCAATGATGACAGCAAGAACTCCGGATTATTTAGAGCCATAGAGCTACGTTAAGGAGTCTGTTGAGGCTTTTTCCTCCATCTCACAGAAAATCACGTAGACGTGACTATGTAGAGTTCCGGATTAGGACTAGGATTTTAGTAAGATAGTACTGAAGTAGGTTGATCCTTGTAGATGCTCAAGTGTAGTGAGTAAGTGCCCTGATTAGGCCAGGCAGTGAACATCAAGGCACCCCGATATAATAGACCATACCAAAAAAAACCCTGACAAAACAACCCCAACAAAACAGACTAAAACCAAAACAGACCATGACAAAAAAAACCCTCCCCCAAAAAACCCAAGACAAAATTGTCATGAGCAGGGCCGGTCTTAGCAAGTGCGGGGTCCTGTGCAGACCAATTTGGTGGGGCCCCATCCTAGCCCCTCCCCAGCCCCACCCCCACCATAGCTCCGCCCCCACCATAGCTCCACCCCATTGATAAGATTATTCCATTTTTAGAAATTTTTTTATTTATGCAATTTCAAATAAAGACAAATGAAGCTAAACTTGTACAACTTGTACAAAAAAACTGATTCAAATAATAAGCCCAATGCTATCATGAACCCCCCCTCCCCAGAAATTCAGTTCAAGTCCACTATAATTAGTAGTTCCAATTCTCATAACAAAGGAGAATAAAGGAAAAATACTAAGAAAAGATCCAGTACTTTCAAATTCCCCTATTTTTTAATTTAAAAAGGTTCCTTGGAAATGGATTTTATATGTGCTCTTTTCCTCTCCTAAGCTGAACATGCTTAGAGAAATGCCCCTCTTTCTTGAGGCTACAATGCTATTTGCTTTGGAAACTCAAATTCTCCTAAATACACATGATCTGGCCAGCTTAGCAAGATAAGTACCTTTAGATGGACAATTTTTAGTCTGCCCACTTGGGATTCTTTAGGTTTTCAATAACTTTGGGCAAATTAACAGTAAAGTCTGACACTACTAGCCCTCTCCACTTGCCCCTGTCCCCACCCCTCACATACACGCACGACGCACCACTTTAGCTAACCTCTTGATCTTTTCCTGTCACTGCCCTTCATAAAACACTGAATTTTGACTTAATCACTGATGGGAGAATAATAGACTACTGCAATAGCATTTACCTTTAAAATGGCACAAAAGGGGTTTGAAACTTCCTTCTTCCTTATAAGAAAAGCTATCATCATACCTGGCTTGCCTTTGAATGGCAGTGGCACAAACTTGCTCCAGCTCGAGCACCACTTGACTGTCTTTATTTATTTTTAAGTCACACTCACTCGCACGCCGGCTCACCTCCGACCAGGCTCCAGGCAGCTTTCCCGCTCAGTGACTCCCGCCCGCCAAACAGGAAATACCTCATCAGAATGTGGGACATTGAGCAGGAAGTGAAACGCTGGGGTGAGCCGTCGCTGCAACTCTCTGACGGGAGCCGGGGCCGTCGTGCTGGCGCTGCAACTGTCTGTTGGGACCGTCGGTGCAACTGTCGGGGTCCGGGGAGGCGGGAGTTTGCTGACGGCAGGCTCAGCAGGGGGTGGGCACCATGCTGCAACGTGGTGGGAGCGGAGCGGGATCATGATGCGGTCGTCCGAGCAGGGGTCGGTCGGAGTGAGGCAGAGTTGAGGCGCGCTGCGCGGGGCCCCCCTAAGCGCGGGGCCCTATGCGACCGCCTTGGTCGCCTCTGCCTAAGACCGGCCCTGGTCATGAGTCTATTTTGTCAAGGACTTTTATGTCGGGAACTTTTTTTGTCCGGAACTTTTTTGTCTGGTTTCCATTGACCGGTTTCTTTTGACCAGGTGCCGAACATCAAATATGCTACACACTGAGGTCGCTGCCTTTAAAATTGCTGCTCACTGTGGCTGATCATTACCTGAATTTTCAGACAATCTACAAATGGTCAGAGAAGAAGCATGACACATCAAGTCAGGAAGGTTGTCCCAGGTATATGGCGCAACAAGGTGATAAAAGCAGAGAGAGGAGTTGACAGTGGAGGAGAAGGGCACGGATAAGACTGATGAACACAGGAATAATGAGGAGCAATAGAGTGACTGCATTTGTATGCAAGTAAGAAGACAGACTGTGCATGAGGAATGAGGAGCCAATATAATGCAGCAGTCACAATGAGACAATTATCTGACTGCTAGAAAAATTACAAATAAAATGGAAACAATCAATATGAATGCAAATGGACATAGTGCTGAGAGAAGAATAACAAAAATATACCTAAAGCAATAAATCAATAAATGCGTCACTATGGTTCAATGCTCAAAGAGGCAAAAAGAAACACATTACGTAAAAATTCTGATAAATACTAAGGTTACTACAGAAAATAAAGATTAATGATGAACTTCTTCCATTCATAAAATAATTTGAAACTTATGTATAAAAATAATGGAAACAAAAACTCCTATAAGCCTAAGAAACTGAGGGCCCCGTTTACTGAGCCGCGCTAGAGGCGCGTTAGTGCTTTTAGCGCACGCTAACTGTGTAGGCATCCACAATATTCCTATGGGCGCCTACACAGCGTGCCCCAATTTTGTGCACGCACTAAAAACACTAGCGCACCTTTGTAAACAGGATCCTGAGGTCTTTACTGTAGGCCAAATTAAATCGTTATAAAAATTCTTATAACGCTATAAAAAAAACCTGCAGATTTCACTGTGTGCAGATGACCTCAAAAATTAAACACATCTCACTATAAACATTAAAGATAATATTAAAGCATCAAACAGTGAAAAAAATGGGCTACCAACAACATGAAAAAAAAAGTGGAAAACAGAATAAGGCTCAGCAGACATTGAGACTTAGAAAATGTACAAGAATGCTTTAATACGTATAACATATTAAACAGCTCCTTTTTATACAACAGCAACCAAAGAATTAGAAATAAAGGAAATGTTTTATATGTTACACGTATTAAAGTATTCTTGTGCATTTTCTAAGTCTCATTGTCTGCTGAGCCTTCTTCTGTTTTCCATTTTTTTTGTCTTTGTGTTGTATTCCTTGTGGGATTCTTGTGTTCAGCCACTTCACGGTTCCTACCAGCAATGCATCATATTGCTTATTTATAACACAAGTTCAATTCAAAATGTAAAATATATAACCAAAACATTGTATGTCACAGTTAAAATGCTGCTGAAAGACTTACAATCCAGGGCAGCATTCCAGAAGAAAGAAAGGAGAAAGGTTTGCAGCAAGGTGATAATGGAAGAGGAGTGGCCTAGTGATTAGGATGGTGGACTTTGGTCCTGGGGAACTGAGTTCGATTCCCACTTCAGGCACAGGCAGCTCCTTGTGACTCTGGGCAAGTCACTTAACCCTCCATTGCCCCATGTAAGCCGCATTGAGCCTGCCATGAGTGGGAAAGCGCAGGGTACAAATGTAACAAAAATAAAATAGATACTATTGGAGATTCTACATGGAATGTTGCTACTATTGGAGATTCTACATGGAATGTTGCTATTCCACTAGCAACAATCCATGTAGAAGGCTGCGCAGGCTTCTGTTTCTGTGAGTCTGACGTCCTGCACGTACGTGCAGGACGTCAGTCTCACAGAAGCAGAAGCCTGCGCGGCCACATTGGTGATCTGCAAGGGCCGACTTCTACATGGAATGTTGCTAGTGGAATAACAACATTCCATGTAGAATCTCAAATAGTAGCAACAGTGAAGGAGTGGCCTAGTGGTTAGGATGGTAGACTTTGGTCCTGGGGAACTGAGTTCAATTCCCACTTCAGGCACAGGCAGCTCCTTGTGACTCTGGGCAAGTCACTTAACCCTCCATTGCCCCATGTAAGCCGCATTGAGCCCGCCATGAGTGGGAAAGCGCGGGGTACAAATGTAACAACAACAAATGTGCAGTGCATATGGCAGCGTAGGGTACAGGATTCCAAGAGATTTATGTGAAATATATTTTTTTATTAAGATTGAAACAGCCACTAAAACAAATAGGTTAAAATAAAATACAGATTATTCCCCCATCCAGAACGACCCCACAACCACCCCATTCCCCTGTGGCCAAATCAGAGAAACAAGTACACAGCTGGATAGAGCAAGCACCATACCTACGCCAATTACAGGGTTAAAGTGTTCAAAATGGCCGAACGTACTGGGGGGAGGGGACTAGAGTGTTGATATATGGGGACCAGAGGCGAAGGAATCTCTTTTTACTTTTTATACTCATAGATTCCACTGACAAGCATTCCATGTGCAATAACTCATAGAGGGATCCTTTTACAGAGCGGTGCTAAGCCCAACGCAGACTTATCGCTTGCTCTTTCGGGACTGCCGCCGGCCCAACGCAGCCACCGGCGGTAGTCCTGCCCCCAAGCACGTGCCATTTCTGGGAGAAAAAGAAAACCCCCGGAAATGTCTTGCACAGCGGTAACTCGGCCTTAATCGGGCATTGCTGCGCACTGCCCGGGTACTGCCAGGGTAGCGTGGGAGCCCTTATCACCACCTCAGTGGGTGGTGGTAAGGGCTCTCCATCGCATGGCCATACGGTAAGTGTTCTCTTACTACCTGGCCGTGTGTGCAGGGGGCTTTTTTTACCCACTGCTATAAAAAGGGCCCTGGCATGTAAGAAAAATGGCCCTTGACGCCAGTGCAGGGCCCTTTTTCCCGTAGCTTGGTAAAAGGGCCCCAGAGTTGGTTACACCACTGATTAAGGTTTGCTGGCTCCACATGAATCAATTGCCGAACAATATAGAGCTTCCCAACCAGTGAAGCTTTATGTAAAAATAACCCAGAAACTCAGGTGCCCTCCGCAATATCAGTAGTAGCTGTCCAGTGGCTATGATAAAGAGTTGCAAGGGTGGACCAGACCGAAGACCAAAAGTGGCAGATTTTTGGACACTCCCAGAAACATTGCTTGTATGATGCAGACTGTGCTCCACATTTGAGCCAGGTCACGTCTGATGGGAGACCCATCTTTCTGGCTCTGGAGGCCGTGCCTAGGGTCTATGGCGCCCCCCTGCAGACTATCAGTTGGCGCCCCCCCCCCCCCCCAAGGACCTGCCTGGCAATGTGCTCTGCATCTGCTAGCAAGGCTCCAAGGCGTGTGGATGTCAAAGAATAAAGTGGTTGCTCAAAGCATATACTAACCACAATTGCTCAACTGCAAAACACTATACACAAACTTGTGCAAAAACACACTCATAACCTCACCAAACCATAACAGCACTAATTCCAAGGACAGAATGAGCTACAACCTTATGCATGGAAAGGCAGCACTGTAATTACACCGGGCTCTAAAACACCAGTACACAACCTAGTGAAAAAAAAAACACCAAAAAGGGCTGAAAATACTACACGCTAGTTACCTCAAGAAGTCAGACTCAGCATGCAGCAATACTAGAAAAATTGAAACTTACATGCAAAATATCACAGATGCACATTTCCAAAAGCTGACATATTCCAGTTAATAAATTCTGAATAAAATACTTTTTTCTACCTTTGTTGTCTGATCATTTAGTTTTTCTATTCGCTTTGGTCCCAGTGTCTTCTGTTTTACGCAATCTCTTCTTTCCATTTGATATTTTTTCTCTCACCATGTCCATCATCCTCCTGTGTCCTTATGCGTACTGCCTACCATCTGTAGCCCTGTCCCTATCCTTCAGTGTCCCGATCCAGCTCTTAAAGTCAGCAGTTTCCCCTCCGTCCATATCCAGCATTTCTCCTCACTCCCCTCCATCCATGTGCATATACTTCCCTCCCCTCCATCCATGTCCAGCACCATCCCTCTTTCTCTCCTACCCTTCCATCCAGTGTCATCCCTCTTTCTCTCTCCATCCTTCCACCCATTACCCTCTCCCAATCCTTCCATCCATTGTCTCTCTCTATCTCGACCCTTTTCCATTCAGCATGTCCTCTCTCACCCCATCCTTCCAGTGTCTTTCCTCTTTCCCTACCTACCAGCATCTTCCCTCATTCTGCCCCCTCCGTCCAGCATTTTTCCTCTTTCTCCCTTCTTTCATCCAGCATTTCTCAGTCTGGCTGCTAGGTTCTCCCCCAGTTTCTCCCCAGCAGCTTCGCTCTCTCTCCTGTCCATGTCCCCTCTTTCTCTCTCCATCTTTAAACTCATCTCTCTCTCTCTCTCTGTACCCCTCTTCCATCCAGCATCTTCTCTCTGGTTCTTACCTGCTCTTTTCCATGTCCCCTCTTTCTCTCACCATCTCTCTCTCTAGCTCTCCCCTGTTCTTTTCCATGGCCCCTCTTTCTCTCCCCATCTCTTTCTGGCTCTTCCCTGCTCTTTTCCATGTCCCCTCTTTCTCTCACCATCTCTCTCTAGCTGTCCCCTGCTCTTTTCCATGTCCCTGGCTCTACCCTGTTCTTTTCCATGGTCCCTCTTTCTCTCCCCATCTCTTTCTGGCTCTCACCTGCTCTTTTCTATGTCCCCTCTTTCTCTCACCATCTCTCTCTAGCTCTCCCCTGCTCTTTTTCATGTCCCTGGCTCTCCCCTGCTCTTTTCCATGGCCCCTCTTTCTCTCCCCATCTCTTTCTGGCTCTCCCCTGCTCTTTTCCATGTCCTCTCTTTCTCTCACCATCTCTCTCTAGCTGTCCCCTGCTCTTTTCCATGTCCCCTCTTTCTCTCACCATCTCTCTCTAGCTCTCCCCTGCTCTTTTCCATGTCCCCTCTTTCTCTCCCTATCTCTCTCTGGCTCTCCCCTGTCTTCCCAATCCCAACCCTGGGACCAGCATGTCTTCTTCTCTCTTCCTTCCCCCCCAGCTCCCACCCCTCTCTTTGGGAGTTCAGCAACTATTTGTCTTTCCTCTCTTCCTCCTGGGATCCAATAAATATCCATATCTCTTCTCTCTCTCCTGTTCCCACTTCCCCTCCTTCTGTGGGTCTAGTATGTCCCCTGCAGGTCCCAGCATCATTGCCCCCCCCCCCAGTCCAATAATCTCTCACTCTCTCTGCTGTGCACTGATCCAGTCATCTCACTCACTCCCCCACTCAAAGCTTGCTTTAGATTAATGGCGGTGGCAGCACTCCACCCAGGCTGTCTCCGATTCTGCCCCCCAAAAAACAGGAAGTCATGTGGCACTACCTGGCAGAGGAAGGCGCAGACATAAGAAGAAAAAGAAGCGCAGGGCCACCTGCAGCAGCCTTCAGACATGCGCTGTTGGCTCTGCCGGTCCTCTGCCCCCGGAACAGGAAATTGACGTCAGGGGGCAGAGAACCGGCAGAGCCGACAGCGCATGTCTGAAGGCTGCTGCTGGCGGCTCCGCGCTTCTTTTTCTTGTTATGCCGGCTGTGGAAAGAAGCGGCGCCGGCGGCAGCAGAGGTTCAGCGTAGGTCTTGTTTGTCGGGAGTCTAGTACAACACGGTAAGCGGGGTAAGCGCGGCGCCCTTGAAGGCGGGCGCCCCCCTGCGGTGCTTACCCCGCTTACCGTGTTGGCACGGGCCTGTCTGGATGGATGAATATACATCTGTAATAAGATTCCGAAAGATTTAAAGGCACTGCTGTCCCCTACTCATAACCGAATCACAACCAAAACAATTAAAAATGCATTTTTAAACAGATAGGATAACAGTCAAATGTTCAAAAGATGTCTTTCTTCTGGAATGCTGCCATGTAGTAAAGGAAAATAAGTCATGCAGATTATTATTATTATTTATTACATTTGTACCCCACATTTTCCCACCTATTTGCAGGCTCAATGTGGCTTACATAGTACCATGAGGTGTTAGTCGCCTTCGATAATGAAACAAATACAAAGTGATGTTATTATCAAAGAGGTTCATGTGTTACAGACACAGGAGAATCGTAGAGAAGAAGAGTTATACAGTGTTCATTACGGGCTTTGGTTTCGTTGTGTTGGTGGTTTCAGGCACTTAAGTTGGGTCAGTAGGGTATGCCTTTTCGAACAGGATGGTCTTTAGTGATTTCCGGAAGCTAAGGTGGTTGTACGTTGTTTTTATGGCTTTCAGTAGTGCATTCCACAGTTGCGTGCTTATATAGGAGAAGCTGGATCCGTAAATTGATTTGTACTTGAGTCCCTTGCAGCTAGGGTAGTGAAGATTGAAGTATGTTCGTGATGGTCCAATTGTGTTTCTGGTTGGCAGGTCGATAAGGTCGGTCATATATCCAGGGGCTTCGCCATAGATAATTTTGTGGACCAAGGTGCAGATTTTGAAAGTTATATGTTCTTTAATTGGGAGACAGTGCAGTTTTTCTCGGAGGGTTTTGGCGCTTTCGAATCACGATTTTCCAAATATAAGCCTGGCTGCTGTGTTTTGAGCGGTCTGTAGTTTCTTTGTGAGTTGCTCTTTGCATCCCGCATAAATTCCATTGCAGTAGTCTGCATGACTTAGTACCATTGATTGTATTAGGTTATGGAATGTTGCCCTCGGGAAGAATGGTTTCACGCGTTTGAGTTTCCACATTGAGTGGAACATTTTCTTGATTACAGAGTTAAATGGCTCTCGAGTGTAAGGTTCCGGTCGATTATGACACCGAGGATTTTCAGACTATCTGAAATAGGGAAGGTGTGGTCTGGGGTGACTAAATTTATAGGTATGTTCGTATAATATTGGGATGAAAGGATGAGGGAGTGTGTTTTTTCTGTACTGAGTTTTAGTTGGAATGCATTTGCCCATGAGTTCATGGTGTCCAAGCCGAGGTTGATTTCGTTGGTGATTTCTGTCAGGTCATGTTTGAAGGGGATGTATATTGTAACGTCATCTGCATAGATGAATGGGTTGAGGCCATTATGGTGGAGAAAGATGGTTCAATGGGAGATCCATGAGGAGCAATAGTCTAAGCAATAAAAGAGACTGCATGAGCATTTTGGTAGCATCCTCAGAAAAGAAGGGACATATTTTAAAAACATTAAAGAAGAAACAGCACTCTTTAGTAGTGTTTTGGATGTGTGAAGGAGAGACAAGCGTCAAGGACGACCCCAAGGTTGTGAGGCAAGGGAACTGGAACGATGAGAGCGCCATCCACAGTCAGAGAGGGAATGATAGAATATATCTAGGCTTGCCAGAAGAACATTTTGATAGATGATATTAACGCTGAAGACATTGACTGATAATCAGAAATCGATGCAATCTCAGCAGCTTCCTTAAACCAGGCAAAATAAGCTAAGTCATGAGCACTCAGTAAATAATTAACAGGATACCTCAAAGAAAGCACTTTGGGATATGACACAAGCTGCTGTGTTAATTATAAAAGCTTTCCAATTAACATGTTCCTTTTATATGTCACATATTTATTTATTTATCCTATTTGATCTCCTGACTTTATGCTCCAGAAACTTCCAGGCAAGCACGAAAACGTCTAAAACATAAATGATTTTTTTGTAACTGTGCTGTACCACAGCATTGCAGACAACCTGGACTTGCCCAGAACTCATTGCCTGTCAGTAATATTTTGTAATGTCATAGATCACTTAGGGGCCTTTTACTGAGCTGCGCTAGGACATGGGCTTAGAGAATCCTAATGCGGGACTTTCTTGCACACTAATCCCATTTCTAGAACAGCCATAAAATAGAAATTTTCAATTACATCTTTTTTCTGGCTATGCACTAAAGTTTGCATTAGCACACAGCCATTGGAAAATATTAAAGTCCATTGAACTACTGCCCGGCTACCACATGGCCCAGGTGCTAACTGGGTGGTAATTGGCATTGGAAGTGTGTAGACCATTACCGCCTGGTTAATGCATGAGACCTTACCGCTAGGTCAATGGGTGGCGGTAAAGTCTCAGGCCCAAAATGGATGTGCGACAATTTTTATTTTGTCACACGTCCATTTTCGGCCAAAAAAAGGTCTTTTTTGCAGGTGTGCTGAAAAATGGACCTGTGCATGTTCAATACACATGTCTACACCAACGCAGGCCATTTTTCGGAACACCTTAGTAAAAGGACCCCTAAATACTGCTTCCATGGCAATTCTCGATTTCTGATACGCCCCTACAATAAATAAACAAATACAGTGCACTTACCCCCCTAATTCTATAAAAGTCGCTAAAACTTGTGCACGCAAATTTAGATATGAACCCAATTTGTGTTCACAATTTAATGTAATAATGAGCTAATTAGCCCCAATAATTGGCTTTTAAACATGTAATTATTGGCACTAATTAGATTTATTTGGGATATACACAGGTAAATTTAGGCACGGGATCTGAGCTTAAATTTTACACATGAGTTCATAAAGGGGGTGTGGAAATTGGACGGTCATGGGCAGAACGGGGGCATTCCTAACATTTATGCGTGTTGTTATAGAATGAGGGCTTCTGAGGTCTTTGCCTCCTAATTTGTAAATATCATTAAAATACCATATAAGAATTAGAACAAGACTAGCACAGGCTTTTGTTAGAGATATTCATTTATCACTGTGCAACAGTTTATATATCTATCATGTCCACCATTAAGATTAGAGGGCAATCTACAATTCACTAGAAATTCACTTTAACAAGAAAAAGAAAGGAAGAATTTACTCCATCTCAAACTATAGTGAGGAACCACTCTAGATGGTGATACAGGTAACTGTTAATTTAAAAAAAAAACCTTCAGATGTTCAGGATCAAAAAATATATATTTAAGAGCATTCCATTTTATTACATACTTGCAGGGGAAGTTTCACCAGAATAATGGCCCCAACTGTTGAATTCATGGCCTTAATTTCAGAAATATCTTACGTCTTTTTTTGGGTGATCCTGGATACATCTGGAAATGCCCTCACTTTACAATTCAAAGAATGATCTTTCCCGATATTCAAAAACCATTTAACCATCCAGGAACTATCTTACTTGAATATAAGCGCTTAGTGGCTAGCTGGATGACTGCATATATCGTGTGAAATAGCCAGTCAGCGCCAATATTCTTATTTATTTTTTTATTTTTCTTACATTTGTACCCCGCGCTTTCCCACTCATAGCAGGCTCAATGCGGCTTACATATTATATATAGGTACTTATTTGTACCTGGGGCAATGGAGTGTTAAGTGACTTGCCCAGAGTCACAAGGAGCTGCCTGTGCCTGCAGTGGGAATTGAACCCAGTTCCCCAGGACCAAAGTCCACCACGGTAACCACTAGGCCACTCCTCCACTAGCAACATTCCATGTAGAAGCCTTAGTTCAAAGTGGCCAAAGATATTCCACCTATTGACGCAGCCATCTTTGGCTGCCAGACATAGCCAGCTAGATGCTGAATATTGGTGGACTTTGGTCCTGGGGCAACTGGGTTCGATTCCCACTGCAGGCACAGGCACAGTGAGTACATGCAGGACGTCAGACTCACAGAAACAGAAGCCTGCGCGGCTGCGTTGCTGATCTGCAAGGGCAGGCTTCTACATGGAATGTTGCTAGTGGAATAGCAACATTAACACTCCATGTAGAATCTCAAATAGTAGCAACAGAATCTCAATAGTAGCAACAATCCATGTAGAATCTCCAATAGTAGCAACAGAATGTCAACATTCCATGTAGAATCTCAAATGGGGAAAGGGAAATGGGACTTGATATACGGCCTTTCTGAGGTTTTTGCAACTACATTCAAAGCGGTTTACATATATTCAGGTGCTTATTTTGTACCAGGGACAATGGAGGGTTAAGTGACTTGCCCAGAGTCACAAGGAGCTGCCTGTGCCTGCAGTGGGAATCGAACCCAGTTGCCCCAGGACCAAAGTCCACCAATATTCAGCATCTAGCTGGCTATGTCTGGCAGCCAAAGATGGCTGCGTCAATAGGTGGAATATCTTTGGCCACTTTGAACTATATCATATTTTGTAGTGTTATTTGAATATTTTTACTGCAGTAATTGTCCATTGCTCGTGTTTGATTTAGTCTTACTGTCCACCACCTTGAGTGAATTCCTTCAAAAATTCGGTAAATAAATCCTAATAAATAAATTAAATAAATAAATAACTGCCCAGCGCTGAATATTGGCTTGGCCGCTTAAATTCAAACCGGCCAAAAATAAACGGAGTGGAGGAGTGGCCTAGTGGTTAGGGTGGTGGACTTTGGTCCTGGGGAACTGAGGAACTGAGTTCGATTCCCGGCCCAGGCAGCTCCTTGTGACTCTGGGCAAGTCACTTAACCCTCCATTGCCTGCTGCATTGAGCCTGCCATGAGTGGGAAAGAGCGGGGTACAAATGTAACAAAAATAAATAAAAAATAAACTGAATACTCAATGCCAGTGACCGGAATTGGCCCAGCATTGAACATCTGGGTTCATCACTGACCGCAGGAGTTAGCCAGGCTAACTCCCGAAGTCTGAATATCAGGCCCAATGAACCTCTATGTTGTAGTGAAAGTCTCAATACCCAATCAGCGCTATTTGCTATTCTGTAAGGGCCTTAGCATGCACCTGTAAAGGAGGCATACACTAATGAACCAAAAAGCGTTGACCTGTGGACATCCCTAAAAATAATTGTGGTATGATGTTGTATCAAACACTCACAGGGTTAGATCCCATAAACAGTGCTGAAAAATGTATATGCCAGTGGCGAAGCAAGGGCGGGGCAGTGGGGACGGTCCGCCCCGGGTGCACACTGCTGGAGGGTGCAGAGAGCAGCCGTGCACCTGTCGGCTCCGCTGGTTCCCTGCTCCCTCTGCCCTGGAACGGGTTACTGTTCCAGGGCAGAGAGAGCCAATGGAGCAGACAGGCGCGCGGCTGCTCTCTGCATCCTCCAGCAGCCAAGAATGCACCTGGTGGGGGGGGCTTGATGCACCGGGGAGGAGGGTGTCATTGCGCCAGGGGGGGTGTTGTGCTGCACCCTGGGGGGATGGACACCGCTGCACCCATGGGGGGTGCGCAGCGGCGATCCACCCCAGGTGGCAGCCGACCTAGGATCGCCACTGGTATATGCTTAGCGCTATTCTATAAAAGATCCCCCTCTTTTGTAGAATAGCTCTAAGGGGTTCTTTTACTAAGCTGCTGGAAAAAGGGCCCTGCGCTAGCAGCGGGGGCCATTTTTCCCACACGCCAGGGTCGCTATTCCTGCAGCCGGTGAAAGCCCCCAAAAATGGCCATGCTGTGAGATAACTCTTACCTCATGGCCATGTGGCAGGGAGCCTTACCACCGCCCACCGAGGTGGCGATAAGGACTCCCGCGCTAACCCGGCAGCGCTGCCCGATTACCACCGGGTTATAGCTGTGCAAGCTATTTCCGGAGGTTTTGTTTTTTCCTCTGGAAATGGCGCGTGCGTGGGGCAGGACCACCAGCAGCGGCCGCTTTGGGCCAGCAGTAGTCCCGGAAGAGCGAGCAGTAAGCCCCCATACTGCTGCTCTATGAAAGGGCCCCTAAGTGCATAAACAACATCTAACATTAGGTGCCAGCAATTATGCCTGCTGAAAGCAGGTGTAAATGCCAGAATCTAAGTTAGGCACAGACCGAGTCTATTCTGTAACAATGCACACATAAATTCTGAGAATACCCTTGGAACGCCCCCTGGAATGCCCCCTGAAGCACCCCTGTCTATGCCCCCTTGAAATTATGCACGGGCATATCCTTGTAGAATAGGATATGCCCGTAACTCCCAATTAGGGCCAATTAATATCAATCATTGGTTGTTAGGCAATTATAGGTGCTGATTGGCTCATTACTCAATTAAGTTGCGTGCACAAATTGGCTATGTGCACTGACTTATGCACGCACCTTTATTCACCATATATCCGGGGGGGGGGGCAGTGGATTTGATCATTAATTTAAAAAAAGAAATTAACTATGTAATTTCATCTTTGCTGCCAGGTAAAAAGGTAACAGAGTGATAGACACCAGCTAGCAACGGGGGAGGGGCTTTCTAATAAATGTTTAAGTCAAGTTATGTATAACAGCCAAAATTCAATTGTTTTAAAGTAAAAGTGCACTGCAGAGACTTACAGTTAAAGCTAGTTACCTGGCCCTCAGGGTAACAGCGGCAAAGCTGATATCTCAGTGTGGCCAGTAAGTGCCAGCCAGAGGCCTCTGGAATTCATCTGCCAAAATGCAGACGGCCGCCTTAGACTCATATTTCTCCTTTGCAGCTAATTCAGGCTGCGCAGTTGCTGCCTGAGCTAAAGGAAGTGTCAGCCTCCCGTGGAGGAATGATGTTGCCTTCCTCAGTGCTCCGGAGCCTTCATGCATGCTCCATAAGCCAGCATTGAGACGTGAAGAAATACTATAACTTCTCCATGTCCTCTGAGGTGGAAGTGTGAGTCTCTTTAGAGCATATTGAGATGGTGGTGTATAAATTTTAATTTGGATTTATTGACATGTATTTTGCTTTACTCTCCTCCTCTCTCTGTTTCTTTTCCTCCACACTTAGAGACGTGCACACAGGTCAATATTGAGACTCAGTGATAGGTGTTTCTTCTACAGCCAGTTGTGCTATTAAAATAAACTATGTGTGTTCGGCAGTGCTGTGTGTACAGTGTTGAATATACTATACATGTGGAATGTGGACCTCCAGTAGCTATGGTGCTTATTTGAGAAGCGCTATTCGGGTTTTAGACATGCACGAACTGGCATTTAAATGTTCATATTGCATAACAGCTCAATCCCATGTTTACAAAACCAGACTATAAGCATCTAAAATGTAAAATGTGCATATGGCAAGGGGACATGGACTTGGTGGGAAAGGGGATGGGACCTGATATACCGCCTTTCTGTGATTACAATCAAGTCTTGGGACGATGAAGGGCTAAGTAACTTGCCCAGAGTCACGAGGAGTGTGCACCAGGATCAAAGCCTACTGCACTAACCACTAGGCTACTCCTCCACCAGGGGTATAGCCAGACCTCGAGGTGGGAGGGGGCCAGAGCCCAAAGTGGGGGGGGGCACATTTTGGTCCGCCAGTCCACCACCCCCCACTACCGCTGTCGCTGCTGCACATACCTTGGCTGGCAGAGGTCCCCACCCCCTGCCAGCTGAAGCCTTTGTCCAACGCTGGTCTGTGGCACCGCCACATTGCTGGCCCAGCTCTCTCTTCCCTTCACATCCGGCACGCTTGTTTCAGTGAAACTGAGCACATGTCCGGCATGCTCGTTATAATGAAATTGAGCATCCACACATGTGAGGGGAAGAGAGAGCATGGCAGGCAATGCAGTGGCACCAGAGACCAATGCTGGACAAAGACTCCAGCTGGCGGGGGTTGGGGACCCCCGACAGCCAAACCAGGGGCTCAGAGCCAATTTGGGGGGGGAGGCCCCTGTGCCCCCCCCCCCCCCCCCCCATAGCTATGCCACTGTCCTCCACTCCTATGGGACTCTGCTAGGCCTAAAAGATCAATGTTGGGGTTTACAGCTTATTGCATATCAATAAAAATCAAACAAAATAAAACATGGAAAAGAAAATAAGATGATACCTTTTTTATTGGACATAACTTAATACATTTCTTGATTAGCTTTCGAAGGTCGCCCTTCTTCCTCAGATCCGATCTGAGGAAGAAGGGCGACCTTCGAAAGCTAATCAAGAAATGTATTAAGTTATGTCCAATAAAAAAGGTATCATCTTATTTTCTTTTCCATGTTTTATTTTGTTTGATTTCTATTGATAACCTTAAGAGTGGACTAACACGGCTACCACACTCCTCAGCTTATTGCAGAAATATTATAAAGCACAAATAACATAACATTTCTGCAATAGTGTCCTTACATTCATGATCTTCATATATCTTCCCTTTGAATACTGTATAAAAGTAGTTTTTAGATTTATGTCTGTTTTGAGCCCTGCTACAATTATTTTTAATGATCCATTTTATTGTATGTATACTTTTATATGTAATGTTTATTTTGTTCATTTACATGCTGATATACATTTTTATATATTGTATTTAACATATTTACGAGCCATTTTTAGAAGTTATTTTTATTGTTTATTATCATTTGTAATTTACATGTATTTAAATGCATTTTATAGACTCCGGAGGCAGACACCTTGGGCACTGAAACACAGCTGCTGTGTCGAGTCTTTTGATGTGCTTTCAATAAACATCAGTGGTAAGGACTGGGGTGTCTCCCTTGTGGTTTTTGGAAGTGCCATCTCTCCACTCTACTCCTTGGTTTGCATTGAATCATGCAGCTCTTGTTCTAAAATACTAGCGAAATTTGAGATATCCGGATCTGAATGTCTCAGTTCTGATTTGTACATACCTTCTAAAATGCCACTTTATATGTATAGTAGGAATTGGCAGCCAGAAAAAAAATTATTTTGTGTAATTTCCCATGTTGTTTAGACGAATGTTCATTTTCTTTGGGGCCCCCCTCCTCCCTTGTGGTATCATGGAAGAGGACAGAAGATGAAAACTTTCTGGTTCCTTGGCCCCTGCAATCCAAGCACACACCCCCGCCCCACCCTGCAGTCCAAGGGCTTCTTTTACAAAGCCGCGCTGCCAATTCTTGGTATGGCAAATGAAAGGAAACCCATTCAATTCCTATGAATTGTAAAAGAAGCCCCAAGTGCCCCCATGCAAGCCAAACTCCCCTGTGCCCCCACCATCCAAGCTCCCCTCCCCCAGTCCTACTTCCCTGGTGGTCTAGCAGAGTCCATTGGGACAGGAGCAATGCTGATCCACTCCTGTCAATAGCAGTGGCCACATCCAATATGGTGGCCATGACCTTTATCCATAGTCCAGTGATACCATGAGACTAGCATAACAGCAAAAATATGAAAGCTAAGTGTTTGCTTGGCATCTCTGGAATGAATTTACTTCCTTTTGCCTTTGAAATACTGGGAATCCTGAAGGGGCTTAGCAGAAGCTCCATATATATTAAGATAGTTCATACTTCCTAGATAAGAGATAGGCACTAAACTTATTTTTGAGCATGTGGACTTACTTCCTTCTGCCGTTGCAGGGTGGTATGGTTGTCATCTTATTATTGGACGTCATAACTTTATAAGACTGTAGAGCCTCTTTCCTACCACTATCTTCCACTCTAGTCCTGAGGATGCTCAAAATACAGCCACACCGCTAGCCCCCATCACCTCTACTGGCAGTCTATTTCACGCCTTACAGTCTTCAATTTTGATTCTTACAAGACTAGCACTTAAACCAGCATTCATATCTTTCTATCGATCATTAACAACTTTGTAATAATCCCCATGGATTAGTGACATAGTCTTAAATAGATAATTCCAGCCTACAAGTTTATTTATTTATTAGAATTTATTTACCACCCTTTTGAAGGAGTTCACTCAAGGTGGTGTACAGTAACAATAGATCAAACATGAGCAATAGGCAATTACAGCAATAAAAATATTCAAATAACAGTACAAAGTATTGCGTGGAGGGGCATAATCGAATGGGGTGCCCAAGTTTTCTGGAGGGTGTCCTCGCAGGACATCCCCGCGAAGGGGCGGGGAAACCCGTATTATCGAAACAAGATGGGAGGCCATCTTTCATTTCATAATACGGTTGGAGATGCCCAAATCTCCACATTTAGGTCAACCTTAGAGATGGTCGTCCTTAGAGATGGTCGTCCCCAATTTTCAGCGATAATGGAAACTGAGGACGCTCATCTCAGAAACAACCAAATCCAAGCCCTTTGGTCGTGAGAGGAGCCAGCATTCGTAGTGCACTGGTCCCACTCACATGCCAGGACACCAACCGGGTACCCTAGGGGGCACTACAGTGGACTTCAGAAAAAGCTCCCAGGTGCATAGCTCCCTTACCTTGGGTGCTGAGCCCCCCAAACCCCCCCCCCCAAACCCACTCCCCATAACTGTACACCACTACCATAGCCCTTAGGGATGAATGGGGGGTACCTACATGTGGGTACAGTGGGTTTGTGGTGGGTTTTGGAGGGCTCACATTTACCACCATAAGTTTAACAGGTGGGGGGGATGGGCCTGGGTCCGCCTGCCTGAACTGCACTGCAGTACCCACTAAAACTGCTCCAGGGACCTACATACTGCTGTCATGGAGCTGGGTATGATATTTGAGGCTGGCATAGAGGCTGGAAAAAATATTTAAAAAAATGTTTTAGGGTGGGAGGGGGTTAGTGACCCATGGGGGAGTAGGGGGAGGTCATCCCCGATTCCCTCCAGTGGTCATATGGTCATTTAGGGCACATTTTTGTGGCTTGGTCATAAACAAAAAAGGACCAAGTAAAGTCGGCCAAGTGTTCGTCAGGGACACCCTTCTTTTTTCCATTATCAGCCGAGGATGCCCATGTGTTAAGCACGCCCCAGTCTCGCCTTCGCTATGCTTCCGACATGCCCCTGGGAACTTTGGTCATCCCCGCAATGGAAAGCAGTTGAGGGCACCCAAAATCGGCTTTCGATTATGCCGATTTGGGTGACCCTGGGAGAAGGTGCCCATCTCCCGATTTGTGTTGAAAGATGGGCGCCCTTCTCTTTCGAAAATTAGCCCAATAGTATACTATTTAGATTTTATTCATGGACCCTCTTTGCAAATCATACTTCCAAACTTTCTTGGAAACCTTCGTACCACTGCATTTTAGAGTTGCGGTTACCCCAACACTTTCTTGGAAGCCCAATACAATCATAAAATTTCTGTTTAGAATTGTAACCATTCAGCCATGCAGATTCCCTAAGCACTTTCGTTAAATAAAAATACAGCCATACTACTGTAGAAATAAACACAAGGAAGCATGTTAGAAGAATAAACAAACACGTTCAAGCTGCTATGGTCCAACTTGCTTTCATAAATTCTGTTGATTTCCAGGAGTTCCCAGAGACAGCGCAAAGGACTGTGAATAGAGAGCTTCGGTCAATATAGTTGAATTGCACTTGTTGACCTCCTTCATGAAGAGAAGTGTGCCTTTATCTTCCACTGAACTGCACTGAGCCACAAACAAAGGCATTGCTGTTTTAAACAGAAATTACAATGCATTTAACTCTGAATTTAAATCAATGTGATTCAACCTGTACCTTAAAGGCAAGCTTCCTTTTCAAGTGTTCATGGAGTATGAATTAATGATTACTTGTTCTAGCTGGAGAGAGAGCACAACTGGTTTCTTTAAGCAAATTATATCAAATCACTTTCTAGGGATTTTTTTTTCCCCATGTATGAGTTTTGCATGTCTAAATTTCATTGTAGCATTTTGGTTATTTTCCAAAATACAAAAAAAAAACACCCAACAACAACAAATCTCATTTAATATGCATAAAATATTCCATATGCACGTGGTTAGGCTGAATCTGAATTGGTATCTTTCCCAGTCTAAATGTTTCATTCCATAGAGGGTCTTTCTATTTTAAAGACCTTGCATATTTAAGGACTCATTTTCAAAAGAGGAAAACGTCTCAAAAAAAGCATAAAGAAAAAGTCCAAATTGCAATTTTCAAAACTCAGAATTGAGACATTTTTCTCTGCAGTGCATGCAAATCACAAGGGAGCATGATAGAGGGGGGATTTGGACTTTACCAGAACTTATACGTTTTTCTGAATGGATCAAAGCAAAAATGTTCAGGGCTAAAAGTTAGACATTTTGGTCTAGACCTGTTTTAATCAAGAGTGACTTACCTGATGAAACAATATTGCTTCCATGTTTAGAACCCAGCTCATTTAGGAAATTTTCTGATAGCCCATATAGTTGCTAAATTCATAGGTAAGTTTTATACCCATGCAACTCTCGCTGCCAGAGAATGTGGTAAAGGCAGTTAGCTTAGCGGGGGTTTAAAAAGGTTTTGATGGCTTCCTAAAGGAAAAGTCCACAGACCATTATTAAAATGGACTTGGGGAAAATTCACTGCTTTTTTGGGATCTTGTCAGGTATGTGTGACCTGGATTGGCCATTGTTGGAAATAGGATGCTGGGTTTGATTGACCTTTGGTCTCTCCCAGTGTGGCAATACTTATGTACTTATAGGGAAAGTATGTGTGTAGCTTCCCTGTGAAAATTACTTACAGGTATGAAGTATCTGCATGCTTTGTACCAGTTTTCCCTGCCATCAAGAATTTACTGGAAAACTGTTGCAACCCTACCTTGTTCTTCTGGCAGCGACCATATTGGAAGCATCATCTGAGCAGCAACCATCTTGGGAAGATCATCTGAGGGGCAGCCATCTTGGAAGGATCATTTGAGGAGCAGCCATTTTAGGTAGCTCACTAGGAGGCAGCCATCTTGAGTATCTTTTGGGCGTGCCCTATGGGAGCTCTTGCCTCACAGCTGAGACCAGGATCCTCTGATTGGAGGCCTTTTTAAGAGCTGGCCTGAGCCACCATCTTTGCATCTATTGATTTAGAGGTTGGGTGCTCGCATCGTGTGCTCCACTACTACTTACCTGCTTTGACTTTTGGACTGTTCCTGACTACCCGCTGTGTTGCTGCCTGCCTTGACCTTTGGACCGGACCTGATTACCCGCTGTGTTGCTGCCTGCCTTGACCCTTGGATTGTACCTGATTTCCCACTGTAGTGCTGCCTGCCTTGATCTCTGAACTGTACCTGACTCCCGCCAGGTTACGCCCGCTCTTACCACTAGCCAGGTCAGTGGCTGCCCAACCCCGTCCGGATTCCAAAGTCCTGGTGGCCACCTACACCTGGGAGCTCAGCTCCTGGGGAACGGTGGTCTATTCCCAGGTGAAGCTAGGGGTTGTCCGGCTGCCTGACCGAGTGTGGCGCTGCTCTTCATCCACCGTGCTCAGTCGTGGCACAAGGGCTCACTACCCAGTCTTTAAAAAAAACATGCAAAGATTTGAAAATCCTAAGTACACACATGTTTTCCCTACCCTGCTCTGACCCTGAATCAAAGAAGGCTTCCCCTCAATCTGGCTAAAAGTGGGCATGCTGTGGAAGCCCACATGCACTTTATCTGAACAATAGTGGACAGTTTTCAGAAAAGACTATTTATCTTTTCCAGAAGAAAGCAAAAATTTGGCTATTTGGGCAGAAGGCTTCTTGATTTATAATGTACGGTTCAGTTGCATCAGGGGTTGGTAGGGAGATTTGTACCCTATTGTACAGGGGGTAGGGGATAGGTGGGAGGGATAATAGTTTATATATTAGACTGAAAAGGGACTGTCTCATTGTAACATGCCTCAAGCTGTTGGTGAGATAATAAATAAGGGAGGGGGGTCAACATTCGACCTGTGGTGGGTCACCAGCACTGTTCCCTCTATTTATTGGGATTTATTAGCCAAGTTTATGAAGAGATTTACCCAAGATGGTGTACAGCAGGTACAGTTTAACATAAAACTTACAATTTTGTTAACAGCATAGCAATAGTAAAATAACCAAGAATAAACATAAATGCAATAAGTGAGGTCAACGTAAACCTAATACTAGAACTACTGTGGAACAATATCAAAAGTATACACTCAACAGCACTGGAATTCAATTACCACAGATATAATACAATGTTAGCATAATACTAATGATACACCTAATAAGCATGCATTACAACATTCAACTAACATAGATATGATGCTAAAGATTTTCTACAATACAGCTTACCATATAGCTGAGGGACCAAGAGCGGATATATGATGGGAACAAGATGCGTGGTACAGAGTCAGTTGGGATAATTTGGTGGTTATCTAAAATCAAGGCAAGTCTTTTGTATAGTTAAGCAAGAGATACGAACTGATCTAAGTTACAGTATGTGTAGCAAGCTAAAAAAGCTAGCAGCGGTGGCCGTTTTTCCCACGCAACATAGTAAATGACGGCAGATAAAGACCTGTTCGGTCCATCCAGTCTGCCCAAGATAAACTCATTTTACATGGTATGTGATACTTTATATGTATACCCAAGTTTGATTTGTCCTTGCCTTTCTCAGGGCACAGACCGTAGAAGTCTGCCCAGCATCCTTCTTGCACTAAAAGTTCTGAAGATTCTGGAATCTTAAAGAGTTAAAAGATTCTGGAATCCCAATTAGTAGCAACATTCCATGTAGAACCCCAAAGAGTAACAAAGTAACATAGTAAATGACTGCAGATAAAGACCTGAACAGTCCATCCAGTCTGCCCAACAAGATAAACTCATTTTACATGGTATGTGATACTTTATATGTATACCCGAGTTTGATTTGTCCTTGCCTTTATCAGGGCACAGACCGTAGAAGTCTGCCCAGAGTCCTTTTTTACCGCAGCACATAAAAAAAGGCCCTCGACAAACATGGTCATGCGATAAGAGAGCTCTTACAACGGGAGGATAGTGGGAGGAGGAGGGGTGGGATGGGGGTGGAAGGGTTGGGTAGGGGGAAAACTACAGTGTTGATTATGTATTACAGATGAGTTTGAGGAATTTTGGAGAGTTGGTAGCCTTGTGGCTGCAGTTAAGTGTATTGTATGATTTTCTTTGTTGAATAAAAACAAATCTTAAATTAAAAAAAAAAGAGAGAGCTCTTACAGCATGGCCATGCAGCAGGGAGCCCTTATTGCTACCCACTGAGGTGGCGATAAGGGCTTCTGTGATTACCTGGCGTTCAAGTTGAGAATCCACCAGAACAAAAATGCTATGTGAAGGCGCAGTTGTTTCCACAGAGACTGAAGTCTGAGTTAGTAGCATAGTTCTACTTTCATTAATGCAGGAGTTAGTCAGCCTTGAAGGAAAGACTGTTACTAGAGGTGAAGACTTCTATGGTTTTCTGTCCACTGCAGTGGCGTACCAAGGGCGGGGCGGTGGGGGCGGTCCGCCCCGGGTGCACGCTGCTGGAGGGTGCAGAGAGCAGCCGCGCGCCTGTCAGCTCCGTTGGTTCCCTGCTCCCTCTGCCCCGGAACAGATTACTTCCTGTTCCGGGGCAGAGGGAACAGGGAGCCAGTGGAGCTGACAGGCACGCGGCTGCTCTCTGCACCCTCCAGCAGCCAAGAATGCACCCGGAGGGGCGTCGTGCTGCACGCTGGGGGGACGGACACCGCCCCGGGTGGCAGCCGACCTAGGATTGCCACTGGTCCACTGCAAAGAACAACCTTCCAGCAACCAAGTCTGAAACAGAGGAAGAGGTTGAGCGTTACCTGGAATGTTCAGACGCTTCCACAAACAGCTTGCTTGCATTTCCAAAAATGGCAAAAGCTTTTATTGAGTCCAATGCTGCATTTCCCAGCAGTGCAGCAATAGAATGGTTAGTTAGTTGCTCAGGACAAATTTTAGTGCCACGACGATGCTCTCTTAATGACAATAACTTTGAGAAACTGTTTTTTCTGAGGTATAAACTGAAGGGACATATATCGAGAATTCTGAAACTTTAAACATAAAGCAGAATAATCACCCTGGCTAGTTAGTGATTTGCAGAGAATTTATCGACTCCGTTTTTAAACATTAAACACATTTCTTCCTACGTGCAATGGTTTGCAATTGATTTTAAGGCAAATAAAAAATACCATTGAAGTAGTTAACTAATAGTGAACTACTTTTGCAGTGGTTGTCACATACAATTAAACTACTATAAGGAAAATGTAGTTAACCAAGTAGTTCGATTATTGTTTTTTTTAGTAAAGTAAATGTAGGTAAAGTTCAACGACTTTTTAAGTAGTTGGTGCCCAGCACTGGTTATTACGGGTATTTAGAGAGGATCTATTTCTGCTACCATCTGAAAGCAGCCATATAGACTGATATATGGGACATATCCTCCTCCTGTCATGTTGAAAGCAATATAAGTGATTCACAGTAATATGTGTTGAGGAGAATGTGGGGAGATGGATGATTTAGGATATGTGGAAAGTGATTTTACAAAGAGTCGCCTAGACAGAGAAGACAAAAGGGCAGCTATTTGCAGCCTGTTTTGTACAGACACATGAGGCACCTATGTATCTTCATAAAATACTGGCATAAATCCTACAGAAACCATGGATAAAATACATCCATATACATTTACACCCCAGAACTCACCTACACCGAACTTTTGTACATGGGATAAATTTATAAGTACATAAGCATCGCCATGCTGGGACAGACCAAGGGTCCATCGAGCCCGGCACCCTGTCACCGACAGCGGCCAAAAGAACATGCAATTTGTCCCGCCCCTCCTAGAAATACTGTATTATTCCCTCGTCCATTCAATAACATTCTATGGCTTTTTTCTCCAGGAAGCCTTCCAACCCTTTTTTGAAGTCCGCTAAGTTAACCGCCTTAACCACCTTTTCCGGCAGCGAATTCCAGAGTTTAACTACGTGTTGAGTGAAGAAACTTTCTTCCGATTCGTTTTAAATTTACCACACTGCAGCTTCATCGCATGCCCCCTTGTCCTAGTATTTTTGGAAAGCGTAAACAGACGCTCCACATCGACCCGTTCCATTCCACTCATTATCTTATAGACCTCTATCATATCTCCCCTCAGCCGCCTTTTCTCCAGGCTGAAGAGCCCCAGCCTCTTCAGCCTATCCTGATAGGGAAGCCGTCCCATTCCCTGTATCATCTTTGTCGCCCTTCTCTGCACCTTTTCCAATTCCACTATGTCTTTTTTGAGGTGTGGCGACCAGAATTGAACACAATACTCGAGGTGCGGTCGCACCACGGAGCGATACAACAGCAGAATAATATCCTTATTTTTGTTTTCCATCCCTTTCCTAATGATACCCAACATTCTATTTGCTTTCCTAGCCGCAGCAGCACATTGAGCAGAAGTTTTCAACGTATAAGAACCCTCCCTCACCCAAAAAGAGATGAATAGAGAAGGCGCAAAGGAACAATCTAAAAAAAAAAAAAAAGAGTAATTTTCTCACACAGTTATAAAGCATGAAGAGCACTGATTCTCAACAAATGCTGATTGCAACATCCTTAAAGGTGCTGTTTTTAGAAAGAGTCCCCCCCCCCCCCCGATATTCAAGAGGGCAAGAGAGGCTCCGCCTGATTAAACCCCGCTTAGTGGCCCAGCACACGATATTCAGTGACACTTAACTGGCTAGTGTCGCTGAATATCACCACTATCCAGCCACCTCCTAATTGGTTAGGTTAGGGGTAGACCAGGGGCGGAGCATGGGTGAAGTACCCACTTTACCTGGTAAGTAGCAATTCTCAGTCTGCTAACCAGCTAAGTAACTGCATAGATAGGATAGCAAAAAAGCAGTTCTAACTTCGGGATCCTTTTACTAAGGCACGCTGCTTTTAGAGCATGGGTTTCCCACACAATGTGGCCACTTTAGCGTGTCAGTAAAATAGTCGATTTTCTCTTTTTTTTTTTTTTAATGGTCACATGCTAATTCAATGAATAGTTAAGCTTGGGAACTCTTTGCCAGAGGATGTGGTAACAGTGGTTAGTATATCTGGGTTTAAAAAAGGTTTAGACAAGTTCCTGGAGGAAAAGTTCATAGTCTGTTATTGAGACAGACATAAGTACATAAGTACATAAGTAGTGCCATACTGGGAAAGACCAAAGGTCCATCTAGCCCAGCATCCTGTCACCGACAGTGGCCAATCCAGGTCAAGGGCACCTGGCACGCTCCTCAAACGTAAAAACATTCCAGACAAGTTATACCTAAAAATGAGGAATTTTTCCAGTCCATTTAATAGCGGTCTATGGACTTGTCCTTTAGGAATCTATCTAACCCCTTTTTAAACTCCGTCAAGCTAACCGCCCGTACCACGTTCTCCGGCAATGAATTCCAGAGTCTAATTACACGTTGGGTGAAGAAAAATTTTCTCCGATTCGTTTTAAATTTACCACCACATGGGGAAGCAACTGCTTGCCCTGGGATTTTGTAGCATGGAATGTTGCCACAATTCGGGTTTCTGACTGGCAGTGGCGTTCCTAGGGTGGCTGACACCCAGGGCGGATCACCGATGCGCCCCCCCCCCCCAGGTGCAGCACGACCCCCCCCCCCCCCCCCGGCGAAAGGACACCTCCCCCCGGGTGCAATTTTACCTGCTGGGGGGGTGCCGCGCGCCTGTCGGCTTCGCTCGTTCCGTGCTCCCTCTGCCCCAGAACAGGAAGTAGCCTGTTCCGGGGCAGAGGGAGCACGGAACGAGCAGAGCCAACAGGCGCACGGCACCCCCCCCCAGCGGCGTGCACCCGGGGTGGACCACACCCACCGCCTGCCCCCCCCCCCCCCCTTGGTACGCCAGAGCTGACTGGTCTGAATATTGGCCAGTGCCTGGTTAACTTTCTGGTGACAACTGAGACCCAGATATTCAATGCCAGGAGCCACACATGTCCCAGCACTGAATCTCTGAGGTCAGTTTATCCGTGACTCAGACGTGGCTTACTGCCATGGGCTGAATATTGAGCAGTATGTTTCTTTTGACCACTAATATCGGCCATTACTTTTAAAAAAAATCTTCTCTTAGACACTGTTCGATCTGTACTCAAAAGCTTTTTCTTTAACACACTGGAGTAGGCTTGCTTTTCTGTAGTAGGCTGTGAAAACTGTAAGACTGTTTATAGCTATTCTACATGTTGTTCAGGATTTTTCAATTTGTATTTTTTATGTTTTTATTACTTTTTATTCTTTCATTTTTTAGGGCTGCATTTTGTAATTTTGTTGGGCTGCAATTTGTAATCGCAATTAACCCCATGATTAAAGGTTTGTTAAAAATGTACAATTTTTCCTCAATGCATCTCCTTGTGACTCTGGCCAATGGAGGATTAAGTGACTTGCCTAGAGTCGCAAGGAGCTGCAGTAGGGAACCCCCCCCCCCCCCAAAACATAACTTTAATCACGCGATTAAATTTTTAATCAAAATGCAGCCCTACTCTGGTGCTCGTTTTTGAAGCATATGGACATCTCAAAAGGCCAAAATGGATGTCCAAATAGCAAGGGGGCATATTTTAAGTGTGGGACTAGGGAGGGCCAGATTACTGAAGAGGAAGAAATGTTCATGTCTAAAAAGAATGACGTCCTTATTTAGACCTCTATCAGGAATGTCTAGGTTATAGAAAGGTGTTCTGATTGAGTAGATGTCTTTTGAAGGGATTAAGGCATGAACCCCTCCTTAATCCTCCATAAGCATATAAGCACATAAGCACTGCCACGCTGGGAAAAGACCAAAGGTCCATCAAGCCCAGCACTCTGTCTCCGACAGCGGCCAATCCAGGCCCCAAGAACCTGGCAAAAACCCAAAATTTAATAACGATCAATGGACTTTTCCTTCAGAAATCTGTCCAGACCCCCTTTAAACTCAGCAAGGCCAGCTGCCGTCACTACCTTCTCCGGCAATGAGTTCCAGAGTCTAACTACACGCTGAGTAAAGAAAAACTTTCTCCAATTTGTTTTAAACCTACCACATTCTAATTTCATCTTGTGTCCCCTGGTTCTATTATTGTTAGAAAGTGTAAACAAACGCTTCACATCTGTCCGCTCTATTCCGCTCATTATTTTGTAAACCTCTATCAACCTCCAGTTGTTGCTGTCCCCCTTTGTCTCCCCTGACAGTGAAACCAGAAAGGGATAGTAGGTTTTATGACAGGTTCAGGTACCATGTTCATGACCACGCCCCCTTTGGAGTTGCGTGCTATGACATTAAGACGTACATGTTATCGAATAGGGCTTAGGGCAGATGTGTCCATAACTCCTAATTACTGCAAATTAAGTGCTTGTTAATGCCAATAATTGATTGTTGGCTCATTAGTTTACATGCAGATCTGGGATATAAGCCCAAACTTGTGCGCCCAACTGTGGGAGACCTTTACAGAGTCCAGCAGTACGTATTTAGGGCTGTTATTCATTACACTTTATGAGACCATTTCTTGAGGGACGGCCTTTAATTCAAACTGTTTTTCTACACATTTTTGTGGTTCAATCTTATTCTTTGGTTTGGTTTGCTTGGATGATGGTCAGTTTTCTTTGGTTATTGCACCACCTGTAAAAAAAAAAAATTTCAGCACCCCCCAATCATTTTGAAAAGTTGGCTCCTATGTCTGTTTTGTAATTCCCACCTTAAGTAATTCCCTTATCCCTTATTTGTCCTGTTTGTCTGTCGTGATTAGATTGTAAGCTCTGTCAAGCAGGGACTGTCTCTTACATGTTCATTGTACAGCGCTGCGTACAACTAGTAGCGCTGTAGAAATGATAAATAGTAGTAGTAGCAGTAGAAATGGGTCTTTCCACAAGTAAAACCCAGTTTTACTCATGGAAAAGCTTTTCTAAAATTAACTCCTCTATTGGCATCTCAAGTATTGCCACAAGGAGAGGGGGATCCACTGCTAAGATTAATTTGATGGTATTTCATGCTATTAGTTGGATTCTCTTTGATGAATGGTTCACATTATCCTTATCAATGTTATGAATTTCAATATGGCTTTCTCTAAGAATTGATAAGAAGATACCACTCTAAGACTGAAAATTTGTGTTTATTGCTGAAATTAGAAAGTTAAATATAGAAAATTGTTAAAATTGTGAAGATTGATGGGATGATGTTTAAAAAAAAAAGGTATTCAAGCATAATTTTTGTTGACCAAACGTGGAGCTGCAAATCTTTCCTGCATAGTCTGATCATGGATTTTATCCACATGCCTCTCTTCCCATAGAAAACGTTTGTAAGTCAATGCTCTTACCCTAATGATGTGCAGATATTGTGAAAATTCTGCATCATTACATCAAGTTCATGCTTGATCTCTCTATTGCAGGGGTTGGGAACCTGACATTTGCAGGCTGAATTTGGCCCACCATTGAATTTAATGGGGCCCCCAAGACCATGGGAAGTTTACTCTACCAGCAGAATGACTCTTTCTTCTCCTCGATCCCTTTTTCTTGCTTTCTACTATCCTTTCATATTATTTTTTTAGTTCCTTTCCTTCATCTCAAGGAAGATGTAGTGGAATTGGAAAAGGTGCAGCGAAGGGCAACAAAAATGATAGCGGGGATGGGACGACTTCCCTATGAAGAAAGACTAAGGAGGCTAGCGCTTTTCAGCTTGGAGAAGAGACGGCTGAGGGGAGACATGATAGAGGTATATAAAATAATGAGTGGAACAGGTAGATGTGAAGCGTCTGTTCACGCTTTCCAAAAATACTAGGACTAGGGGGCATGCGATGAAACTATAGTGTAGTAAATTTAAAACAAATCAGAGAACATTTTTCCTCACCCAACGCGTAATTAAACTCTGGAATATGTTGCCGGAGAACTTGGTGAAGGCGGTTAGCTTGCAGAGTTTAAAAAGGGTTTGGATGGTTTCCTAAAGGGCAAGTCCATAGACCGCCACTAAATGGACTTGGGAAAAATCCACAATTTCGGGAATAACATGTATAGAATGTTTGTACGTTTGGGAAGCTGCCAGGTGCCCTTGACCTGGATTGGCCGCTGTCTGGGACAGGATGCTGGGCTTGATGGGCCTTTGGTCTTTTCCCAGTATGGCATTACTTATGTATGTACTTAAGATTTGCTTTTAGCACTGTACATCGGTTTGGTTTTGACTTAGGGGCCCATTTACTAAGCCACATAAGTGTTTACGCGCGCCCAATGCGCACCAAAATGGAGTTACTGCATGGCTCTTGCGGTAATTTCATTTTTGGTGTGCATCCAATACGTACGGCTGAAATATAATTTTTATTTTCTGCCGCTCATATCAGATGCATGCCAAGTGGCATTGGACGCACGTAGGCCATTACCACCTGGTTACTGCGTGAGACTTTACCGCTAGGTCAAAGGTCTCAGATCCAAAATGGCCGCACAGCAATTTTCGTTTTCTGCATGTCCATTTTCGGCAAAAATGTAAAAGGCCTTTTTAATAAGTGCGCTGAAAAATGATTCTGTGCATGCCCAAAACCCGCGCCTATACCACCGCAGCCCATTTTTCAGCACACCTTAGTAAAAGGACCCCTTAGAAAGGTGATAATTTAAGTATTTTTTAAACATTAAACATTACACAGAAAAGGTCATTAACCAGAATTTTGGTGATTTTTAATAACGCATTTCACAAATATTTTCAAAATAGCCATTCCAGCAGTTTGTTTCCATCATTTTTAGTTAAAGTTTTACTTACTTATCACAGAAGGTCTATGGAGCTCTGTGCATTTCTGGTTCCAACATTATATAATGTTGCAGCCTGCTAGGGGTAGTACTGACGTTCATGTGTCCCTCTGTGTACAAAGGTTGCCCTCTTCTGTTCTATTGTAATACACCTACTATATCACGTTTTTGGCAACAGAAGGAATTAGAAATAGGTATCAAAAAGGCTGAGAAATTTCTGTCATACCACTCCTGTGATGTTTTCCTTGGTTCAGTGAGCTTGGGCTAACCTTTAATGCCTGTAGTTATGCAGGACAGCTGCACCATACTGTATACTACAGAAGGAAGGTACATCAGGTGTGCCAAATGGTTTCTATCATGTCATTTTGATGAGGAAAATGCTTAGTACATCTTAGCAGAGTTTAAGAAAGGTTTGGACGGCTTCCTGAAGCAAAAAGGCCATAGAATGTTATTAAATGGACGTAGGGAAAAATCCACTATTCCTGGGACAAGCAGTACAAAATGCTTTGCTCCGTGGATCTTGTCAGGTGATTGTGACCTGGATGGGCCACTGTCGGAGACAGGGTGCTGGGCTAGATGGACCTTTGGTCTGTCCCAGTGTGGCGATGCTTATGTCTTATCTTGTCAAATGTAGTATCACGGTAAAACTAATCTCCTCACACCACAGACCAGCAAATCTCCGACACAAAAAAGTCTTTATTGCATCAGAATCGCTGTTTTTTTTTACATGAGGTGTGATTATTTTCATTCACTGATGTCAGCGATAATGTGTCAATGAAAATATCATCTAAACCGTGAATTTAGGATGAACTATGATGGATTCTTGCAGAACTCTTGGATGCTGTGCTCACACTGCTGTTTCTTAAACATAGCCACCCTTAATCTCATGAATGTTCTAATCTAATCTGGTGAGTGATTGAAATTTGAAAATCTCAGCCTTGTTGACCCAACTCTGTGCACTAGCAGTAACATATAGTAACATAGTAAATGACGGCAGATAAAGACCTGAACGGTCCATCCAGTCTGCCCAACAAGATAAACTCATTTTACATGGTATGTAATACTTTATATGTATATCCGAGTTTGATTTGTCCCTGCCTTTCTCAGGGCACAGACCATAGAAGTCCGCCCTGCACTGGTTTTATTCTCCAAATATCGGCGTCAACCACTTTTTTGAAGACAACCACCCAAGGCAGTGTACAGCAGGTATTGTGTAAAACTAATTCATTTGAAGACTTGACCCTAGAAGGAAGAAGGCTCAGAGAGGAACTCATTTCAGCTATTTTAGGGGACCTTTTACTAGATTTAATATGACTCAGAGAATATTTGCTTCACTCAACGTGTAATTAAGCTCTGGAATTCATTGCCAGAGAATGTGGTAAAGGCGGTTAGCTTAGCGGGATTTTAAAAAAGTCTGGACGGCTTCCTAAAGGAAAAGTCCATAGACCATTATTAAATTGACTTGCTTATTTCTGGGATAAGCAGCATAAAATGTATTGAACTTTTTGGGGATCTTGCCAGGTATTTTTGACCTGGATTGGCCACTGTTGGAAACAGGATGATGGGCTTGATGGACCTTTAGTCTATCCCAGTGTGGCAATACTTATGTACTTAAACCTTAGTATGCACTAATGCATTGATGATCAAAAGCCCCGCGCTGTTCCAAACAGCGCTCCAAAAATAGCGCTGGAACAGCGCGGGGCATTATTAGACCTATGATCAGAGAGAATTGCATGCAAATTTAAGTACGCGATTATCTCTGATCATGGGGTAGAAGTGCGGGAGAATTGTGCCTGAGCACGCGCTCAGCACAATCCTCCCGCACTTGTTTGACAGGTCTGAGCTGTCAAAAGCCCAAACCTGTCAAACACAGGGGCTGGAGATCCATGGGACCACCAGGCCCCAACTACCCCTGCCCCGAGCAACGGGGGCTGGAGGTCTGGGAGACCTCTGATCCCCCCAACGATCCCCCCCCCTAGGTTCATGGAGAACTAGAGATCCAGTGGGTGACCAACCCCACTCCCTGAGAGACTGGGGGGGGGGGGGCTGGAGGTCTGCTGGACCTCCAGTCCCCCCAACGATTCTTCCCCCAGGTTCAGCAAAGGGTCCCTGGTGGTCCAGTGATCAATCCACCCCCTCCCTCCCTACCCCCTACCCCCCTACCTTGTGGGTTGGAGGAAGGAGGTAGCCTGCCTCCCTCCTCTTCCTTTGATGCTGCAAAATGGCGGCGCCCAGCCCTGCCCAGTGTATTCTGGGATGCTGGGCGAAGCTTCACACCTCAATGGGTGGTGGCAAGTGCTCCCTGCCGCATGGCCATGCGGTAAGGGTTATCTTACTGCATGGCCATTTTGGGGTGGGGGCATTTTACCCAGTGCAGTAAAAAGGACACTGGTGCGCAGGAAAAATGGCTCCTACTGCTACCACAGGGACCTTTTTCCTGCAGCTTAGTAAAAGGACCCCTTAGTTTATAGAAGTTCCCTTTTAGTGACTGAGGTCATAACATGCACATTTCTATGACAGCCCCCCGTTTGGTGGCCCATGCATCAAAGATGAGGGCAGGAGCAGAGTACAACACACTAAGAATTGAAAACAAAAACATACAGATTATTTCCATCATGGTGCTAATAAGCCATAATTTGAAAATGATCACTTTCATCAATTATTGGCAGTAATAGAAATAATATAAGAACATAAGAATAGCCATACTGGGTCAGACTAATGGTCCATCTAGCACAATATCCTGCTTCCAGCAGTGGCTCAGCCAGGCCACAAGTACTTGGCAGAAACCCAATTAGTAGCAATATTCCAGGCTACCAATCACAGGGCAAGCAGTGGCTTCCCCATGCCCATCTCAATAGCAGACTATGGACTTTTCCTCCAAGAACGTGCTAAATCTCTTAGCGCGCCTTAGCAAAAGGATCCCTTAGAGCATTGGTTCTACAGCCCTGTAAGTGGTGTACAAAGCATTTTTACTGTAACATATACAACTTTCAGTGGCGTTCCTAGGCTGGCTGACACCCAGGACAGATTGCCGATGCGCCCCCCCCCCCCCCCGGGTGCAGCGTGACCCCCCTCCCCCCGGCGAAGTTATACCCCCCCCCCCCCCCCGGGTGCATTTTTACCTGCTGGAGGGGGGTGCCACGCGCCTGTCGGCTCCGATTTCGCTCATTCCTTGCTGCTCCCTCTGCCCCGGAACAGGAAGTAACCTGTTCCGCACAGAGGGAGCAGCAGGGAGGGAACGAGCGGACTCGGCCAACAGGCATGCGGCACCCCCCCCAGCGGCGTGCACCCGGGGTGGACCGCCCCCACCGCCCCCCCCCCCCCCCCCCTTGGTACACCACATTATCCTTTCCACTGCAGTGCTTAGCATTCCCAATATTAAGCAACTTCCTTTGCTTTATCCAGGGAGGAGTAATTTGTATTGCGTTTAACACCCCCAATCCTTGTGAAATTTTGGATCCCAGGGTTGACTCCTGTATGAAAATTAGAAGTATTGGAACGGTGCACCCTGCATTGACTATGAACGATAAATCAGGCATAGGGTACATTCTGATTTATTCTCGGACTGGTCTTTGACAAACTGCAGACATCCGAGACCTGATCCATGTAGAAGAAATTTCTACACAGGAAAGTGCAAAATTAGGGAGATTTTCACTTACATTGGAGCATAAGCAAGTTCAAAAGTCCATTCTGTTTTAAGAATACCACCTCTATGGTCTGACAACATTAGATTCTTTCATGTAACAGTGGGGGCTTAATTGCCCAGCACACTGAGGAGCCCTCTTACTAAGGCTTGCTGAAAAATAGCCTGCGCTGGTGTAGGCGAGTGTTTTGGATGTGCGCAGGTCCATTTTTCAGCGTGCCTGCAAAAAAGGCCTTTTTTGTGGCCGAAAATGGACATGCAGCAAAGTTAAAACCAGCGTGAGACTATTGACTTAGCGGTAAGGTCTCACGCGTTAACCGACTGGTAATCGTCAGCGCACGTACACTAAGACTAAGGAGGCTAGGGCTTTTCAGCTTGGAGAAGAGACAGCTGAGGGGAGACATGATAGAGGTATATAAAATAATGAGTGGAGTGGAACAGGTGGATGCGAAGCGTCTGTTCACGCTTTCCAAAAATACTAGGACTAGGGGGCATGCGATGAAACTACAGTGTAGTAAATTTAAATCAAATTGGAGAAAAGTTTTCTTCACCCAACGCGTAATTAAACTCTGGAATTTGTTGCCGGAGAACGTGGTGAAGGCGATTAGCTTGGCAGAGTTTAAAAAGGGGTTAGACGGTTTCCTAAAGGACAAGTCCATAAACCACTACTAAATGGACTTGGGAAAAATCCACAATTCCAGGAATAACATGTATAGAATGTTTGTACATTTGGGAAGCTCGCCAGGTGCCCTTGGCCTGGATTGGCCGCTGTCGGGGTCAGGATGCTGGGCTCGATGGACCCTTGGTCTTTTCCCAGTGTGGCATTACTTATGTACTGCCAGGTAAGCACCACACTGTAGAAAATTTCTACCGTGTGTTTTGGACGTGAGTCAAAAATGAAATTACCGCCCAGGGCATGCAGTAGCTGGGCGGTAGTTCCACTTTGACATACGTTGTATGCGCGTAGGGCACCTGCGCGCCTTCGTAAAAGGGCCCCTGAATGTTCAACGGCGACCATTCAGTGATCTAAATCCATAATAAAGTTCTCAGGTCTAGTATTAGAGCAATTCTTTAGTTTCTAAATATGTTCGCTCGTAGTAAGTATAAGTCTGGATTGATATGTGGGTCATTACACAGGAGTATAATTAAATTTCACTTGGTTTCTAAAAGCTTCATAGAGAGTACAATAAATTCTTCCTTTACTTGAATTAAAAAAAAAAAATTGCAGAGTAAATTTGATTTCTCAGCATTATCTAATTAAACCACCCCTACACTTAGACTTACTGACTTTTTAATTACTAGCTAATCCCATCAGTGTGATGAGTTTATTACGATCAGACCACTTTTTTGAGGGACGGAGTTCTAACATATTTCATAGAAAACCATTATTTCTTTTTCCACATCAGATGGGTAAGAGATAAACCATCTCTCTAAGATGAAGGAAAGAGGACTGTGGTTTGTACAGAGAGCACTCATAATCCCTAATTTGCACTCCATTAGTTGCTATAAAATAGAGCCACTTCATGCTCCAGAAAATATGAGACATATATATAACAAAGATATGTCTTTATAAATTCTCAGAATTGCTGTATACCCATGAATGTTATTCATAGTTGTAGAAAACTAAATTCAGAGGGGAGGAAAGGGATGGTAGACATTGCAAGAAAAAAATGTTTAAAAAAAAACATGAAAGGGGTCTCCTTGTTACAGATATTTTGTTCTTAAAGCAAAGGGTGATCTAAACTGGCTTCTTTTTTTCAACCTAGCGAAACTCTACGCTGACCAAACATTAAATCAAACCCTCCTGAACGTCATCAGTTGACAACCCCTCCCCCTCCCCGGATTCTATCAAGGTTACCCAAATTTGAGCACAGATCCCAGATTGATTCCCAAAATAATTAGTTAATGGGCTGTAATAATTTAATTATTAGAGCTAACAAGCACTCGATTTGGGTACCGATCAAGCTACTATTCTGTAACAATGGGGGCCTAAATTGGATTGCTTGCAACTCAAAAGGGGGTGAGCTCATGCAGTGACGATCCTAGGTCGGCGGCCACCCGGGGCGGATTGCCGATGCGCACCCCCCCCCCCCCCCGGGAGCAGCATGACCCCCCGGCGCAATAACCCCCCCCCCCCCCCCCCCCCGGGTGCATTCTTGGCTGCTGGGAGCAGCCGCGCGGCTCTCGGCTCCGCTGGCTCCCTGCTCCCTCTGCTCTGGAACAGGAAGTAACCTGTTCTGGGGCAGAGGAAGCAGGGAAACAGCGGAGCCGACAGGCGTGCGGCTGCTCTCTGCACCCCTCCAGCGGCGTGCACCCAGGGCGGACCGCCCCCACCGCCCCGCTCTTGCTACGCCACAGAGCTCATGAGGGGCATGGGCGGGTCAGAAGAAATTCACAAAAGACGTGCACAGTGTTACAGAATAGCAAGGATCTGCACCCAGTTTGTACAGCAGGATCTACACGAGGTTTCAGCTGACTTGTCCTTGTACCCAAAGTTGAGTGCCAACTTTGGCGCTCAACGCTATTCCAGATTGTTCATCTCAAAGTGCTCTTTATAGAATAGTGTTGAGCACTGAATTTTTTCAGCACTGAATATTCAGCACCATTTATGGAACCTGGCCCAAATAATATAAGAGTAAATGGGCTGCTTGAATCTGAAGCCAGCTCATGCCAAGAGCTTTCATTAGGGATGTGCATTCAATTAGCTTGGGATTGTTCAAAATGTTAGTTAGTGTGTGCAAAATTGATCGTGTGCACAATAGGGGGCCCTTTTACTAATCCATGTTAAGTACCTACGCACGCCCAACGTGCATCAATTCTGAGTTACCGCCCGGCTACTGTGTACATAAGTACTGCCATACTGGGAAAGACCAAAGGTCCATCAAGCCCAGCATCCTGTTTCCAACAGTGGCCAATCCAGGTCACAAATACCTGGCAAGATCCCAAAAAAGTACAAAACATTCTATACTGCTTATCCCAGAAATACTGGATTTTCCTCAAGTCCATTTAATAATGGTCTATGGACTTTTCCCTTAGGAAGCCGTCCAAACCTTTTTAAAACTCCGCTAAGCTAACCGCCTTTACCACATTGTCTGGCAACGAATTCCAGAGTTTAATTACACATTGAGTGAAGAAATATTTTCTCCGATTCATTTTAAATTTACTACATTGTAGCTTCATCGCATGCCCCCTAGTCCTTCACATCTACCCGTTCAACTCCACTCATTATTTTATAGGCCTCTATCATATCTCCCCTCAGCCGCCTTTTCTCCAAGCTGAAGAGCCCTAGCCGCTTTAGCCTTTCCTCATAGGGAAGTCGTCCCATCCCCTTTATCATTTTCGTCGCCCTTCTCTGCACCCTTTCTAATTCCACTATATCTTTTTTGAGATGCGGCGGTCTGAACGGTAAGTTCATTTTTTATACGCATCCACTACGCATGTCAGAATGTGTAGGCGGTAATCGGCATTTGAACGCACATTGACCATTACCACCTGGTTAATGCGTGAGACTTTACCGCTAAGTCAATGGCTAGCAGTAAGGTCTCAGACCCAAAATGGTAGCACAACAATTTTCATTTTTCCACGCATCCATTTTTGGCCCCCCCCCCCCCAAAAGGCATTTTTTACAGGTGCGCTAAAAAATGATCCCGTGTGCGGCCAAAACATGCGTCTACACTACCGCAGGCCATTATTCAGCGCACCTTAGTAAAAGGAGCCCTAAACTATGAATTAATGCATATGGAATTGATTTGTGAATGTAACGTTCTAACACTTGAAAAAAAGGTATTAAAATTAGTGTTTAATGAACTGAAACCTCCTAAAATGGAGGGAGAAAACCAAATGAGCCTAAACGTTTTTGACCATGCACATCCCTAGCTTCCATGGATATTAATTAAGGTGGGTTTATATAAAACGAAAACCAGGAAAGTTAAACATGCAATTAAACAAAAGAAAGAAAGAACATTAAACCTACAAAATAGGCAAAAAAGTAATAACTAGATACAAAGACTCTGATCACAGAGGATGTAAACTGATGGCAGGGTTGGTAATATAAGGATGGCAGATCACTTGGGTCTTGTGTACGCAATGATGAGAAGATACAATAGTGTCAGAGAATGAAGAATTGCACAGCTGAAGCTTTATGCCATGGATGCCCTTAGAATGAGGCAGCATAAAATCCTGGTATATGTCAAAAAGCATATTTACCTTTGATTCTTTAGCTTCAACCACTGTCTTTAAGGGTCTCTGCATAATATCCCTTTCAGCACTCTGACTTCTTCAACATCATTAACAGGAATATCAATTAAAGCACATTTAGTAGCTTGCAAAGGTAAATGAAGACTTTTGTTTACATTTTTTGGGTATTGAAAGCCAGCCTCAGAGGCAGGAGGTATGTCCTCATACAAGTGAATTACATAAGTAATGCCACACTGGGAAAAGACCAAAGGTCCATCGAGCCCAGCATCCTGTCCACGGCAGCGGCCATGCCAGGCCAAGGGCACCTGGCGAGCTTCCCAAACGTACAAGCAATTCTATACATGTTATTCCTGGAATTGTGGGTTTTTCCCAAGTCCATTTAGTAGTGGTTTATGGACTTGTCCTTTAGGAAACCGTCTAACCCCTTTTTAAACTCTGCTAAGCTAACCCCCTTCACCACGTTCTCCGGCAATGAATTCCAGAGTTTAATTATGCGTTGGGTGAAGAAAACATTTCTCCGATTTGTTTTAAATTTACTACACTGTAGTTCCATCGCATGCCCCCTAGTCCTAGTATTTTTGGAAAGCGTGAACAGACACTTCACATCCACCTGTTCCACTCCGCTCATTATTTTAATATCTTACTCCAGCAACCCCTGGCACTATCAGTATAGACCAGGCAGAGGTGACAGAGCTTGGGTGTTTCTTCTAACTGTACAGATAAAAAGGAATATTTAGTTGTTATCCACATAGTATGCAGTTCAGTTTAGGACAGCCTTTTTGCTAAGATAGTGTGCCCTCCAGAAATAAGAAAATATGTACTGTACCTGACTGTAATTCACTTTGAGCGCCATCTGAAAAAGGTGTGAGCTAAATCCAAATGCAAAGTGATGCACATAGGTAAGAGCGATGCAAACTACAGCTACATGAGTCACTTAAATCCTTTACTCGGTGTGCAGCAGCAGCCAAGAAAGCAAATGCTTCACATCCACCTGTTCCACTCCACTCAATATTTTATATACCTCTATCATGTCTCCCCTCAGCCGTCTCTTCTCCAAGCTGAAAAGCCCTAGCCTCCTTAGTCTTTCTTCATAGGGAAGTCGTCCCATCCCCGCTATCATTTTAGTCGCCCTTAATTTTAGTCAGCCAAAAAAATCCAGATGTTATCCCGATGTCTGTGCAAGAGACGTGGCCCAGTCTAACGCTTTGAACTGTGTCCTAGAATATTTTCTACGGATGAGTTATTAATTTTCTCTATCAGATAAGGTTATCAATAGAAATCAAACAAAATAAAACATGGAAAAGAAAATAAGATGATACCTTTTTTATTGGACATAACTTAATACATTTCTTGATTAGCTTTCGAAGGTTGCCCTTCTTCGTCAGATCGGAAATAAGCAAATGTGCTAGCTGACAGTGTATATAAGTGAAAACATTCAAGCATTACTATGACAGTCTGACAGGGTGGGAGAATGGGGGTGGGTAGGAGGTATGCATGGGAACATCAAAGCATATCATTGATATTCTAACAGGATGGGTGTGGATAGGTGAGGGGTGGGGTGATCAACAGAGACATACAGCTTTATGGTTTATAATGGGCTAGGAACCACAGATCCTTGTTAAGTCCTTTCCCATGCATACCTCCTACCCACTTTTTTTGGACCCTTTTTTTTCACGAACAAGTCCCAAAAAAGTGCCCTAAATGACCAGATGATCACCTGAGGGAATCGGGGATGACCACCCCTGACTCCCCCAATGGTCACTAACCCCCTCCCACCCAAAAAAACAACTTGAAAAACTTTTTTTTCCCAGCCTGTATGCCAGCCTCAAATGTCATACCCAGCTCCATCACAGCAGTATGCAGGTGAGTGCAGTGGACTTCAGGCAGGTGGACCCAGGCCCATCCCCCCTCCTGTTACACTTGTGCTGCTAAATGGGAGCGCTCCAAACTGCCCCCAAAACCCACTGTACCCACATCTAGGTGCCCCCCCTTCAGCCATAAGTGCTATGGTAATGGTGTAGAGTTGTGGGGAGTGGGTTTTGGGGGGATTTGGGGGGCTCAGCACCCAAGGGAAGGGCGTTATGGACTTCAGAGGTAGTTAACTTTTTTTTTACTTTTTACAAGTGCCCCCTAGGGTGCCTGGTTGGTGTCCTGGCATGTGAGGGGGACCAGTGCACTACGAATCCTGGCCCCTCCCAAGACCCAATGCCTTGGATTTGTTCGTTTTTGAGCTGGGCGCCTTCGGTTTCCATTATCGCTGAAAGACGATACCGCCCAGCTCAAATCCGCACAAATCCGATGCATTTGGCTGGCACAAACCGTATCATCGGAAAAAAGATGGACGCCCATTTTTTTCCAAAATACGGTTTGTCCCGCCCCTTCACGTACCCGTTCTCGGAGATAGACGCCCATGGAGATGGGCGTTCGCGTTCGATTATGCCCCTCCACGTAAGCCACGTTGAGCCTGCAAATAGGTGGGAAAACGTGGGGTACAAAATGTGACAAATAAATAATTACAAATCCCTGCAGGCCTGGCTCTGAGGGGGCAATGGCATGAATGTGGAGTCATCAGCAGGGCTGAGCCTAATTGATCCAAGAGGAATAGGAGGTGCCAACCCTGGCTTATTTTCTTCTTTCTCTCTTACTGCAGGTCTGCAGCAGCAGGTGGTGCTGGGAGAGTATATACAGTCATTGTCAGCTAGAGCAAAAAGCAGGATCTAGGACAACCTTTTATTAACTACCTGGGGTTTGAGGAGATTGAAGTAGCGAATCTGTACAGAGAAGGAGCCCTCTAGAGAGGGACGAGGGTAAGAGGAGGAATTCCTATGTTTTGTTGCAAGATGTGGTCTGATGAGGTGTAAAGAGCCAATACTGACCAGCCTAGGTGAAGGACTGCATAGGGAAGGGAGACTTCAGCCCCTCTAGAGGAAGGGGTTGAGGTAGATTTGAAAATATAAAGTAAGCAGGGGTAAGAATCAACTGTATATTGACAGTTTTGTATATGTATCTGAACCTGAGCCTATATGGTTGGTACATTGTTGTACTATTTAGTTGTTGTTACTCAATTTTTTTTTTTTAAAGTATTTAAATTAAAGAGTTTGCTTATGGTGCCTTTTTACCCACTTAAATCCTCTGAAGCATCTGCTCTTCAGTTTTTTTGAATATTGGGTCTTTAGTGTCATACTATAAGCAAATAGCTACTTTTAAGATATCAAAACGCAGATGGGTCTCAGTTTTCCTCCATTACTAAAATGTAAAGGTGATATGAAATGTTCTGTACCGTTCTAATTGTCCAAGTTAATATTTAAGGTACAAAACACACAGCACACAAATGATTTTGTGCCAGTGTTAAACATAACCATTTTCTGTGGAACTGGAAAATGACAGAATACATCACAAAATCAATTTTAATTCATTGGATATAAGTTTAGCCCAAAGCTTTTCTGCTTCCTATTAGCATATACGTCTGGGCTCTTGGATACAAAAGAATGCACTTTAATATCTTACAGTGCTGATGAAAATGAATGTTTTCTCCGCGAGATCTTCAACATTAATTTTTCTCTAGAATCTCCAAACCAATTCGCCTATCTGCTGTGTTTGCTTTCTAATCTTAGCGACTGAAGACGTTTTAGACAAGAATACCAAACTCAACTGGAATCAAATTAATTTAAGTGACACCCTGAAGCTTCATAAAGATTAATGTCTTCAGATTTCTGATTGGCAGGATATTGTAATTTATGAAATGCAGAGGGATTCATTACCATTATACACACTACTGCCATGAGCAAAATTTAAATATGTCACTTTTCAATACTGGATCTTCCTCAAATTCCTCTCCCTGTTCTTGTTTTGAGATTTCCCATGATCCTGCTTATTAAGATTGTCAGCACAGCGTGATTTATTACAACTCCTTTCCAGATATGATGCAGATAATTACAAAGTGGCACTGGACTGGTCTGAGATTTTTGTAATATGTCATTATATTTGACTTTCGACAAATGAATGGCAGCTACTCACATGTGCCTTCCTGGATCCATCAAGGCTTCTAATAAGAAAAGTCCAAGGAAAGTAGAGGGTGGACCACAGACCTCAGCAGATGGAATGTTGCAAAAAAAGTTTATTATGGAAGCACCTCATAGAAAAAGACTCGACACAGGACGGTGTTTCAGTACTAACCCGCCTGCCTCAGGGGTCGTATTCTCTATAAACATGAGAAAGAATATAAAATATAATCAGATCCATATGTCAAAAAATAACTTAAAACATAACATGTAAAAAAAACATATGACAGAAAAACCTTCTATACATTTTACAATGAGCATCAAAAATATAAATAATATAAATAACAAAAATGATGTATTCTAACACCACATAGATGGCTCCAACAGAAATATGTAACCAAATATACATATGAGAAACAGTAAGTCAACAATCACTGACGTCAGTAAAAAAAAAAAAACTTATGTAACCTTATGTAATGGACATTTAAAAGGTTTTTATACAATTGAATACAACATAATAATAAAAACCAATAAACGCACTAAAAGCCAGGAAACCAACACATGCCATACACAATATAAAATGAAAAACATAAACAGTATAAAATCTCCTATGGGTAGTTGTATAAGATAAAGTGATGGCTGCTAATGAGAAGCCCATATTCACAGGAGTATATACATTGCAATGGATATTTTATTTCTTATTTCCTTGTCCCTTATTAAACCCATTTACCCCTACCTTACCTGACCCTTTTTCTAATTGTATTTGTTTAATACCTACTGTATTTGGCGTTCACCATTATGGTATTTTGTAAGCCACATTGAGCCTGCTAATAAGTGGGAAAATGCGGGATACAAATGTTACAAAATAAATAAATAAATATCTAACCCAGTCTGGTTTTCAGGATATTGGTTATGATCCAACTGAAACCTCGTGTGGATCCTGGCATGCAAATTGGATGCAGATCCCCGCTATTAAACGGATGAAACAGATAAGTACCCCCACGATGAATATATATATATATATATCTACGGACCAATCAGAAAAAACACCCTCAACATTCTGAAACACAAAGGACCATCACAACACCGTTCCCAGGCAACACTAGGCAACGTAAGACAGACCAATCAGAGGAAACTACGTGACAATAAGGGAGGAGCATTCCCCAGCAGAATGGCTCATTATCTGTGCAGCACGGAGAGCACAGAACCACCGCTGGAACGAGAGAAGAATATTCCTGCTGTGGGTATGTGCAAAAATAGACCGGGGGGGGGAGGGGGAGAAATTTTTAAATGCCTAATGCCAGTACTGAAGAGTGCCAGAGGGCCTATAGCACAGACTATATTTGGGATCGCTTGACATGGAGTCAGAGGAGCCGGAAAACAACGTGCCCGTCACCATCTGGGACGTGGGCGAACAGGACAAGCTGCGGCCCAGCTGGAATGATTACCCGCGACCCAGCCAGCAGCAAACAGCGACCAAGGACAGCACAGCACATCCCCCAACCCCCAAGCAAAAAACAAAACAAAACAAAAAAAGACATACATCAACAACCTGCACACACACCGCACCCTCACACACTCACACACACACACACACACAAAGCCACATGCTAGCGCCCGTTTCATTGGTTTTGGAAACGGGCCTTTTTTACTAGTATATACAGTGGGGGAAATAAGTATTTGATCCCTTGCTGATTTTGTAAGTTTGCCCACTGACAAAGACATGAGCAGCCCATAATTGAAGGGTAGGTTATTGGTAACAGTGAGAGATAGCACATCACAAATTAAATCCGGAAAATCACATTGTGGAAAGTATATGAATTTATTTGCATTCTGCAGAGGGAAATAAGTATTTAATCCCTCTGGCAAACAAGACCTAATACTTGGTGGCAAAACCCTTGTTGGCAAGCACAGCGGTCAGACGTCTTCTGTAGTTGATGATGAGGTTTGCACACATGTCAGGAGGAATTTTGGTCAACTCCTCTTTGCAGATCATCTCTAAATCATTAAGAGTTCTGGGCTGTCGCTTGGCAACTCGCAGCTTCAGCTCCCTCCATAAGTTTTCAATGGGATTAAGGTCTGGTGACTGGCTAGGCCACTCCATGACCCTAATGTGCTTCTTCCTGAGCCACTCCTTTGTTGCCTTGGCTGTATGTTTTGGGTCATTGTCGTGCTGGAAGACCCAGCCACGACCCATTTTTAAGGCCCTGGCGGAGGGAAGGAGGTTGTCACTCAGAATTGTACGGTACATGGCCCCATCCATTCTCCCATTGATGCGATGAAGTAGTCCTGTGCCCTTAGCAGAGAAACACCCCCAAAACATAACATTTCCACCTCCATGCTTGACAGTGGGGACGGTGTTCTTTGGGTCATAGGCAGCATTTCTCTTCCTCCAAACACGGCGAGTTGAGTTCATGCCAAAGAGCTCAATTTTTGTCTCATCTGACCACAGCACCTTCTCCCAATCACTCTCGGCATCATCCAGGTGTTCACTGGCAAACTTCAGACGGGCCGTCACATGTGCCTTCCGGAGCAGGGGGACCTTGCGGGCACTGCAGGATTGCAATCCGTTATGTCGTAATGTGTTACCAATGGTTTTCGTGGTGACAGTGGTCCCAGCTGCCTTGAGATCATTGACAAGTTCCCCCCTTGTAGTTGTAGGCTGATTTCTAACCTTCCTCATGATCAAGGATACCCCACGAGGTGAGATTTTGCGTGGAGCCCCAGATCTTTGTCGATTGACAGTCATTTTGTACTTCTTCCATTTTCTTACTATGGCACCAACAGTTGTCTCCTTCTCGCCCAGCGTCTTACTGATGGTTTTGTAGCCCATTCCAGCCTTGTGCAGGTGTATGATCTTGTCCCTGGCATCCTTAGACAGCTCCTTGCTCTTGGCCATTTTGTAGAGGTTAGAGTCTGACTGATTCACTGAGTCTGTGGACAGGTGTCTTTCATACAGGTGACCATTGCCGACAGCTGTCTGTCATGCAGGTAACGAGTTGATTTGGAGCATCTACCTGGTCTGTAGGGGCCAGATCTCTTACTGGTTGGTGGGGGATCAAATACTTATTTCCCTCTGCAGAATGCAAATAAATTCATATACTTTCCACAATGTGATTTCCGGATTTAATTTGTGATGTGCTATCTCTCACTGTTACCAATAACCTACCCTTCAATTATGGGCTGCTCATGTCTTTGTCAGTGGGCAAACTTACAAAATCAGCAAGGGATCAAATACTTATTTCCCCCACTGTATATATATATATATATATATTTATATATAGGACCACATGGGATGCCGAAAGTCACTGCACCAGGAGACTCATTTTAATATCTTTATTTCAAGTGTTAGAACGTTATATGCCCAAATCAATTCCGCAAGCGTTAATTTATAGGTTAATAGATTTTGCACGCACTAAGGGCCTCTTTTATTGAGCTGTGCAAGCAGTTTCCATGTGGCAATGCTGATGGAGCCCATTCAAAGTGGATGGGCTTTGTATGCATTACCAGACATGGAGACGCTAGTGCGGCTTGATAAAAAAGGCCATAACATTTTTTAAAGCCCCCAAACTAATTGAATGTGGGCTAACAAATGCACATCCCTAACAGAAGCTCTTGGCATGAGCTAGCTTCAGATTTAACCAGCCCATTTACCTTTATATTATTTGGGCCAGATTCTATAAACTGGTGCTGAAAATTCAGCGCCGAGCACTCTAGAACAGCGTTGAGCGCCAAAGTTGGCACTCAGCTGTGGGCACAAGGGCTTAAGCCAACTGAAACCTCGTGTGGTTCCTGGCATGCAAATTGGGTGCAGATCCCCGCTATTAAACGGATGAAACAGATAAGTACCCCCCACGATGAATCACTGGATAGGTATACACTCAAAACTGTATGAAATCACATACTAAACAAACACTCGAGGAATACTCACAGGGCAATGTTTCCTAGTCAGAACTGAAAAAGTGCAGGAGATCAAAGACACCACGCCTGCGTGTCAAGCCTTAAAAGACCATCACAGCCTTATTTGCATGAAAAATAACGTGAGCAAATGCATCTGCCATCCTCAAAATATTTTTCACGGATTTAGTTTCTCTTTTTTTCTTTGTTACTGTATGCTTCTATGAGAAGATGTGTAATTTTGAAACTATAAATAAATAATTAAAAATATATATATATTTTTCACGGAGAGATGGTAGATACCTGGAATACCCTCTCATGGGAAGTGTTGATGAAAAAGGTAACACAATTTTAAAAATGTGTGGGATAAATACAAAGAAATCCTGTATTGAAAAAATGGAACCAAACAACCTTAGCAGTGATTATCAGGCTTATTTTCGAAAGTGATCACCGGCGATCTTCCGACATAAATCGGGAGATGGCCGGCGATCTCTCAAAAGCGGCGAAATCCGTATAACCGAAAGCGGCTTTTTATACACCACCGCCGCTTTCCCGTTGCCGTGCCGGCAAAAGTTCAAGGGGGCGTGTCGGCAGCGTAGCGAAGGCGGGACATGGGCGGGTATGGGCGTGGCTACCAGATGGCCGGCTTTTGCGGATAATGGAAAAAAAGCGGCGTTAAGCAGTATTTCGCCGGGTTTACTTGGTCCTTTTATTTTCACGACCAAGCCTCAAAAAGGTGCCCCAACTCACCAGATGACCACCGGAGGGAAAAAGGTCACCAACCCCCTCCCACACTAAAAAATAAAAACCTTTTTTTACCAGCCTGTATGCCAGCCTCAAATGTCATACCCAGCTCTCTGACAGCAGTATGCAAGTCCCTGGAGCAGTTTTTAATGGGTGCAGTGCACTTCAGGCAGGCAGACCTTCTAGGCCCCCCCCCCCCCCCCCCACCTGTTACACTTGTGGTGGTAAGTGTTGAGCCCTCTAACCCCCCCCCCCCCAAAACCCACTATACCCACATGTAGGTGCCCCCCTTCACCCATAAGGGCTGAAAAACAAAACTGGCCATCTCAAACCTGGCGAACTCTGGCATTTGGCCGGGCTAAACCGTATTATAAAAAAAAAAGATGGCCGGCCATTTTTTTAGATAATACGGTTCCAGCCAGCTGTTGTGCCGCTGCCAAAATAGATCGCCGGCGATCTATTTTGCCGGCGACGTTCGATTATGGCCCTCAATATGGCAACTGCTGCAATGGGGAAGCAAAGCCAGTGCCAGGCAAACTTCCACGGTCTATGCCCCGATCATGGGTAGGCAGATTTGGATGAGCTGGAGTGGGCCCTCAATATCAGCTTCAGTAGTGGGAGAACAAAGCCAGTGCTGTACAGACTTCTACAGTCTATGCTTTTTGAAAACAGCAAGGACAAATCAAGATTAAGTATGCATTTTTAATATCACATCATACCTTTTACTATGATTTCTTTCTTGTTGGGCAGATTGGATGGACCATACAGGTCTTTATCTGCAGTCATCTACTATATTACTATGTATGAAGGTAGTTTTACTCAATGTTTTTCAACCCTGTCTTGGAGGCCTATCTAACCCAGTCTGGTTTTCAGGATATTGGTTATGAATATGCAAGAGATAAGTATATATACTTTGAACACTGGAGATGTGCATATCGATCTCATGCATATTCATTGCGCCAATCCAGAAAACTCCAGCGACTATGTTGAATCTAGTGCTTTTGGAATTCATCCTCAAGTGAGCTCAGTTAATATTTAGCTTCTGTTGTGTGATCTGGAATCATCTGCAATTTTGTGTGTACATATGTACAATATTCAATAATGAGGGATCCCAGTTATCCAGTAGCATTCCATCATTTCCACCTCATTAACATAGAAGTGGTTAATGCTCAACTGTGTTAAAAGCATGCTATAAATTGACTGCATCACAACCTTTTACTTTTTTAGAGACAGGAAGATCACTAGCTGAAACAATCAAGGAGATTCTTGCAGAAACAATTACTGGAATACATTGGTTATTTCAATAATTATGAACCATATTGTGTCTCATTTCCCTGCAGAGGGTGGTAGACTATAGCAGATCTCTTTATAATTTTGTTTTAGAAGAAAGAAGAGGGTGGAGTATGAAAATCTAGAGAAACAGATACAAATTCACTTCTATTTTACCTTAAGACATACTCTGCCAGAATTATATAAAATAGCAACGTTTTCTTAGTGTCCTTCCCCTGTGGATTTCAGGAGGATGTTTTTCTCATTACCTGCACTTTGTATCATCTCTAAACATTAATAGGCCAAAGTCAATCTTCTCTAGAGTCGCCAGGCGACAGTGATAAAGACAGACACTTCTCACATTTTAATAAATAGCTTCCATGGAGAGATTAGTCAGTTGATGTTCAGTCATCAAGACTTGACATGGTAACATATGCATCGGTGGCTGGGGATTAGATATAGTACACAGCGTTGTAGCATGAGCAGCACCTTGAAATGCCATCAATGTGATTTATTCCACCTTTCAACGTTTACTTACTGGCTACCTACATAGAAGTGGTAGCAGAATCTTTTATTGGAAATAGGATGGGCACATTAGTTCCTGATCAACAGTAATTTTCTTTTCTTTTTTTTACTAAATCCAGATTTTGAATACTTGATTTTTGCTCTTGTTGATATTGCTACAATAAACAGCCATAGGTAATCAATACTATCCTATATATATATCCTACAACGCTATAAAAATAATATGGTAAAAAAACATTTTAGAATAACTACAAATATTTCTTTCTTAATATCCAAAGAATATGATGGGCAATTCTATAACTGGATGCCCATATTTACCTGTATAAATTAGCAGAATACCAGTATTTTTACAGTTAAGTGTTGACTTATAAGTAACAACAAAAGTACAGAGGAGGAATATGGAACGGGGCAAAAAAACATCTTTAAACCGATCAAATAAAAAAACACGGCAGCATCGGATGTTCATAGAAAAAGCTATGAGACATCTTATAGTGCCCAGCTATTCCAGATCAAAACTTTATGACTTGTCTTCAATCACTTGCCGAGGTATCTATTTTTGTATTCATTTAGGGGTCCTTTTACTAAGCTGCGGTAAAAGGGGGACTGCGAGAGCATCAGCGTGTGCTTTTGACATACGCTGAAGCCCCCTTTTACTGCAGCGGGTGAAAAGCTGGCCATTTTGAGGGGAAAAGAAATGGTCATGCCACATGGCCATTTCGGAGGAGAGCACTTCATGCCACCCATTGAGGTGGCGGTAAGGGCTCCCTACCCTAACCTAGTGGCGACTGCTGCCCGATTATTGCCAGGTAAGCACCAGCGCTACAACAATAGAAACGTTTTAGTAGCGCTGGGTGGGAACTACCAAAGCATTGCTTCACAGAATCAAATCATCACAATCGGTACCAGTTTTGTAGGTGCCATATATAGAATTTGGGCCTTAGGAGTATGTTTACTAAGACGCGCTATAGGCGCTTTAGCATTTTAGCGCACATTGATGTTGGACACACATTAAATGCTAATGCGCCCATAGGAATGTATAGGCACATTTAACGTTTATCGCGCCTTGATTTTAAAGGCGCATTAAAAACGCTAACGTGCCTTAGTAAACATACCCATTAGTGTTTTTGTAATATATAATTACAGTATAAAGAACAGAGCTGAGTTTAGCAAAAATGTTTTACATACTGTAGATAGAAAATGAGAAAGTAAATCTAAGTCAAAACTCCAGTATTTTCGACTGTTCAGGAAAAAGGTAATGCTAATGTACATTTCATTGACTTTCTTCTTTGTTGAAATATCCCATCCTTTTTTTTATTTGCCTGAAGCATCTAATTTTGTTATTTCAGGGAGTACATTAGGCATCCGCAGCACTGCAACGAGCTATTTCAGTGCCTGGGACATACAGCAAAATCGTGCCCTCTGACCCAGGGGAGTGCTGGTAAATATTTAACAACAGGGTCTTTCTCCGGACGTAGCCAGCTCTGCAGTTGGAAGGGCCAGGGGTGGCCGGGGGGGGGGGGGGGGAGCAACACTTGCCTCTCTCTCCTTCCTCCCTTCGTGCGGGCACGCTAGGCATACCTTTGCTGGAAGCCAATAAATGGACTGCCACCACTCCCAACATCTTGCTCTGAGCAGCATGCTGAAACTTCTCACACATGCTGGAGAAATCCCAGCCTGCTGCTCAGAGCTGGAAACAAGGAGTGGGGAGCAGCAGCAGTCTATTTACTTGGCTGGCAGGGCTCAGCATCCCCACCAGCAACGTAAAAGAGAATTCAGCAGGGGGCCCAAGCCCACATTTTGGGAGCCAGTTGTTAAAGTAGCCATGGAGGGCCCTACTTTAACAACCGGCTCCCAAAATTCTTAAAAACTTAACAACCGGCTCTTGCGAGCCTGTGAGAGCCTGCTCCAGCACACCACTGCTCTGACCACTACTCCAATCTCCCCTCCTTCCTGTGCACAGCAGCAGCAGAAACACTATATTAATGAAGCAAATGCATGGTCGGGCGAAAGTCCCAATTGCTCTTCTATGGGACCACAAAGTCATTCTACAAGTCTTCAAACAACTTCTTATAGAAAGAAACTACTGACCCAAACAAGCTAACCAGGGCTGGTGTTAAACACGCTGGTGCCCAAAGCAGAAATCTGAGAGGGAGCCCCAAAGCCTGTATCAGGCTGTATCTTCTGCAGCTTAAAAACAAATTTGGGGCTCCCTATGGCATGGAATCACAGGGCAGCTGCCCTGTTTTTACCCGCTCTATTACTGGCCCTGAAATTAACCTTCCACACACACAAATAAGCAATATATTTAAATAATAATATTTCAGCAAAATGTGAACATACACTAGGGCTGTTGGTCTGCTGAAATGTTGGTCTTGTGTGATTGATTCTGTGCAGATCCAGCTTAATCCTTGGAGCAGGTGAGACACTGGCTCAGGGTACTGGCCACAAAGGGTGCAAAAATCGCAAAATCCCAAACCACTGACGTCACAGCTACTACCTCACTTGGTGCAAATGGTGAAGTCTTTGTGTCCCTCCCTTCCCAATGAGATTGACATCACCTGTTTCTCTCTCGCCTCCCTATGCTTCAGCATCATGCCCTCAGCCCCTCCTCCCCTACATGCCTGCCCATGATTCTGCAAACCTGCTGGCAGCAGCAACGTGAAAAGAGAGAACCTCTGTCCAGCCCCTGGGTGTTTCCTTAGCCAGCATCAGAGGAGGCGGGACCAAAAGAGGGAACACCCAGGGGCTGGTCAGAGACTGCCTTTTTTCACGTTGCTACTGCCAGCAGGTTTGCAGGACCGCAGGGCAAGGGGGAGGTAAGGAGCAATACCAAACCACATGGAGGGGGGCGCCAGTGTGGGTAGAAGGGGCGGAGTGCTGCTGATGTGGGGGTCAAGGTGCTAATACGGGTAGAAGGGGATGGGGCGCTGCTGATGCAGTTGCCAAGTGCCTAAGGAAGTTGGTTTGGGGCACCACAATCTCTTGAGCTGGCCCTTATTCTGTGGTTGACAAATGACCTAGGGGCCTGTTTACAAAGGTAGTGTAGACGTGTGTTTTGGGAGCGCGCAGAATCATTTTTCAGCGCACCTGTAAAAAATGCCTTTTTAAAATTTTTTCCGAAAATGGATGTGCGGCAAAATGAAAATTACCACTAGGTCAACAGCTGGCAGTAAGATCTCAGACCCAAAATGGATGAGCGGCAAAGTCTCACGCAGTAACCGTGCGGTAATGACCTACACGTGTCAAATGTCACTTGGCGTGCACCCAATAGGCGCATTGTAACCAGGCGCCTCTCTTGTGCAGCCATGGATAGAACAATCTCCTCTAACCACAGGCTCACGGTACAATGAAAAAACAGATATCCACCAGTAACTTCAAACTCGAAGACTTTATTCCATGCAGGTTTCTAGTACACAGTTCCAACAGCAGCATTCACCTTCAATCCTAAGCACCTATAAGCTACCTGAAAGTGTGTGGCCAGTAGTCCCCTTTAAGCAGAAGGCTCTTAGCACATGTCAGGATTCAATATAGGCTACAGTCGGCTTCAGTCTAGGCTCTTTATCCAGTGCACCATAAACATTAGTTCAATTCCAAACAGCTGCAGTCCATTCAATTCATCATCATAGTTAAATCACAAAGCAGCAGTTATACTTCTATTCTCTTCACCCTCATAATGAGCTCCATATTTTAGGGGCTTCTCACACCCAAGGGATTCCCCCTGCAACAGCTTCACTAGTAAGGTCAATAGGGACTTCTTCTTATCCAAGGATTTTCAGCCTGCAAATACTTCCAAGACTTCAGTACTTTAGGGACCTCCCTGCCCAAGGGTTTTCAGCCTGCAAATACTTCTCAGACTTCAGTACTTTAGGGACCTCCCTGCCCAAGGGTTTTCAGCCTGCAACTGCTTCTCGCCTTCCTTGCTGCTCTCCCTGAACTGAACTGCTGAGACTCCTTCCCACCTGCCTAATCAATTCCTGGCTTCTGCCTTCACAACCAATCATTCTCCACTCATTAGCTTCTCTACACACCCATACCAGCTGAGTTAAGCATGAGCCTAATGAGGAGCTCCTGCACACAGGGTTTCCTAGCTCTCTTTCACCCTAGGGCAGCCAATCTACACATCCTGTCAGCTTATTCCCTTGTCTTCCCCTATTGCAGCTAGAAGTCCAGTCCAGGTTCCTCATCTCACCCCCTGGCCCCTTGCCTGCAATGCCTTCTGGGACTTGTAGTTCAGACTGAAACTGCCTTAACCCAACTATCCTGGATATGACTTTATCACAGCATCCAAAAATAATATTTCGGATGCGCGTATCGAACGCGCACCAAAAATGAAATTACTGCAAGAGCCACACTGTAGCCGGGAGGTAACTCCATTTTGGCATGAGTTGGACGCGCATACATGCTTACACAGCTTAGTAAAAAGACCACCACAAAGAGGTGAATTCAGTATAAAGTGACAAAAACTAAGTGCCATTGCTCCACCTAACTCCTCCCACATCTCCGCCTATTTCTCCACCCCAGCACAGCCGATTCATGGTCAGCGGCTACAGGAGTGGTCTCCCTGTCCAGCAGCAGCAATATACGCCTTTATAAAACATCATCTCCTGCTGCCGTGGGGCGTGGAATCAGCGGTAGCAGGAGATGCTGTTTTATGAAGGCCCTTCCTGATATCGCTGGACTGGAGGCTACTCAGCGGGAGATGCCAATTTCACGGCAGTGGCAGGTCTGATGATCCATTCAGGCTGACTAACAAGGTGGCAAGTTACATCTGTACAGGTTACATCCCTCTATGTCCTGTTTAAAGTGTGAAGATCATTTAAGTTTTGCTTTGACCCCCATCCTATTTTTATTTCAATCATTTTTGAATTTGGTCACTGTTTCTGTCTCCTCCATTCCACTAGGAGGCCATCCCAGGCCTCCACCCCTCTTTTCTTGAAAAAACATTTAATAACTTTACTCCTAAGTCTGCCACCCTGCAACCTCAGTTCATGTCTTCTAGTTCTACCACTTCCTCCTCTCTGAAAAAGATTTTTTTTGTATATCAACACCTTTCAAATCTTTAAATGTCTTGTATGATATCTCGCATGTCCCTCCTTTCCTCCAGGGTATACATATTCAGGTCTTTACAGTCTCTTCTCGTACATCTTTTGGCTCAAACCCTAAACCACTTTTGTCACCTTCCTGTTTCTCATACTTCATGATAAATTATCCTCAGGTTTCCCAAACAGATGTGGCTCCTCTTCAGTTCTAAATGTTATTCCATGCCGTTTCCACAGGAGAGATGCTAAATGTGGTGCTATACAAGGTATTTATGGGACACATCTTGCAAAGTATTTGCCCGTGCCAGAAGGTCTCTGTAATTCTTGTTTATTGGTTGCTACTGCCATTGTGACCATAAATTATATGGTTGTTATCTTACTTAAACTGATTCTATTTTGTTTCTTCCTAAAAGAGCTCCCATCTGTTACAATAAATGAACTGGAGCATTACAGTGTGTAACGAGAAACTACCCTTTATCCCAGAGGAGCACCATGCAAATCCCAAATTTAATGTTTGGCCAGATGGATGGGCTGTGAGCTCTAAGGTTTGCCTTGAATAGAGCTCTGTGGAGTCGAGACTGTCTTACATGTCTGCATAGGACTGTATTTGTGGTATTAGTAGTTAAAATTCACGTAGATGATAAAATGGACTGAACCTGTGTTTAGCTGGACAAAGGTGATGGCGTCTTAGTCCCTAGTACAAAGGATGCAATTTCAGAGATAAATAACAGACTCCATAAAGTCTTCAAATTCAAAATGTAGAATATTCTTATTTCACATCTTTTTTTTCATTATTATTAAACAGTAATAAAACAGATTTGTATGAGCTACTATCCACCTTATAATTGAAAGAGAAAAACGCCTAGATTTCGACCCAAATCGGGAGATAGACGTTTATCTCACAAAAACGAATAAATCGGTATAATGGAAAGCTGATTTTGGACGTTTTCAACTGCACTCCATCGCGGAAGCGTACAAAGTTGACGGGGGCGTGTCGGAGGCGTGGCAAAGGTGGAACTGGGGCGTGGTTATCGGCCAAGGAGAGATGGGCGCCTTTCGCCGATAATGGAAAAAAAAGTATGCGTTTGTAGCTAGAATTTAGGGCACTTTTCCTGGACCCTGTTTTTTCACGAATACGGCCCCAAAAAGTGCCCTAAATGATCAGATTACCACCAGAGGGAATCGGGGATGACCTCCCCTGACTCCCCCAGTGGTCACTAACCCCCTCCCACCACAAAACATGATGTTTCACAACTTTTTATTTTCACCCTCAAATGTCATACCCACCTCCCTGGCAGCAGTATGCAGGTCCCTGAAGCAGTTGTTAGGGGGTGCAGTGGACTTCAGGCAGGTGGACCCAGGCCCATCCCCCCCCCTACCTGTTACAATTGTGCTGCTTAATGCTTAGTCGTCCAACCCCCCCAAACCCACTATACCCACATGTAGGTGCCCCCCTTCACCCCTTAGGGCTATAGTAATAGTGTAGACTTGTGGGCAGTGGGTTTTGAGGGGGATTTGGGGGGCTCAACACACAAGGGAAGGGTGCTATGCACCTGGGAGCTCTTTTACCTTTTTTTTTGTTTTTCTAAAAGTGCCCCCTAGGGTGCCCGGTTGGTGTCCTGGCATGTGAGGGGGACCAGTGCACTACGAATCCTGGCCCCTCCCACGAACAAATGCCTTGGATTTATTCGTTTTTGAGCTGGGCGCTTTCATTTTCCATTATCACTGAAAAACAAAACGCCCAGCTCACAAATTGTCGAATAAAACATGGATGTCTATTTTTTTCGAAAATACGGTTCGGTCCGCCCCTTCACGGACCCGTTCTCGGAGATAAACGCCCATGGAGATAGACGTTTTCATTCAATTATGCCCCTCCATATACCATAATACCAATAACCATTAACTGCAGTTCACAAATTCATGCCAGGAGGGCTTAGGTAGACTGTTTTCTCTAGCATATGAGGTAAGGGGTTTTGATTTTTTGGTTTTTTTATTTGTTAACCATTTGCACCTTTAGGATCATTTAGGAGGTAGCAAAGTTTACACATCTATATTAGATACACATGCAAACAGAGATTTTAGAAAGTCACCATTTGCGCATGTAGAATGCTCCCTCCCCCCCCCCCCCCCCCCCCCCCCCCCCCCCCCATGCAGAGATTTAGAGAGGGTGTGGTAGGAAATTGCAGGGCATGCTGAAAAATAGATTAACATAGGAGTGGAGCTGTTTAGGAATTGTGACCTTCCCATTTTACAGTCAGAAGACGCATCCAGCTTGAAAAATATCTGCACTACTACTACTACTAATCATTTCTATAGCGCTACTAGACATACGCAGCGCTGTACACATTATATGCAGGTACGTTCTCTGTCCCTAGAGGACTCACAATTTAAGTTTTGGTACCTGAGGCAATGGAGGGTTAAGTGACTTGCCCAGAGTCACTAGGAGCTGCAGTGGGAATTGAACCAGCTTTTGCAAGTGCCAGCTCCAAATTGAGGCCTAGGGTCTCAAAGGGCAGATGCACGTTTCTTTTTTCTTTAATCTAGGGGGGGTGGAGCTATCAACGTGGACTACTGTTAAGATGTGTTAACCCCAGTCATTAATAACTAGGTCTCATTGCACAAAATGGAACCTGTGCTAAAATAGCATGATATGTGATAACCAATAGCCCCTCTTAATAGCAGCCCATGTTAATAACTTCTCCCCCTTAGTTTTTCAATGTGTATATTTGTAAAATAGCAGCTCCTGCTGTATGTCAGTAAATACACTTGCACTCCTGCATGACCTTATAGGTATTTAACAAAAAGCTCCACATTTGGCAGAGCCTTTCGGAAAATACTGCCAGAAATGAGAGCATTGTGATCTAGATTTCTCAGCTCTCATGTCAGCATTCTCCCCCAGATATTATATAATGTGCCTAGAGATCGATAGCAGTATGCATAGCTTAAGAAGCCAATGAGCGCTGATAACAGCACTTAACAAGCAATAATGAGCACTAATTGGCACTGATTAGAATTTACGCACACAACTCGCTACGCATATTATGTAACAAAGTGCACCGAACTTCTACGCGAACAGGGAAAAAGGGGTGTGGTTATGGGTGTTGAAATGGGCTTTTTGTGGGCATTCTAAAATTTACACGCATAGTTATAGAATATGGCCCAGTGCACGCAAATCTATGCACTGGAATTTACGCCACATTTTCATTGGTGCGAATGGATGCGTATAGTTTTAGGCGCTATAACAAAATACTTTATTAAATATTCATATACCTATGAAAAACACTTGGGATATATTCACTTGCAGTTGTTTCAACCTTCCAATTCCTAAACATCTCAACTCCTGTGTTAATCCAATTACATGTGTTGTTAAAGAATGCACTTGGATTTCAGTGCGGATCTCTAGGCATGCTATATAGAATCCGTGGATATGTGCTAACCGCAAATATTCAGCAGAGATAACCTGCTATCTCCCGCTGAATATTAGCAGTTAGCCGGCTAAATGCTATTTAACCAGCCAAGAGCTGATTCTGGCCGGTTAAATAGCGCAGAATATTGGCTGGTCAATGTCCTGCTCAATATGGAGGAGTGACCTAGTGGTTAGGGTGGTGGACTTTGGTGGACTTTGGTCCTAAGGAACTGAGTTCGATTCCCACTGCAGCACAGGCAGCTCCTTGTGACTCTGGGCAAGTCACTTAACCCTCCATTGCCCCATGTAAGCCACATTGAGCCTGCCATGAGTGGGAAAGTGCAGGGTACAAATGTAACTAAAATAAAAAAATAAATATTGGGATCTAGGACCTGATCTTCAAAGCTACTCCAGTTAGCAGCATTAACTGGAACCAGACAGTACTTTTTTGAATAATGTCCATGAAAATAATCCAGTTAATAATGCTGAAAATCACAACTGTTCGCCCTAGGACTAGCCCCCAAATTCTATAAATGACACCTTAAGTTGTGCATGATAATTTGTATGGCAAAATTGCGTGCACAACTTTATTTATTTATTTATTTGGATTTTGCTCACACCTTTTTCAGTAGTAGCTCAAGGTGAGTTACATTCAGGTACACTGGATATTTCTCTGTCCCAGGAGGGCTCACAATCTAAGTGAGCTCTGTCCCCATTGGTCTCTATACCCTCTCCTCCCTGGGCCTGTGTGAGCCCTTCTCGGCCTCTCTCTCTCCATGAGGCATTCTCCATCTTGCTTCAGACAGCACTTGTCCTGCTAAACTCCCTGGAACGAACTTGGTTTTTTACCTTGAATATTATGTCTTCCTAATGAGATATTGCACTCTCCAGTCACCCAGCTCTGAGCTACTTCTACCTGTTCAACTATTTTTTCACCTCTGCAATAAAGCTGCCTCTCTTCAGATTTCTACCTCCAACCACTGATACAGCTCTCAGAATTACAGAGTCTCTGTGCCCTGGGGCAACACTTCTGAACATCTGACTGTGAGTAAATTATCTGTGTTTATTCAATAAAGGAAACTTCAGAAAATGAAGAGTCTTCAGGTGTGTGCTGGTGTGCCAAGGTTATACTTCATTGAGGCTTTACAGTTAACAAGATATTGAGACTTTACACTTAACTGATTAACAAGCCAATCAGTGTTGATAATTGGTACTTAACAACCAATTAGCAGCACTAATTGGCTTTAATTAGAATTTACACGCACACATTTCTAAGCGTATTCTATAATGTGGTGTGCATAGATTCTAATGCATGCAGCTGGAAAGGGGGCGTGGCCATGGGTGTGGAATGGGCAGGCTGTGGGTGTTTCAAAGAACTATGCATACTATTATAGAATACACCCAATCTGTGCCTAAGTTAGAGACAGGTATTTAGGCCTGGTTTTAGGTGACTTAAATGGGTGCGCCTAAATTTTAGTCACAAGAATGGCACGTGAGCATATTCTATAAACCAGTGGTTCCCAAACCTAGTCCTGGAGGCATCCCAGCCAGTCAGGTTTTCAGGATATCCACAATGATTATTCACGAGAGAGATTTGCATATAGTGGAGGCAGTGCATGCAAATCTCTCACATGAATATTCATTGTGGATATCCTGGAAACCTGACTGGCTGGGATGCCTCCAGGACCAGGTTTGGGAACAACTGCTATCAATTATGCCTAACTTTAGGCATAGTTCATAGAATCACAGTAAATCCGTAGTTTTTCAGCACTGATTTTTAAGGCACCATTTATAGAATTTGGTCTTATGTGAATAATACCAGGGCAGTCTGGTCTTGAAGCATGGAATTTTCCAGAGACCAGTAATATGTAGTGCCAATATCTGGATAGGTATCCAGCCAGCATAGGACAGTGAAAAGGCTGCCATAAGTTATCCAAATACTTACTTGGATAACAGCACTGAATATCGCTATTCTCTGGAAATGGAGGCAAACTGCGTAATACCCAAATATCGAACACTAATATCCAGCACTGAAGATTTGGGTATATGCTTAAATGCCATGGCTAGAGTTTAAAAGAAACGTCAACTGTAGAGTTAAAATATTGCCTTGAATATATTTTGTCAGTCTTAAAAGCATTTTTCTGCTCATGGACTATACATGAGAGAATTAAAAAAAACAAACAGGCTTGGGCAAAAGACAGTTTTATATGCAGCAAAAAGCTCCGTACCTCTTCCCTCTTGCCCTTTGCCACAGAAATGGAACAGATTTTACAATACTCTAGCTAAACTGACTCAAGTAGCGTACTTTTATGTAGCGTAGTCGTAGTTACGTTGAGTGCACTGACATTTTCTGAACAATTGTCTGCTGTTGAAATGTTTAACCTGTTTAGAAGGAGCTTCACAAATGACACAAACAACATCAGAGCAATTCATATAATAGCAGCCTGACTAAACACAGCTCTCCTCCGCAACTTTGATGGCCATTCAACCAGTAAGAGCTTCTCTCAGTCCCTCTTCAACTAACAGATGAGACCAGCCAAAACAAATTAGCTTTGCCCTTCAGTCCATTAAGATAATCTTTCACTAGCAGCATTCTTAATAATGTGCTTCTTTATTTCTAATTCCCTACTAATGCAAAGTAGTATATTTCAGAGCATCAACAGCTGATGTATAAAAGTGATCAATCTATTATGCAATGATCTCTTCATTATACATAACATATAACATGATGACAGAAGAAGAGGACGAGACCAGTCTAGTTTGACCATTATTCTTTTCTGTTTCAGTATCGAGACCTCCTCGGGAATGGGGTTTTGTGGGATTCTTATGGGATGGAAGCAGTTCCTGCTGGATTCCCGTGGGGAAGGAAGCAGTTCCTGCAGGGTTCCCATGGGGATGGAACCAGTTCCTGTTGAAGTGTAAGCTGCACCTGTGCCAGTCTCTCACCTACCAAATATCAAGTTCTTTAAATGCTCAATCCTCCTCCTCCTCTTTGCTTTATCAACCCAGCAGTGGCGTAGCTACTATAGATTTGGCCCTGGATCCCCTTGCCGACGACCCTCTCAACTCCCCTCCCGCCGTCAACCCACCCGTCTCTGTCTGCTACCTCTGCCGGCGGGGGACCCCAACCCCCGCCAGCCGAAGTCTTCTTCCTTCGTTTGGTTTCTTAGTCTGATGTCCTGCATCAGATGTCACCCGCGCTATTGATGTATGCATGTGGCAACCTCTCAGCACACAGTGCCAGCAAATCAGGGATGAGTCTTAAATGTGCGCACAAGATTATTCCAAGTTTGAACTTCTGTTTCTTCCTTGCCAGCAATGCTATGGCTCAAATCCAGACAGAGAGAGACAGAGAGCTGACCAGAATTTTTTTTTAGGTACCATTAAAATTATTGTGGGGATGGGTGGGAATGGATGAAATTCTTGCGGGGATGGGTTAGATTCCAGAGGGATGGGCGGAAATGGGTTAGAATTCTGTCCTGCAAACTGTATTTAGCAGCCAATTTTCAGTAGCATGTTTAGGTGCAAAGCCCACAGCCCTGGTAGGCAATTTTCAAGTTCAACTATGGCAGTAATTCTATAAATTGGTGACTCATTTTAGATAAACATTGACATGCTAAAAGCTATGCATGTCTACTTATGACAGATCAATGGCTGGCACAAGTGGGTGTCTAAGTGCACCATGCAATGCGAGCAACTGATAGTATTCTATAAATTGCACACATCGCTTGATGACACACCCATGCTCCGCCCACACATATGCCCCACTGACAGTTGCACACTAACCTCCAGATTCAATAAAGGTTGCCATTTTTGGACATGATCCTGAGATACGTGTACAACTTAATTGGTTAGTGAGCCAACTAGGACTAGTTTCTATATATTATGCCCAAAACATTCAGCGCTGATATAGGTAAAAAGTGGGATGTTTGACCACGGAAATACAAATCCTGGAGACAATATCATAAAAACTTCTTTATTGAAGAAAAGACTCGACACAACTGTTGTGTTTCGGCCTACAGGCCTGCATCAGGAGTCGCTATGACGTAGTGTATATGAATCTGAAATGCCTGAAACACGATTTGGTCCGTGTGACGAACCAAACGTAAAGTGATTGGCTATATTACAAAAGTGGTCTTGAAAAAGACCTTTCGTGGTAAGCTTGTCCGTAGCTGCACTCCTTCTCCGCGGAGTCCTAGCATCTGATCACCCATCGCTTAACCCCATCCCAACCTGGTGTATCTTATGGGCGTCCCCAGCACCTGCAGTGATTTAATTATTGCTGCCTGCACCAACTCCGCAGGCTTCCATTGGCTGGGTCCCGCCAGACAGGAAATGGAAACCTGCAGGGCCGACGCAGACAGCAATAATTGAATCACTGCAGGCGCCGGGGACGCCTTTAAGGTATACCAGGGAGGGACGGGGTTCAGCAACGGGTGGTTAGATGCCAGGACGCCATGGAGGAGGAGAGATGTTGGTGTGGGATGCTGCCGCTGGGTGGGCCTGAGCAAAGAATGGGTGGGCCTGTGCCCACCAAGGCCCACCCGTAGTTACGCCACCAATGTCAGGCTTAATCTCAATTTTTCATTTCCGTTGTTGCATTATAAAGTCCAACAGTTATGCCTGTGGAATGTATAAGGTCACAGAAAATACATGCGTATGCCCCTAAACATACAGCAGGAGCAAACATCTTCAAAATATACATTAAAAAAGAGTAGCAACCAGTAGGTCTAACAATAAATTTTGGTAATAATTGATATCTATTTCCAAAGAAAGCATATTTTTATTAATTCATTTATTACTTCAAAATATAAATGCTAAATTATTCAGGCGTCATTCATAAATGATGCACTTACTAATTATAAATAGAGCACAATAACAGTAGTAAAAGAATGATTGAGTTCAAATCAACACAGAGTCATTAAACCAATTGACACTGCAAGATAACTTTTTGTGATTCAAACTTCCATCACTGCTTGATCTAAATAAGTACAAGAGGCAAGGGTGCTTACATACAAAAAGAAATCATTTTTCTGCAGTTTCAAATGGTTTTAATGATTCTAGTAGGTCCATCATTCACTAATGACACTTGACTAATTAAGTGTTTATGTTTTCAAGTCATAGTAAATTAATTAATAATAATAGGATTTATTTTTTTTTTTTAAATCGTCAACACTACAATTTATAGTTTGGTTTACTCTCGCTTTTGTGGGGAGACATACTGGCCGATGTTCAGCCGACAGGAATCAGGCCGGTTAAGTACAGCGATCGGCACCGAGCCCGAATATTCAATGTCGGGCCATTTCCAGTGACCAGAATTAAATATCTGTTTTTTGGGGGGGGAGGGGCAGCTTAAACTTAACTGGCTAAGTTAATATTCAGCACTGGCCAGTTGTTTATAGCAGCCAAAGATAGGACTGCTATTTAGGCAGTCCGATTTGGCTGCTAAATTTAGCCGGCAAAGCGCTGAATATTCATGGCTAGCAAGTTATATCATGCGCTATAGCTGGTAGCCATGATGGAGGAGATGCTATATGTGGCACCCTAAAAATAGGCACTGAAATCAGAGCTGACTAAGCATATTCTACAATTCCCAAATGCAAAGGAATTAAATACAAAACCTACTATGCATCCAGTTTCTCCTTCCTGGAATGCTCTACCTACATCCATCCGAACTATTAATGACTATCTACCCTTCAGGAAAATGTTGAAGACACATCTTTTCAAACAAGTCTACCCTAAGGACCCAACTTAATCCTATCAGCCCACCTACACTACTCCTACTCTGACACTGACATTGACTCTGACACCGATTATACCTCTGACCTCCTCCCAAATCTTATCATACTCATCCTCCAATCTTTTCTTCTCCATCTTTCCATACCATACCCCTCCCAATCTCCTTTCCTTTTGCCTATCCTATACTTACCTTCCCATATCCAAATCTTTTATTCTTAAAACCTTATCATTATAATGTTTATTACAGCTTGGTTTTGTTTTGTTACATTTGTACCCCGCGCTTTCCCACTCATGGCAGGCTCAATGCGGCTTACATGGGGCAATGGAGGGTTAAGTGACTTGCCCAGAGTCACAAGGAACTGCCTGTGCTTGAAGTGGGAATCGAGCTCAGTTCCTCAGGAACAAAGTCCACCACCCTAACCACTAGGCCACTCCTCCACTGTTGCTACTATTTGAGATTCTACATGGAATGTTGCTGCTATTCCACTAGCAACATTCCATGTAGAAGTCGGCCCTTGCAGATCACCGATGTGGCCGCGCAGGCTTCTGCTTCTGTGAGTCTGATGTGAAATAGCAACATTCCATGTAGAATCTCCAATAGTATCTATTTTATTTTTGTTACATTTGTACCCTGCACTTTCCCACTCATGGCAGGCTCAATGCGGCTTACATGGGGCAATGGAGGGTTAACTGACTTGCCCAGAGTCACAAGGAGCTGCCTGTGCCTGAAGTGGGAATCAAACTCAGTTCCTCAGGACCAAAGTCCACCACCCTAACCACTAGGCCACTCCTCCACTTCTTTCAGAATGTGTATTGTTTTTTAACTATGTAAGCCGCATTGAGCCTGCTATATGTGGGAAAGCGCGGGGTACAAATGTAATAAATAATAATAATAATAATCAGCACACAGATTTAGGCACAGATTAAAGAATATGCTTAGCTGATATTTCAATGCCGATATCTACATACATCCATTTACGCCAACGAAAAACTGGTGTAAATCTCAGCACATAGATTTAGGTGCGCTGGGCCAAGTTCTATAACTAGGCGCTTACATTTTGGAATGCCCATGAAATGCCCATTTTCCTGCCCATAACCATGCCTCTTTTTGCTTCTGCGTGTTAGAAGTTCGGTGAACATCGTTACAGAATATGCTTAGCAAATTGTGCACCTAAATTCTAATCAATGCCAATTAGTACTCATTATTGCTTGTTAAGTGTTTTTATCAGTGCTCATTAGCTTGTTAAGCCAATTAAGTTACATGAGGTGTTATAGAATCTGCGCCGATTTCAGCACCTAAATCTAAGCGCACTATATAGAATCCAGTGGTATGTGCTGGACGCTAATATTCAGCAGGGATAACCAGCTATCCCATTTTGAATATTAGTACTTAGCCAGTCAAATGTTCCTTTTACTAAGGTGTGCTGAAAAATGGCCTGCGCTAGTATAGGCTCGTGTTTTGAATGTGCGCAGGTCCATTTTTCAGCTTGCCTGTAAAAACAAGGCCCTTTTTTGGCTGAAAATGGATATGTGGCAAAATAAAAATTGGCGTGCATCCATTTTGGGTCTGAGACCTTACCGCCACCCATTGACTTGGCGGTAAGGTCTCACGCCTTGACCACATGGTAATCGTCAGCACACGTACACTGCCGATTACTGCCTGGTTAGCGCCAGGCATTAATTATTTATTTATTTGTTACATTTGTATCCCACATTTTCCCACCTATTTGCAGCCTCAATGTGGCTTACATAGTACCGTAAAGGCGTTCGCCAATTCCGGTATGAACAAATACAGTAATGCTGTGGTAGAATAAGGTTCGTGTGTAGAAAATAAAAAAATATTTTCCGACGTGCGTACCGGATGCACCTAAAAAATGGAATTACCGCCCAGGCTTTTGAATTACCATTCTTAGGTATAACTTCTTTATAAGTATGTTGAGACTAAAGGGATGCTCAAATAACATAGCATTCTTTGGAATCCATTGTATAAATAACAATTGGTTTTGTACAACTGAAAAGTTTCGCTTTCTCTGACTTTTATCTGTACATTAACCCACAATTATTCTGCCTTTGCATGTAGCAAATTATTATGAATAAGCCATATTATACAGTATTTACAGCAACAAAGTATGTCATTTTTACATTTTGAGCAACGTTTGGGGGCGGTACCAGGGACACCCCGCTTAGAATGCAGTCTCGAAGACTTAAAATCTGAATAACCCGGAAGGGTGAATGTGGTGATATTCACCTGTTTTTGTTATCATTGCTTCAAAGATGCTGTATCATTTTTTTTTACGAAACTCAAGATTGCCACAGAATTTGTTTTCCGCTGTGTTGACGTTAGGTGAGCTCTAGGATGAATGGCATTAATTTGATCTCCAAATAATTGCAGCTGCACAGATATTGTTTCCCTCTTTCTTGGGAATCTTGAATTAGCGCAGATTGCCAAGGGTTAACAAACACTGATGGCTTTATTCTCCAGTTTATTGCTGTTAATAGGAAATCAGGCATGCTTTTAGCCAAAAGAAAAATGCAGCCACATGACCCCGGAGGAACCTTGACTTCAAAAACACGCAGTCAATATTTATTGAATTGTTGTAAGTCCCAAATTTGCATGACAAATCTTGATTAGGTGCCGGTATTTTGAGGGGCATAATCGTATTAGAATGCATTACACCGCTGTGCCTGATACCGTTCACGTCCCTGTGCTTTAGATGCAATATAGATCTGCATGCTCTCCCATATTGATATGCAGGCTTGTGCATCTCCAGATTTTCCAGGTGCCTAATGAGCCCCTTGGATTCCCAGTGTGTGAACTCTCTGGTTCATCTTCCCCTCTAGAGGGCACATACAGCAAAATGAACTACAGTGTCTAACCCATCAAGGCTCCCGGCTGAAACCAAACATGACAGATTTACAAATGTGCGGACTGTTCCACTTACTATTTAATGCTTGCAATAAATATTTGCATGACCTGACACTAGAGGGAAGGCTCTATAATAATTCATCACCCTACTTTTGACAAATTATACTGCATTAGAATTTTAAATAAGAACCTTAGAGTTCAATGCCAAAAAAATCCTAAGTGTTGTTCAAAGTAAGTCCACAGATCCACATTGGCTTGTTTTCTATGCAGTAAACATGCATAGAAATAACCATTATAGATCTTGAGTGTAGAAGGCTGCCTCAAGGAGCCTTTTTAAAAATTCCAGATGTGTGGGAAGAGGGATATGTAGAAATCTAGCAAACGGGACCTATAGGGAATCCATAGCAGAAACATTTAAAGGAGGAAATTCTATAACTGGAACCTCCATTTAGGCACCCCAAGGGTGCACAGAAGAAGCCTATTCTATAAGAGAACCTAGACACTAGATTCCATTATAAAATGTAAATACAATACAGAATTGGGCACCTAACCTTTAGTCACCCGCTATTCATAGAGCTGGTGTAAGTACAGTCTCCTGTATGCAAAAGGAACGCGCTTAACTTACAGTATTCTGTTATGTGTGTAAGTGGAAATCTCACCTATGTCCCACTCAGTAGCATACCTAGGCTGGCTGTCACCAAGGGTGGGTCACCGCTGTGCCCCCCCCCCCCCGGCGCATCACGCTCCCCCGTGCATCACACCCCCCCAGTGCATCACACCCCCCTCAGCGTATTACCCCTCCCCCCCCAAAGTGCATCACCCACATCCCCCAGAAACACATCATCCTCACCACCTGGGGGTGCACGGAGCAGTCACACAGCTATTGGTTCCGCTGGTCCCCTGCCCAGGAACAGGAAGTAATGTCAGAGGGGGCAGGGAACCGGTGGAGCGAACAGCTGCACAACTGCTCCATGCACCGCCTTGCTGCCTGTACCCGGGGCAGACCGCTCCCACCGTTTTGCCCTTGGTATGCTATTGGTCCCACCCATTCTCCATCCGTGTGTAAGCCCCCTTGAAAATGCCCCCCTCTATAAGTCAGGGGTGGGAAACCTCAGTCCTCGAGGGCCGCAACTCAGTTGGGTTTTTAGGATTCCCCCAATGAATATGCATGAGATCTAGACGCACTGCCTCCATTGTATGCAAATAGATCTCAGGCATACTCATTGGGGAAATCTAGAAAACCCAACTGAGTTGTGGCCTTCCTTGACCGAGGTTGTCCAACCCTGCTATAATTTAAGTGAGCAATTGCAGAATAACATTTAGGCACCCTGCTAGCACTTACACAATACCCCCAGATTCTCTATATGGCGACTAAAGTTATGCATGCAGTTTTGGCCACATGACCAAATTGCATGCGTAACTTAATTGGTTAACAAGCCAATTGATGCCAATAATTGCCCACTATAAAGCAATTATCAGCACTAATTAGAATTTATGCACGCAACTTGCTAAGCGTATTCTATACAGTGGTGCACGTAAATTCTATCGTGTGGATCTCAAAAGGGGGTGTGGCCATGGGAGGGGCATGGGCAGGTCATGGACATTCCTATAATTTATGCACACTGTTATCGAATATGCCCTATCTGCGCCTACATTACGTGCGAGCAGGTTCACCAGCTTTTTATTGGCGTAAATGATTGCGACTAAATTCTAGTCATCCAGGCATATTCTATAACAAAGTACATAACCTAATTGGCTTAACATGTTAACCAGCATTGATAACAGAACTTAACAAGCAATAGTAAGCACTAATTGGTAATAAATGGAATTTACACACACAACTTGCTAAGCGTATTCTGTAATGAACTGTGCCTAAATTCTAATACACGCAGTTCAAAAGGGGAATGGCTATGGGTGTTTCATGGGCATTCCAAAATTTACTTGCATGTTTAGAGAATATGGCCCAGTGCGCGTAAATCTACATGTAGGGATTTATGCCACATTTTCATCGGTATAAATGGAGGCGCATAGTTTTATGGGATATCAACTAAGCGTATTCTATATACTGCACCTAAATCTGGGCACTGCCTAAAAAATCCATGCGGTAAACATTTCTACATAAGCATACTTAGGCAGAAATAAAACATCAATCATGTGAAACTCCCACTTATATCCAGAAATGTTAATAATGTCCTCTATTATATTACTATCATGTATTCCATTACCATACAATCCAACATCCTTCTGTAACACCAAATGTCTATTTTCTTCTCATTTCCATTATCCATGATGTATTGTAAGCCACATTGCGCCTGCAAAGAGGTGGGAAAATGTGGGATACAAATGCAATAAATAAATAAATAAATACTGCACTGATTTTTTAGGCATCCTATATAATAATTCACACCTCCAACGTTCGAACGCTGCCTGGGACCGTGGCTCCCTCAGAAGTGGTCTGCTTCCGTCGGTAGATCAGAGTGATGTCATGACCTTCTGTTTCAGCTGTTCCTGTGGCCCCGCCCTTTAGGGCGGGACCACAGGAACAGCTGAAACACAAGTGAAAAAAAATGTCGGAAGCGGCGTCCCTGCGTGCAGGAGGCTCCCTACCCCCCTCCTCCTCTTACCGGGGTCCCTGCGGAAGCATTGAAGAGTGAGCAGGCTCAGCGAGTCTGCTGCCTTCCCTTCTCTGAGCTCTGACTCTGGTCCCACCCTCATTTCCTGATTCCGCAAGGGCGGGACCAGTCAGAGCTCAGAGCGAAGAGAAGGAAAGGCAGTAGACTCGCTGAGCCTGCTCACTCTTCAATGCTGCTGATGGGACCCCAGTAAGAGAGGGAGAGAGGGGAGTTGGCGATTTTGGAGGGGGGGCGACGTGCATGTTGGGGGATGGGGAGGGGGAACTGGCACAGAGGGAAGACAGCGCAAAGGAGAATGACAGAGGGAGGGAGGGGGGACTGGAACTCGGAGGGAGGACGGAGTGAAGGAGAGTGACAGAAGGAGGGAGGAAGCCATGGAAATCGGAAGGGAAGAAAGGGGGCCGTGGGACTTGGAGGGGACAGAGGGAGAGAGCGAGGGAGGGGGGAGGAAAACCTTGCTAGGGCCCGTTTCCTTTCATACCAAAAGGGTTTTTTTTTACTAGTTTTATAATAAATCTGGCCCTATGTGTGATCTATAAACCATGCCTAACTTTATGCGAGGTTTATAGAATTGCACTATGTGTGTTTTTTCGGTGTCAATTGTTTGGCACCATGTATGGAATTTGGTCCTATGTACGCACATTCACGTGTAAACACTAGTATTCTAAACATTTACATGCCTAATGCGAGCACTCAGTTTATAGAGTTTCCCTTTTTATTGTATATTGAAATAGAATTTATGCCTTCCACTTCTAACTGATCTTTTAGACCTGCGGATGTTTCCGCTACCAGTGTGTATTTTGCAAACCTCATAACCCCATCTCCTTTGCCAAGAAAATTTAGTGAAAATGTGTAGGAACATGTGAAGGCAGATTTTAGAAAGGCCATACAAATTGGAATTGAATTATCCAGGTTAAGACAAGTCAAATTCAGATAGTATTTTAGAAAACGATCTCCCACTGAACAGCCTGTTCTAAAATCCATTCAGGAATGAACAGATCATGTGCAGTGGCCTGCACCTATATTGCAATCGTCAATGTCTAAAATCAACAGAGTCAACGCAACATACACTTGCATGTTGGCATTTCAGAGCACACATATGTATATGCTGGCAGACTACATGTATGTCTGCCATTTTAGCTGTCAGAGTCTGATATCATTGAGCAGTTTCACTTTGGGATGAAAAGAGACAAAAGATACTGGGGGATTAAAGTAGAGCTCTACACAAGATGAAAACCTTCATATAACACAGCAGGTGTACATCCTGACGTTGATCTCAGGAAATATAAACATGCATTCCCCTTCTGAAATAGAAAATGCATGTGCGTGTTTTAGTCCCACTCAGAGCACACCCCTTTGCCATACGCACAATTTGGATGTGTTTATCCTGGCTTCCTAAAATTGGGATTTAGACTTGTTTGCCATATACACATCTCAATGCCAGTTTATACGCATCCAAATCAGGAATAAAGCTTCTAAATTAACCACCTTGGTTTTCTTGATAGATGTATTGATATTTTAGGGCCCCACTGTAATATTTAGGGCATATTTGGGGGAAGCATATGTGTGTTGAAGGACCGTGGCTCAGTGGAGGATGAAGAGTGCACCCTCTTATAGTTCCCCTAGCTCTCAATGTGGCCTGCAGCCACTGAGGCCAGCACTGCTACTCCCATTGGAGTTATTGGGAGTGGGGTCGGTGTGCGATAGGGGTAGGGGTAGGGGCATGGGCAGGGCATGGATGGATCAGGTGGCTGGTGTTTCTCTAGTTCCCACCCATCCAACATGTTGGCCCACCCAAAAATTGCCTTCTGGCTACGCCACTGCTTGGTTGTATTCTATTTCTAATCCATTACCAGTCTTGAACAAAATATCATGATTGCCATTAGTCCTCTTGAATGCACAGATGTAGGTGAGACCATTTTTATCAGACCAACTTAGTATTCAAGAACTATATTCTCAATAAAATGGTCTCACTTACAACTTGTTTGTTGACCTTTGTTTCTGTGAAATGCATGACCGGTGAAATTCTACTAAACTATACAGTTCTCTATAAGTATCTGATGAAGAAACAGAAACATAGAAGAGGTGGCAGGTGCATGGAATTGCCACCCGGCTACGGAATTCCCTACCATTAGATATCAGACTCGAAACGTCATTGAAAAAACAGATTAAGACTTGGCTGTTTCAGGAAACCTATGACAATAACAAACCAGGGTGCTAAATGGTAAATATCAAGGAGAACAAAAAGACCTTCCTCAATACCCAGTCAACTGAAGACAGTGTGTGTCCATGTGGATCAAAAAATGTATAAGATTCCAATGGACACTCACTGTCTTCAGTTGATTGGGTATTGAGGAAGGTCTTTATGTTCTCCTTGATATTTGCCATTTAGCACCCTGTGGAGGAGTGGCCTAGTGGTTAGGGTGGCTGACTTTGGTCCTGAGGAACTGAATTCGATTCCCACTTCAGGCAGAGGCAGCTCCTTGTGACTCTGGGCAAGTCACTTAACCCTCCATTGCCCCATGTAAGCCGCATTGAGCCTGCCATGAGTGGGAAAGCGCAGGGTACAATTGTAACTAAAATAAAATGGATACTTTTGGAGATTCTACATGGAATGTTGCTACTATTGAAGATTCTACATGGAATGTTGCTATGTTGCTACTATTGGAGATTCTACATGGAATGTTGCTATTCCACTAGCAACATTCCATGTAGAAGGCTGCGCAGGCTTCTGTTTCTGTGAGTCTGACGTCCTGCACGTACGTGCAGGACGTCAGACTCACAGAAGCAGAAGCCTGCGCGGCCACATTGGTGATCTGCAAGGGCCGACTTCTACATGGAATGTTGCTAGTGGAATAGCAACATTCCATGTAGAATCTCCAATAGTAGCAACATAGCAACATTCCATGTAGAATCTCCAATAGTAGCAACATAGCAACATTCCATGTAGAATCTCAAATAGTAGCAACAGTGGAGGAGTGGCCTAGTGGTTAGGGTGGTGGACTCTGGTCCCACTTCAGGCACAGGCAGCTCCTTGTGACTCTGGGCAAGTCACTTAACCCTCCATTGCCCCACGTAAGCCGCATTGAGCCTGCCATGAGTGGGAAAGCACAGGGTACAAATGTAACAAAAATAAAATTGTTATTTGATTAATAGTATACCAGTGGTATTATTGGGAATCACACATTACAGCCAGGAAACCTATGGACATTACAATTGATCCCATTTACTTGTTCCCTTCCCTGTCTAATTCATAAGACCTTCTACTTTTTTCTTTTAGCCTGTCTACTCTGACTTTTTCCTTTTCTTCTTTCACATTTCTATCATTTTAGCTTATGGAATGTTGACGGTATATCTTGTCTTTATTTTAAAAAATACATAGAGATGGTGGAGAGGAGGATTGTATCTGAATCCAGGAAGAGTGAGACAAGCATCGAGAATCTCCAAGGAGAGGAAAGAATTGTATAGCTGAAACACGGATGCAGATAAGCAGACTGAATTTATTATTAGTTACATTTGTATCCCACATTTTCCCACCTATTTGCAGGCTCAATGTGGCTTACATAGTACCGTAAAGGCGTTCGCCAATTCCGGTATGAACAAATTCAGTAATGTTGTGGTAGAATAAGGTTCGTATGTACAGACACATTAGGGAATCATAGAAAGGAAGAGAATCGTGGGAAAATATGTGAGAATGGTTCCAACAAATTTGGGAAATGGTCTCATTGGAAAAGCTTACATCCGATCTCAAAAGACTAGATTTCTTTCCTTGTGTTTGCTCATCTCCCTTCCCCCTTTCATGGAGATTTCTGTGGGACTGGTGTGGGGGGGGGGGGGGCATTCATAGAAGTGTTTGTATGTGTGTGGTGGCTAGTCTGATAAGTGAGTGAATAAGCTGTATGAAATTTGCTACCATTTTCTATGCTTCTATGACTTCTTGGTTCATCATGTCTGCCCTTATTCACTTTTCTTCTTGCAGTAACTTGATCTGTGGTCTTCTCCCTTCCTCAATCACTAAGAGCCCTTAATTTATAAGTTTCATGTTGTACAGATAACAAGAGCATGTTATTGTGCTAGTTCTAGTTTCTTAGTATTGGGACACAGAAGTCTTGTGATGAAAACGTCTTGAAGAAATATATCCTAAGATTTCATGTCCCTGGCATTTAAAATCCTTTTCTCTTTTTATTTCCTATAGAGAAGAAAGCCAACCTCAAGAAGTTTAGAGCACTGAAATACCTTAGGGGCCCTTTTACCAAGCTGCGGTAAAAAGGGACCTGCAGTAGAGGTGGGGGCCATTTTTCCCACGCACCAGGGCCCTTTTTACCTCAGCGGGTAAAAAGCCCCTAAAAATAAAATGGCCATGCGGTAAGATTACTCTTACCACGTGACCATGCGGCGGGGAACACACACCACCACACACTGAGGCTGTAAGGGCTCTTGCAGGAACTGAGCAGCGCACGGCACTACCCGATTAATGCCGGGTTGGCGTTGCAGAAAAATAAAAATATTTTCCGGCACAGTAAATGGCGCACACTCGAGGGAGAACTACCACCGGCGGCCGCATTGGGCCAACAGTAGGTCCAGTTTGCTGCGTGGCAACCTTTTCGTTAAAGGGCCCCTTACAGCAATTTTAAAGCTTCCCTGCTACTGATTAGTGCTTGTGGTTTACCAGCTGACTCCATTTCTTGCCTGTTTTCCTATCATAGATAGAAAACATCAGCAGTGATAAGTGACTTGTATGTCCTCATTTTATTTTTTTGATTGAAAAATATTAGGATATTCATTTCTTTTGGGTAACGATTGCTTCTCTTGGCAGAAAAGTAGCAAAGGTTTTGTGTGTTTTGGATGAGAAATACCATTTTGGAATAAAATGGTGTCAGCCTTGGGGATGGCTAGTGCCATTCAAAACTACCAACCCTGGAAGGCAGAAGTAACTGGAGATCGCTTTACCCCATTTGGACTTTGGAGACTGGACAAAGGGGCTGAGAGACATCTGTGGTCTTCATTAATTTTTAAGTTGAGGCCACTTTGGATCCAAATGAGCTGAAGGAGAGACACCAAATATCTTCCCAAGTGAGGCCTGAACACTGCTGATCGGTGTGTGTCAATGACATCCACCCCACCAGCCTGTCTTCAAACTTTTTATTGGGCATATCCTGAAGGATACATTCTCTTTGTCTATCGAGGAATGCTTTGTCCTTTAAGTATGTGGCTCTTCCTTCCATCCACTTTCCACTTTCTGCCCTGAGCTTGGGTAGAGAGACAGAGAATAGCAGAGAAAAAAAAGCCAGAATGATGATGAGGGGCTGCACCAAAGGTCACCAGGGTCCACCATGGGCCCCCAGTTCTTGCATTGAAGAACATTATTCTAGGGGTATATGAAGGCAGGTCCTAAGAAGCATTGAATTTTTACATTTTGGTGGCACTGTGTTTTTTCAGTGAAAGGGAGGAGAAATATCTGGCAGGGCTTGGGATTCCAGATGCTGACTGTAAAAATGAAAGAAAACAAAGATCAAACCAAACTTCATGATTCCTTTCTCTTAATTTTCATAATGACAAGGCAGCATATGCATCTCCTCCAGTAAGCAGTTAAATGTTAAAGTTACTTTGCACGCAAGATGAAGAACAGATCGCATAATGATGGTATAAAAAGATTCCTATATGAAGTTATGTTTTATTCAGCTGATAAAGTAGGTTTAATAATATCATCATTTATTTAAAAAACAATTAGCAAATCAGAGTGAGAAGTATCTGAGCAGTGGCTGGAAGCAATCATAGTAAATGTCATACGAAATGAACATGATAACCAGGAAAATGAAAAAAAAAACATTGAGGGCATGCAGCAGTGATGATCATGATAATGATGAAAAAGATGAGGATTGTGCTGTCGGTAGAAATTGTGCTAAGGACACACTGGATGGTTGAAATGACCGTGACCTTGAGCAATTAGAAAATGCTGAAGATGTACAACAACAACACACATTTACGATACAGGATGTACAAGAGCTCAGGCTTGTTACGTGACCAGTTTGTCTACGCTATTTCTAGTATATAAGTATTGGAAGATGATGATGGCTTCTTTCTATCTTACGTGTGAAGATCTTACCCTAAGGTTAGGGCTCTTCAGCTTGGAAAAGAGACCCCTCATCCGTCTCTTTTCCAAGCTGAAGAGCCCTAACCTTAGGGTAAGATCTTCACACGTAAGATAGAAAGAAGCCATCATCATCTTCCAATACTTATATACTAGAAATAGCGTAGACCATTGGATCCGACTCTGTGGATGCTGTGGGTGCTTGAGCACCCCCAATATTGGAAAGATTCCTTGTATGTGTCCAGGGAGGGATTATTTTCATTGGGCTTAGCACCCCCAATAATTTTGAAAATTTGGCTCCTATGGCGTAGACAAACTGGTCACGTAACAAGCGTGAGCTCTTGTACATCCTGTATCGTAAATGTGTGTTGTTGTTGTACATCTTCAGCATTTTCTAATTGCTCAAGGTCACGGTCATTTCAACCATCCAGTGTGTCCTTAGCACAATTTCTACCGACAGCACAATCCTCATCTTTTCCATCTAACTTCCTAGAGTGTCCTCTAGTCTTTGTACATTTGAAACAAGTAAAAAAATCGATTTACTTCTACTCGTTCTACACCACTCAGGATTTTGTAGACCTCAATCATATCTCCCCTCATCCATCTCTTTTCCAAGCTGAAGAGCCCTAACCTTAGGGTAAGATCTTCACACGTAAGATAGAAAGAAGCCATCATCATCTTCCAATACTTATATACTAGAAATAGCGTAGACAAACTGATCACGTAACAAGCCTGAGCTCTTGTACATCCTGTATCGTAAATGTGTGTTGTTGTTGTACATCTTCAGCATTTTCTAATTGCTCAAGGTCACGGTTATTTCAACCATCCAGTGCGTCCTTAGCACAATTTCTACCGACAGCACAATCCTCATCTTTTCCATCTAACTTCCTAGAGTGTCCTCTAGTCTTTGTACATTTGAAACAAGTAAAAAATCGATTTACTTCTACTTGTTCTACACCACTCAGGATTTTGTAGACCTCAATCATATCTCCCCTTATCTATGATTGAGGTCTACAAAATCCTGAGTGGTGTAGAACGAGTAGAAGTAAATCGATTTTTTTACTTGTTTCAAATGTACAAAGACTAGAGGACACTCTAGGAAGTTAGATGGAAATACTTTAAAAAACAAATAGGAGGAAATACTTTTTCACTCAACAAATAGTTAAGCTCTGGAACTCTTTGCTGGAGGAGGTGGTAACAGTAGTTAGCGTATCTGGGGTTAAAAAAAATTTGGACAAATTCCTGAAGGAAAAGTTCACAGCCTGCTGTTGAGACAAACATGGGAAGCAACTGCTTGCCCTGAGATTTGTAGTCTGGAGTGTTGCCACGATTTGGGTTTTCCGTCAGGTACTTGCGACCTGGCTTGGCCACTGTTTGGAAACAGGATACTGGACTAGATGGACCATAGGTCTCACCCAGTATGGCTACTCTTATGTTCTTATGAATAAGAAGTCATCTCTGAGTCAAAACAATGAAATGAAATTCCATCAAGAAATTAACAGCTATTAAAGTGATACCATGAGAATCCAAGTGCAAAGGTGATTCTCACACTATACTTTCTACTGCCTTGTGCATATCACTTGAGATTAATTTTAGAAAATTGGTATTAAAGTAAGAATGAATCCAAAGCTATTCATTAGAAACACGTCCACCGTTTGCAGTGAACCTTTGGTGTTGGTAAATGTGAAAGCTAATTTTATATAGGTTGTCCAGGTCAGAAATGTATTTATTTTTATTTACCAAACCTTGATATACCACGAATTGTATTTAAAAATGCAGCAAAGTGGTTGACAATATATAAAAGCCTAAGCAAGGGCGAGAAGTGGTCAATAAGATCAAACAAAAGTGAGGATACAAGGTGAGAAAAATTAACTACAAGAGCTAGAAGGGAGGGGGGAAAAATTAGGATTAACTGTATATATTAAACGTTTGAGGGGCCCTTTTACAGAGTGACAGTAAGCCTAATATAGGCTTACCTCTCGCTATTCCGGGACTACCGCTGGCCCAACGTGGCTGCCGGCGGTAGTTCCGTGTCAAGCGTTTCCAGAGGAACAAAACCTATAAAAGATTAGCATGGTGGTAATCGTGCATCGCTGTGGGCTGCCCAGTTACTGCTGGGTTAACGTGGGAGCCCTTACTGCTACTGTTTTCTTACCGTAGGGCCATTTTGTTTTGGGGGCTTTTTACCCGCTGCGGTAAAAATGGCCCTGGCATGCGGGAAAAATGGCCCCTGCCTCTACCGCAGGGCCCTTATTCCTGCAGCTTGGTAAAAGGACCCCTGAGTAAAGCCACATTTTGAGTAATTTTTTGAATCAGGATATTCAATTCAGGTAGTTCACAATGTGCTATGTGATATGAAACAAAAAGTGAGGAGAATGAATGAGGATACATTGTATCTTACATTTGTACACATCTCTTTGGAGAGGAGTATAAGAAGTTCGTTCCGTTTTTTAAACATTTTTTTAGAAGAGAGGAGACCCAAAAGAGTTTTGTCTTATTATTTCCCTTGGAGTACACATTTCAAGTCATACTCTCTGAGGTTACAAAGACCCCTGAGGCAGGCCTTTGGGCCGAAACACAGCCGTGTCGGGTCATTTTTAATGCGAATTACGTCATTTTTTTATGTGAATAAACAAATTATTTGGTATCCTCATTCATTCTCCTCACTTTTTGTTTCATATCTCACGGTTTCGTGAGGGTTTTTACCTCCTTTTTGTTTTAGTTCACAATGTGCGGTATATTTTTTAAAAAGCCCTGCTGAACATGGAGCCTTTTGTAAAATAATGTTCTGTTGTTTCATCCAGGTATAGGAGAAAGTGGGATGTTTGACCACGGAGATACAAAGCCTGGAGAGATGGATCTTAAAAACGCTTGTTTATTGATGAAAAAAGACTCGACACAACTGTTGTGTTTCGGCCGTTAGGCCTGCATCAGGAGTCTACAAAACACATATATACACATAAGCATTAGATAAAAGCAAAAAACATATGTAATCGAAAACTTAAATGTTAAAAAAGCTAAAGCAATTTGTAATGAATAATATTACAAGATAAAAACTAATAAGATAATACGATAATCAAAAAACATATATAAATACACAGTAAAAAAAACAGATAAAATGTATACATCAGTTGCTATACAAAAACCACACAACATTTATATGTGTGTTTACTCATAAAATACTCTTGTGTCAATCATAAAATGGTACGTTAGAGCCAGAAAATGATATTGCATCAAATATGTATACAGTACCTTACGAATAATTGAATAAAATAAGTAAAAAATAAGTAAAATTTGAAGATTGAACATAAAGAGCATATAAATGAATTATGTCTGCGCGACATATTGGAAATATGTATTTTATATATAGTACACAGACAGTAATCCATACATACACTCTAACGGTTTCTGCTTCTATCACACCTACAATATAAACCACATTGAATACTGGAACGGGGATGTTAGTGGTATACAAGAAATGATTTGATTTGTTGAATTGTCCCCATAGAATTTTATTGTCATGCTCTTGATTGCTTCATTTAGATGTATTTACAATGTGATTTGTATTTTTTTAGGAATACTGACATTTTAATTTCTCCAAAGCATCAATATTTGCAGTACTGAGCTTCTTGAGGAATAATGATCTTTTAATTATTCCTAATTAATAATTGCAATAGTGTAATTTTTCAGGGATAATGACCTTTTAATTTTCTCTAACCGTGTTACCGTATTATTGTTTTAAGAATGATGCCCTTTAACTGTTCCTAATTTATGATAATGGTACTAATTGTCATTTCTTGAAATGCTGACGTTTATTAGCTTCTTCACTTCTGATAATTCAATTAGGGAGAATTTGGAAACTGCTTGTGCTTTAATTGGTTGGCATTTGAAAACTGGCTTCCACCTGGTTATTTCTACACCAGTTCTCCACAGCACTGTAGAAGGGAGGAACACAGAAGGGATGACTAAAACAGTGAGAGGAACCAAGGAGACCTGATTCTCAAGAAACTATTTTTTTTCTACGTGGGTTCAATAAAAGGTAATGCCTCCACCTCCATAATCCATCAACAGATGGCAGCACTGATGCACTATGAGCTAGATTCTACATATGGCCGGTTAAATAGCTCTAAATATCAGGGGGATTATGGCCAAAAAATAATCCAGTTATTCAATGCCGGTCACTGGGAATGGTCCAGCACCGAATATCCAGGCTCACCGCTGACCATGGTCTGACTCCCGCAGTCTGAATATCGGCCTCTTAGGCCTTAGTATAAATAATATATAAGGAGCAATTCTACAAATTGACACTTCATTCTAATAGCCCCAATGCCAAGATTCCATTATAACATAGTAGTGTAAGTCGACATTGGTGCGCCCTTGTTTAAGCACACCCTCTTACTCCATGTCAATGGCAGGGCATAAGTTGTTGCACCTAAATGCACCAAGTGACACACATAGAGGTCCTTTTACCAAGTTGTGTTAAAGGGGGGCCTGCGTTAGCATCAGCGCGTGTTTTTGATGCGCGCCGAGGCCCTCCTTTACTGCAGCAGGTAAAAGGCTCCCTATTTTGGGGAAAAAGAAATGGCTGTGCAGTTAGTGAACCACTTACCACACAGCAGGGGTGTAGCCAGACAACAGATTTTGGGTGGGCCTAGGCAAGAAATGGGTGGGCACCAAGTGTTCTTCCCAACCCCCATCAGAAAAATATCTGAGCTGGCGAGAAAACGCTTCTTTCCACCTTGGCAGTCTGCAATAGGCATGCACTGAAAACTGAGCATGCACAGGTGCCAGCATTTTGGAGAGCAGCGTTTTAATTACTATCAGGGGGATATCTTCAGCTGGTGGAGCTTGGGATCCCCACCAGCTACCGCTAAACATGTGCTACTGTTGGGTGGGCCTGAGCTCAAAGTGGGTGGGCCCTGGCCCACTCAGGCCCACCTGTGGCTACGCCACTGCCACACAGCCATTTCAGTGGGGCACTGTTGGCAAGTCAAGAGACCCAGAGTCACAAAAACTTGCTGAGCTTTACCTCCTCCTACAGTACTGCTACTTCCTGGCACCCCTTATGATTTATTTAGGCTGATCACATGCTTGCATGCCACATGAAGATGAACCATAGCCAGTGGTGTTGCAAGGGCGGGGCGGTGGGGGTGGTCCGCCCCGAGTGCACGCTGCTGGAGGGGTGCAGAGAGCAACCGTTTGCCTGCCGGCTCCGCTGGTTCCCTGCTCCCTCTGCCCCGGAACAGGTTACTTCCTGTTCCGGGACAGAGGGAGCCAGCGGAGCCGGCAGGCGCGCGGCTGCTGTCTGCAGCTAAGAATGCACCCGGGGGGGGGGGGGGGGGGTTGATGTTCTGGGGGGTGTCATCGCGCCGGGGGGTGTCATGCTTCACCCTGGGGGGATGGACGCCGCTGCACCCGGGGGGGGGGTGCGCAGCGGCGATCCACCCTGGGCGGCAGCTGACCTAGGAACGCCACTGACCATAGCTACCCATAACTGCAGTACAAGAACAGAAGATGCTCCACCTGCTTCATTTCTGAGCATCACAGAGAGAGAGGAAAGAGAGAGAGAGAGCACTTCAGCATTCACATTTCTTCCCTGCATCACCATGCTTCTTCATGTGAGAGTCACTGGAATGCTTTTGACTTTGGGACTCAAAGATACCCCTTGTCCCATGCAAACTGAATCCTATAATTGCTCACACGGAAACCTCTGATGCTAAGTTGGGTTGAGACTCAGGGGGAGATAAGTGGCTGCTTACTAGAGCCAGGTGCGGGAGGCACAGGGAAATGATCAATTTCTCTTTATGCTTCAGGACATTCATCAGATAAGAAGTTAATTCAATAACAACAACAAAATCACAGGAGAACTAACTTCAGGTCCAGAACACCAGCCAACACATCTGCCCATGCTGACACCATCTTGTTTCCCCATAACTGTGATTTTTTTTGATTGTTTAATACTAAATAAATATCTGAGAATAGCGGATTATGGCCGAGAAACACTGACAACTTTGGTTACTGATTCCATTGATATTAACTTTTGCCTAGTACAGAACCTATGTAGAGGCCGATATTCAAAGCGATTTAAACAGGGAGGAGCCTCTTCTGCCAGCTTAAATCACCTGTTGCTGCCCAACCACCGATATTCAGTGGCATGAAAGCAGGGAGTACCGCTGAATATACTGCCTCTGACTGGCCTCCAAAAAAGAGGGCCAGTCAGGGGCGGCACTAGGGAGGAGCCAGGGCTTATTCGGGCGCCGGAAATATTTAGCCCAGGCCCGCATAAGGTAAGCAGGTAAAGTTAGGACAGCTCAAATATCTGGCTGATACTCTAAGTCAGGAGGCAAAAGGGAACATGTGATTTCTTTCTTTTTTAATACAGTGGGGGATGGGGACTAGAAGGAGATAGAGTGTGATTTTTAATTTTAGGCTGGCAGAAAACATATGTGGTAAACCGAACAAGTACACTCAAAGGTCCATGGTCCCCTTAACAGAGCCTTTGTAATCCACCATCTACCTATCAATAGCAATGGTATATGGAGTGCTAACACTCGATGATACTTCACAAACAAGTACACTAAAATAGCTGCAATTAATTTCTGTATACCTTTTTTTTGTATTTAAAAGCCTCTTCATGAAGCCTATTGGCAATGCCTCAGAAAATTGCTTTACCAGAAATGAAGGTTTTTCACTTTGATTCAATTTCAGACTCTTTACTGTTGTCGTACTTAATTGGAATTGTTATTTCTTTTCTCCAATGAGCTGTTTAATGCTGAAATATTTATGAAACTATACTTGTTGACTTGAGTTCTACTAGTGGTTGGGCTCGAAGGATACCTTCAGCACTGGTATAGAAACACAGAAAACAGCTCAAACGGGACCACGAGGCCTATCTAGTCTGCCCTATTTACTTGCTTTTATCAAACATACCAAGTCTCACGCATAACGCATTAATTTAATGTAACATGAGCATTTATAGTCCAATTAACCCATTCTGCCGGGTTCTATATATCATGCTGAGATTTCCACGCAGAAATCGAAGCGTGTTCCATAACAATGTGCATAACCTAATTGGTTAACGAGTCAATCAGCATTGATAATTGCCAGTTAACAAGCAATTATTGACATTAATTGGCATTGATTAGAATTTACCCACAGAACTGTCTAAGCGTATTCTATAACGTGCTGTTCGTAAATTCTAAGTTGCATAGATCAAAAAGGGTGTGGTCAAGGACATGGAATGGGCGGGTCATTTGCATTTCTAAAATCTATTTATGTTGGTAACAGAAATACACCCGGTTCGCGCTTAATTTAGGTGTCAGCATTTACACCAGGTTTTACTTGGCATAACTTCCCATGACTAAATTTAGTCATGCAGATGAGTGTGTGGCGTATAGTGGCCTAGTGGTTAGGGTGGTGGACTTTGGTCCTGAGGAACTGAGTTCGATTCCCACTTCAGGCACAAGCAGCTCCTTGTGACTCTGGGCAAGTCACTTAACCCTCCATTGCCCCATGTAAGCCGCATTGAGCCTGCCATGAGTGGGAAAGCGCAGGGTCCAAATGTAACAAAAATAAAATAGATACTATTGGAGATTCTACATGGAATGTTGCTACTATTGGAGATTCTACATGGAATGTTGCTATTCCACTAGCAACATTCCATGTAGAAGGCTGCGCAGGCTTCTGTTTCTGTGAGTCTGACGTCCTGCACGTATGTGCAGGACGTCAGACTCACAGAAGCAGAAGCCTGCGCGGCCACATTGGTGATCTGCAAGGGCCGACTTCTACATGGAATGTTACTAGTGGAATAGCAACATTCCATGTAGAATCTCAAATAGTAGCAACAGTGGAGGAGTGGCCTAGTTGTTAGGGTGGTGGACTTTGGTCCTGGGGAACTGAGTTTGATTCCCACTTCAGGCACAGGCAGCTCTTTGTGACTCTGGGCAAGTCACTTAACCCTCCATTGCCACATTGAGCCTGCCATGAGTGGGAAAGCACAGGGTACAAATATAACAAAAATAAAAAAATTATGAGCCACCTAGAAATTTAGGCTTATTCTATAAAGTATGCCTAAATTAAGACGTACTTTATAGAATAAACTTAGGTGAATTTCATTTCGGCACCAAATTTTTAGGCGTGACATATAGAATCTAGCCCATAGCACTCAAGATTAAACATTTACAATGTAATACATCCATAGATTTAGAAGATATATCCTTATATATCAACAATATATAAATATCCTAATTATAGGAAAATTAATACAAATACTTGTAGAAGAGCCATGGTTTTAGGTGGTGCCTGAAGAGAGAATAACTAGTAATCTTTTTCGGTCCACATGGCAAGGGCATTCCAAGCTTCAGCCTACATTAGTCTCACATAGGCCCCGAAGCACAAAACTTACCGGGGTGGCAACTTGTGATTTTGACCAGTTCTAGCCAGTTTAGCGTGCACTTTCTGAGGGCCCTTTTCCGTTTGCCGTAGCAGCCAATGTTAATCGTAAGCTAAAATATTACGATGAGCTAATTTTGAGGGATGCATAGCCATTTCTGAGGATGCATAGAAAAGCCCACACACCTTTAAGGAGAGAAATTTAATGGGAGTTCTGAAGCAGCCATAGCATGACAGTAGCTTGTCGGAGGAGCAATCTGCAATGTTTGTACATGTGTGTTGTGCGTGTGTCCTGCAGGTAACAGCAAGTAATGGAACAAAAAAGGTTGCAGCACATTGTGAAGCATGTCCACAGTACCCTTCAGTTTTAAAAAATTGTCAACGTTCTTTGCACTATTGTCAATAAAGTTATCTAGTGCTTCTTTTGTCGTCTCCATCTTTGTTTCCATTTGATTATTAATTCCTCTTTCTGAGACAGACGGGCTCAATGGGAAGTACTTGACCAGCTTAGACATCTATCTACTATTCTTTTATTCTCTTCCTATAGATTTTTCAGATATATTATTGTCACATAAAGACTTGTTCATCCTTGAATGTCACTTGGAACATTTTCAATTGCGCTATAGTGAAAATTGTTTTTCTAAAACTGTAGCTTGGGAGTATTTCCACAGATCTAATAATCATAACAATAAAAGATGGAAAGAAATCTTTTTTGTTTTCTAACTCCATTCTTCTAATGTCCTAAATGTTTTATGGTACAACATGATCTCTGGATTATCTATATTTAGTAATGTCTACCATGGGAGACTGGTGCTTTTCTAAAAAGATTAACACATCGTTTCCCCTCTAGCTTTCTGTTTACTAACAAACATCATTTCAGCATCCTTGGGCAGCCTATGGAATGCCCCAGGATTTATTAAGAAGATTGGTGGCATCATTAGCAATAAAATATGTTAAATTTGTCACAAATTTTAACCAAGAGAATTGACTATATAAATTTCACTTGAGATAAGAAAGTATATAGAACTTTTGATGTGCTAATTCTTCCACCAAAAGTATCTTTGTAGCTGCTGTCACACTGTTGCCTACAACATAAGGCAGTCTTTACCCTTTGCAGGACAAAGAGATTACGTATATTCAATGCAAAATGCATTGACGTGTTTTGCGCTATTAGCGTGCTATTAGCATATTTTTTGTAATTTTTTCAGGAGGGGCACGTCTACCCTAGCTGAGATAACATTTAATCATTTCTCTGACCTCATGTGCAACTTTCCTTAGTCATCTTATTTCTAACTCCACTACCCTTTCTCCTTTTTCCTTCTTTGCTATTCCCTTCCTCTCTTTAACATCTATGAAATTAATTGATTGGTGAATTGATGTATGTTTTTACAGACTTTTGTAAGCCACATTGAGCCTGCCCATGGGTGGGACATTGTGGGATATAAATGCTATAAATAAATAAATAAATATTATACTTACTTTACCTATCTTTTCTCTCATGCTATTCCATGCATTGCTGACACACCCCATACAATCTATATACCAAGTTCTGAAAGCTTGTTTGCTATGCATTTAGATACCATTCAAGTACATGCAACCAAACTTTGCCAGGGATACCTTACCTCCTAGAGGAAGGCCGTGGGCTACTTTTCAACTTGAAATATCCACTTTCTCTGAACTAGAGGCTTTATACTAACCACCTTATAATTGAAAGAGAAAAACGCCTAGATTTCGACCCAAATCGGGAGATAGACGTTTATCTCACAAAAACGAATAAATCGGTATAATGGAAAGCCGATTTTGGACGTTTTCAACTGCACTCCATCGCGGAAGCGTACAAAGTTGATGGGGGCATGTCGGAGGCGTGGCGAAGGCGGAACTGGGGCATGGTTATCGGCTGAGGAGAGATGGGCGCCTTTCGCCGATAATGGAAAAAAAGTATACGTTTGTAGCTAGAATTTAGGGCAATTTTCCTGGACCCTGTTTTTTCACGAATAAGGCCCCAAAAAGTGCCCTAAATGACCAGATTACCACCAGAGGGAATCGGGGATGACCTCCCCTGACTCCCCCAGTGGTCACTAACCCCCTCCCACCACAAATAAATGATGTTTCACAACTTTTTATTTTCACCCTCAAATGTCATACCCACCTCCCTGGCAGCAGTATGCAGGTCCCTGGAGCAGTTGTTAGGGGGTGCAGTGGACTTCAGGCAGGTGGACCCAGGCCCATCCCCCCCCTCTACCTGTTACAATTGTGCTGCTTAATGCTTAGTCGTCCAACCCCCCAAACCCACTATACCCACATGTAGGTGCCCCCCTTCACCCCTTAGGGCTATAGTAATGGTGTAGACTTGTGGGCAGTGGGTTTTGAGGGGGATTTGGGGGGCTCAACACACAAGGGAAGGGTGCTATGCACCTGGGAGCTCTTTTACCTTGTTTTTGGTTTTTCTAAAAGTGCCCCCTAGGGTGCCCGGTTGGTGTCCTGGCATGTGAGGGGGATCAGTGCACTGCGACTCCTGGCCCCTCCCACGAACAAATGCCTTGGATTTATTCGTTTTTGAGCTGGGCGCTTTCATTTTCCATTATCACTGAAAAACAAAAACGCCCAGCTCACAAATTGTCGAATAAAACATGGACGTCTATTGTTTTCGAAAATACGGTTCGGTCCACCCCTTCACGGACCCATTCTCGGAGATAAACGCCCATGGAGATAGACGTTTTCGTTCAATTATGCCCCTCTAAGTCATTCTCTCTCTCTCTCTCTCTCTCTCTCTCTCTCTGAGAAATTCACACACTCAACCTTCTCTGTAAGAGATGTAATCTCTATGAAACACCCATGAACTCACTCTCTCTGTCTCTAAGAAACACACACACACTCTTTCTTTGTCTATTCATCAGTAAAGCTCAAGGAGAGTCACTTAAAGTATGTTAATATATGGCCTAGCTTTAAGGCTACCACTGGAATAGTGATGGGTAAAGCTATGCAGCCTAGAAAAGTACTAGAAAAGTACTGACTAGGCCAAAGAACAAGCAAGTGATTTAATATTTGAGAATCTGCAAAAAGCAGGTCTGAATAATGGTACAATTTTTAATTCAAATATAGCACCTGTAATGAAAGATCAGATGAATAAAATGGAGCTTATTAGTTTTGGTATACAATGATACAGAGGTAATACAGAGTTCATGAGAAAGGTATGAAAAGTATTGCAGCCGGAAGATGTGAAACTGTTATCTCAACGCTTCCCAAAACATGTTGATAATTAGCAGTAGCTGAGAACGGAAGGAGGTGGGCACATCAGATAGCAGATCGCATGGGAAAGTATGATCTCAGAAATTGCGAAATATTAGGAGCTAGGTATCTCACCATTCACTTCTATGGAGAGGATAGAGTATAAAAGATGGGAGATTTTGGCTTAGTTTGAGAGTCTTCTCCAAAGCTTCTGTCAGACGGCGAAGCTCTGTCCGGTTGTACCCAGAATCTGTCTGCTGAATGTACCTGATTAAAGTCTGATGTACAAATAAAATCCTTATTCGAAATGATGATTTGTGGGCTTAACTTAATGATGAAAGGCTGTAAGTATAAATGCTTCTGCTGTATCAGGCTATCACTCGCTGCATTATATAAGTTGTAACCTAAATCCAGTTTGTCATAAGGCTGGTATCTGTTCCTTGCCAGTGCTGAGAGGCGGACTAATGCGGGTCTCTTAGATCTAACGTCTCTTTCAGTGGCAACTCCTCTTAGAACTTCACAACCCCCTGATTGCCCCAGTTCTAGGGCTATTCAGAGATGGAGTCAGATTAAGGTCATTTAAGCCTTCTTGGGGGGGGCTCGGGACCCCTGGAATTCAAAACAAGTAGCAGGTACTAAACTAGGGGTTCATTGCTTCTCTCATGTCCAACTTTATGTGGAAGGGCATTTTCGATATGACGTCTAAGTCCGATTTTGGACATTTTTCTCAAAACATTCAGTATCCAAATAGCAAATATGGCCATTTTCAAAACAGCAAAATGTCCACCTTTGTTTCTTTTATCAAAAATGGCCACTTGCTAGATGCTTTTGTGCTCTATTTGTTTATCTTTTTGGTCCACTTTCGAAAACAAAGCGTTCAAGTGAAAAAAGCACAAAATCAAGCCACTGGGATGTAGGAGAAGCCAGCATTCTTAGTAGACTAGCCACACAGACATCCAGCAGAGCAGTGGGGCACCCTACAGTAAGTGGCACTGCAGTGGACGTCACCTAAAAGCTCTCAGGACACATCTCACCATTGCTCCCTTATATTATACAGAGGGGCATAATCGAACGGGACGCCCAAGTTGTCATGAGGGTGTCATCGCAGGACAGCCCTGTAAAGGGGCGGGGCAACCCATATTATCGAAACAAGATGGGCGTCCATCTTTCATTTCGATAATATGGTCAGGACGCCCAAATCTCAACATTTAGATCGACCTTAGAGATGGTCGTCCCCAGTTTTCGGCGATAATGGAAACCGAGGATGCCCATCTCAAAAACGACCAAATCCAAGTCATTTGGTAATGGGAGGAGCCAGCATTCATAGTGAACCTGTCCCCCTGATATGCCAGGACACCAACCGGGCACCCTAGGGGGCACTGCAGTGGACTAACTGATGCACTAACTGAATGGAAAAAGGCATGCAGTGGTCACTAATCACCTCCCACCCTGAAAAAAACAACTTTAAAAACTTTCGTCTTTTTTTTTTTTAGAGTATGGGTGAAAGACCTCCTTCACTATGCCTCCGTCCCTGCGACGGCAGTTGAGGATGTCCTTCGCTATTTATTTATTTAGATTTTACTCACACCTTTTTCAGTAGTAGCTCAAGGTGAGTTACATTCAGGTACACTGGATATTTCTATGGCTCTGTCCCTCCTGTGACGGCAGTTGAAGACGTCCAAAATGTGGATGTTTATGAGAAGGATGTCCATGCCTGCATGTTTCTGTGAGATGGCCAAATTTCAAGGGAATGGAGTGGCTTGGAGGAGTGGCCTAGTGGTTAGAGCACTGGTCTTGCAATCCAGAGGTGGCCAGTTCAAATCCCACTATTGCTACTTGTGATCCAAAATCCAAATAAGTAAAGGGGATGTCAGAGGTATAGTAAGCATGGACATCCTTCTCAGAAAAACATCCAGGCATGGGTGTCCTTCTCACAATCATCCACATTTTGGCCGCAACTGCCGTTGCTGAAAAAGGTGTGAGCAAAATCTAAATAAATAAATAGCGAAGGACCCGTTGCAGGGACGGAGGCATAGCAAAGGAGGTCCTTCACCCATACTCTAAAAAAAAAAAGACAAGTTTTTAAAGTTGTTTTTTTCAGGGTGGGAGGTGGTTAGTGACCACTGGGGGAGTCAGGGGAGGTCATCCCCAATTCCCTCCGGTGGTCATCTGGTCATTTAGGGCACATTTTTGTGGCTTGGTCGTAAAACAAAAAAGGACCAATTAAAGTCGGCCAAGTGTTCGTCAGGGTCACCCTTCTTTTTTCCATTATTGCTTGAGGATGCCCATCTGTTAGGCACGCCCCAGTCCCGCCTTCGCTATGCCTCTGACACGCCCCCGGGAAATATGGTCATCCCCACGACGGGAAGCAGTTGGGGACGCCCAAAATCGGCTTTCAGTTATGCCAATTTGGGCGACCTTGAGAGAAGGACGCCCATCTCCCGATTTGTGTCGAAAGATGGGCGCCCTTCTCTTTCGAAAATAAGCCTGATAGTGAGCCCTCCAAAGCACACCAATTTTTATATCCTAAACATCATAATTATTGCAGAACAGTGGTATACAACTCTTTTGTATTTAAGCTAATAAGCAGGTGTCAATGCTGATCAGAAAGCAATGCCAATGTGAAACCAGAAAAGAATATTGAAATTTCACTTGCTTGTACAAGACATAAAGGATTGTTAACCCTTAGAAAATCTGGAAATATAACTTCACTAAGCTGAAAATAGTTAAACTTTCAGGGGGCATGTTGATAGCTGGAGTTACACTAATGAGTAATACGACTGCATGGCACTATTGCTCTGATGATTAATTTAGGTATACAATATCATCAAAGCACCAGTACTTTCATTATTTTTAGCATGAAAGAACATCAATATGCAATTTTTCTGATGTATTACTCAACAATATGAGGTTGGCCAACAGCAACACATCAGTTAGGCCTCAAAAGTCATAGAAATGCAAATTTTATTGAGCTTTTATCACCGGTGTATTGTAACATGAATTAGCAACAGAAGTGAATAACACATACTGGGCAAGCAAAGAACGATTTCCAGATCTGTCAGTGGAGGCTACGACCTTACACCCTTCTTAAATATATCAAAGACAGCTAACTGTTCAACTTGTCATTTACAAAGATCCTTAACAAATGAACAACTAGGTTGAGTTGCTCAGAATTCATTTTCTATTAAAAGACAGTTTGATTGGGTCCGGCTTATCCATTCATCAGACTAGGCAGTTGCCTAGGGCAGTGGCTTCTCAGGATACCAAAAAAGCAGCTGCATTCAAAGGAAAATAACAGGTTGAAGGAGAGATTTCAAATAATTTACAAAATGTCACAGCTATTTTGGAGAAATCTATAGATGATGCAAATGAAAGAGGGACACTGTTGGTGTCCTTTGTTTTTCAGCAAGACCTGAATGCAATTATGAGATTATATTTTAAATCAACTAATCATATTTTTGCAGGTCAAAAGATCTGGCTATACCCCGATGTGACAAAATCAACTCAAGAAAAAAGAAAAATGTTTCTATCTATGAGGTCAAAAGTTGTTGATAAAGGGGGAACTTTCCTCTTGGCTTACCCATGTAAATGTCTCATAAGGCTTAATCAGACAAAATATGTTTTTTATGTTCCTGATCAGCTTAAATCCTTTCTGGAAGTAGAACAGCGTCAGAGTTAAAAGAAATGAAGAGAAATACGACTCCAAATTTGGATAAATTATTTGATAATATGATTTTTGTTAAACTTCACTAATTCCTATCCCCCCTTTCTTTTTCTTTTGCCTTATTTGGGCTTTGAGGTCTAAGTAAGCCAGACTGTATTGGATTGTAAGTTTGAAATGACTGATGTCTGTATGACTATTATGGCTGTGTTTAACTTGACAGTTTATTATACCTGTTAAAGTTTGCAAATAATAATAAAAAAAATTATTAAATATAAAAAAATAACAGATCCTACACTCACACAAACCAAAGAACCATCAGCACATCTTTCAACTTGCAGGAATGGTAGACAATTTCCAAATAGCCTTTGGAAACTGCCCTTGTGATGGGGGTGATTTCATAAAGCTTTTCCCCACATATGAAGCATATTTTCCACAAGAAATGAATTTTATTTATTTTATTTATTGCATTTGTATCCCACATTTTCCCACCTATTTTCAGGCTCAATGTGGCTTGCATAGTACCGTGGTGGCGATCGCCAGTTCCGGTATAACAGATACAAAGTGATAAAGTAGAAGGTTCATGTGTGATAGACACATTAGGGAATAGGGAGGAAGGGTTCAATTTTGTCCAGGTCGGGTAGTAGTTTCCTTGTGTTGCAGGATTGAGGCATTTGGGTTGGGTCATTGGGGTATGCCTGTCGTTTCTTTCTCTATAATATTAACAAAATTCGCCCTTTCCTCTCCGAGGACGCTACCAAAACCCTTACCCACACCCTTATCACCTCTCGCCTAGACTACTGCAATTTGCTTCTCGCTGGTCTCCCGCTCAGCCATATATCTCCTCTTCAATCTGTCCAAAACTCTGCTGCACATCTTATATTCCGCCAGAGTCGCTATACTCACGTTAGCCTTCTCCTCAAGTCGCTTCACTGGCTCCCTATCCGCTTCCGCATACGGTTCAAACTTCTCCTTTTGACCTACAAGTGCATCCACTCTGCAGCTCCTCAGTACCTTTCCGCTCTCATCTCTCCCTACACTCCTCCCCATGAACTACGTTCGCTGGGTAAATGTCTCCTGTTGTCCCCCTTCTCCCCCACTGCTAACTCCCGGCTCCGTTCCTTCTATCTCGCTGCTCCCTATGCCTGGAATAGACTCCCTGAGCCAGTACGTCAGGCTCAGTCTCTGACTGTCTTCAAGTCTACACTTAAAGCCCACCTCTTTGCTACTGCTTTCGACTCCTAACCATGACTCTCTTACTCAACACCCTCACTTATCACCCCTACCACTGCAATTTCCCCACCCCTAGCTGTCTGTTCGTCTGTCCAATTTAGATTGTAAGCTCTGTTGAGCAGGGACTGTCTTTTCATGTTAATTTGTACAGCGCTGCGTATGTCTAGTAGCGCTATAAAAATGTTTAATAGTAGTAGTAGTTTTTAGTGATTTCCGAAATTTTCATGACGTTTGGTAGTGCGTTCCATAATTGCGTGCTTATAAAGGAGAAGCCGGATGCATAGGTTGATTTATATTTGAGTCTTTTGCAGCTTGGGTGATGGAGGTTTAAGTATGTACGTATTGATCTTGTAGTGTTTCTGGCTGGTAGGTCGATGAGGTCTATCTTGTATCCCGGGACCTCGCCAGTGTTTCCCAAGACTGGTCCTGAAGTACCCTTTGCCAGTCAGGTTTTCAGGATATCTACAATGAATATGCATGAAAGAGATTTGCATATAATGGAGGCAGCGTACGCAAGTCAATTTCATGCATATTCATTGTGGATATCCTGAAAACCTAACTGGCATCCAGTCCTGGTACTCCAGGACTGGACTTGAGAAACACTGCTCAAAGTGAGCAGGGGTCCTCCACCTACAGTCCTGCCAGTGGGGGGTGCTGTTTCACTATTACATTTTCAACAGTGAGGGACAGGCAAACTCTGAAAGACTTCATGGAAACTGCCTGTCCATAGCAATTGAAAACATAATATTGAAGCACCATCCCCCAGTGGCAGCAATACAGTTGGATAACTTCCTGCTCAGCTTCAAGGGAACAATGGTTCTGAGAGTGGAATTGGGCAGAAGCTGGGAGGTATGTGGGTACCAGTGATGTTCAGTCAGTGGCATAGGAAGGGGGGGCAGTGGGGCGGTCCGCCCCTGGTGCATGCCGCTGGGGGGGTGTCGGCTTCGCTGGTTCCCTGCTCCCTCTGTCCCAGAACAGGTTACTTCCTGTTCCGGAGCAGAGAGAGCAGGGAACCAGCGGAGCCGACGCAGCTCCCAGCGACGTGCACTCGGGGCGGATCGCCCCTTGCCGCTTCCCTATGCAAGTACGAATGCGCTCCGGGGGGGGTGCGCTCCGGAGGGTGCTCGCCGAGGGAGGGTGCGCAGCGGCGACCCGCCCCGGGTGTCAACCGCCCTCGCTACAACACTGTGTTCAGTGCTCATGCTCACATACAGTGGTGGAAATAAGTATTTGATCCCTTGCTGATTTTGTAAGTTTGCCCACTGACAAAGACATGAGCAGCCCATAATTGAAGGGTAGGTTATTGGTAACAGTGAGAGATAGCACATCACAAATTAAATCCGGAAAATCACATTGTGGAAAGTATATGAATTTATTTGCATTCTGCAGAGGGAAATAAGTATTTAATCCCTCTGGCAAACAAGACCTAATACTTGGTGGCAAAACCCTTGTTGGCAAGCACAGCGGTCAGACGTCTTCTGTAGTTGATGATGAGGTTTGCACACATGTCAGGAGGAATTTTGGTCCACTCCTCTTTGCAGATCATCTCTAAATCATTAAGAGTTCTGGGCTGTCGCTTGGCAACTCGCAGCTTCAGCTCCCTCCATAAGTTTTCAATGGGATTAAGGTCTGGTGACTGGCTAGGCCACTCCATGACCCTAATGTGCTTCTTCCTGAGCCACTCCTTTGTTGCCTTGGCTGTATGTTTTGGGTCATTGTCGTGCTGGAAGACCCAGCCACGACCCATTTTTAAGGCCCTGGCGGAGGGAAGGAGGTTGTCACTCAGAATTGTACGGTACATGGCCCCATCCATTCTCCCATTGATGCGGTGAAGTAGTCCTGTGCCCTTAGCAGAGAAACACCCCCAAAACATAACATTTCCACCTCCATGCTTGACAGTGGGGACGGTGTTCTTTGGGTCATAGGCAGCATTTCTCTTCCTCCAAACACGGCGAGTTGAGTTCATGCCAAAGAGCTCAATTTTGTCTCATCTGACCACAGCACCTTCTCCCAATCACTCTCGGCATCATCCAGGTGTTCACTGGCAAACTTCAGACGGGCCGTCACATGTGCCTTCCGGAGCAGGGGGACCTTGCGGGCACTGCAGGATTGCAATCCGTTATGTCGTAATGTGTTACCAATGGTTTTCGTGGTGACAGTGGTCCCAGCTGCCTTGAGATCATTGACAAGTTCCTCCCTTGTAGTTGTAGGCTGATTTCTAACCTTCCTCATGATCAAGGATACCCCACGAGGTGAGATTTTGCGTGGAGCCCCAGATCTTTGTCGATTGACAGTCATTTTGTACTTCTTCCATTTTCTTACTATGGCACCAACAGTTGTCTCCTTCTCGCCCAGCGTCTTACTGATGGTTTTGTAGCCCATTCCAGCCTTGTGCAGGTGTATGATCTTGTCCCTGACATCCTTAGACAGCTCCTTGCTCTTGGCCATTTTGTAGAGGTTAGAGTCTGACTGATTCACTGAGTCTGTGGACAGGTGTCTTTCATACAGGTGACCATTGCCGACAGCTGTCTGTCATGCAGGTAACGAGTTGATTTGGAGCATCTACCTGGTCTGTAGGGGCCAGATCTCTTACTGGTTGGTGGGGGATCAAATACTTATTTCCCTCTGCAGAATGCAAATAAATTCATATACTTTCCACAATGTGATTTTCCGGATTTAATTTGTGATGTGCTATCTCTCACTGTTACCAATAACCTACCCTTCAATTATGGGCTGCTCATGTCTTTGTCAGTGGGCAAACTTACAAAATCAGCAAGGGATCAAATACTTATTTCCACCACTGTAGCTAAGTTACCAGAAAGGATTACACAAAAAAACTGTCCTAATTTTGTTATTTAGCTATGTGCTAACAACCATATATTCCAGGTACCACCCTGATTCCTTTTCTGGTCTCCCCTCCCCCCCCCCCCCTCCCTCATTATGAGCTTATGCCCTGTTTGTGAGCTGGACTCCCTCATGTGCCTCTCCTCTCCAGAAGGGCCCCTACCCTCCACCTACCTGTAGGCCCTCCAGGCCTACCTTTGTATCCCTGGTGGTATAAAGGGTAGGAGTGAACCACAATCACTCTTGGCCATGCTGACTCTGGTTGTAGAATGGCTGCTCTAGCAGTTGTCTCACAGTAGAATCAGCTATGGCCCTACATATTGAAGATACTCCTGTCAATATAAGTGGTAAGATTTGATGCTTATTTAGATGGCCAACTCATATTTAGTTATATCTTTAATCAAGTGGCCTAGTGGTTAGGGTGGTGGACTTTGGTCCTGAGGAACTGAGTTTGATTCCCGGCACCAGCAGCTCCTTGTGACTCTGGGCAAGTCACTTAACCCTCCATAGCCTGCCATGAGTGGGAAAGTGCGGGGTACAAAAACTCATTTTTTATATTGAGGCTTATTATGTAGATCTGTATGCCAATTTTTTTGGTTGCAATGATTTATGAACACTTATTTTTTTTCTCTACTAATCAGTAAGCTGGATTTCTGCAATGAGATACTGCAAGGTAGCGATTTATCCATTATATACCATTTACAATTGATCCAGAAATTAGCCATTAAATAGTTTTTTCATGCAAAAAGGCTGAATCATGTGACTCCTTTGTTAAAAAGAACACTAGCTTTCTATAATTTGTAGCCTTGCTTTTCTTAGGGAAGCCAACGTGGAAATCAGGGCCACAAGTCCCTGCATGCAATGGGGTAAGCCTAGGACTGGATCAACCCTGTCGGGCAAATCTAGATCTAGTTGGCAACCCCAGGCGTTCCTGGTTCCTGATCCTGGAGGTCCTGGTCTGGTCTGATGGTGAGGAGGCTAGCCCATGCAAGAGAGTGTGAAGGAAGAGGAGATGAGTTTTTAATTTAAAGTGGGCACAATTTTTGATATTTTTGGACATTTGTTTTTAATAGCTGAGTGCTCAAGCTAGTTCTCTGGTAATACTTACCTGGTACCTGAGTACAATCCGTTCAGATTCCACCACTAGAAGTGGTTCAGTTGAAAGAAAACAGAGAGACAAACACAAAGAGAATTTACGCAATGTGCCATATTCCTACGTTTGGAAAAATAAAGTTAGAAAACTAATTTTATCATGCACTTATCTGACGTTTTGCTTGTTAGAAGATCTAGAGCCAAGTTGACATGCAGGGAACAGCTTGAAGCCAAGTGATGCTGTAACCAGAACCGTATCATTAACACTTTACACATTATCAGTTGACACAAGCTCTTTAAGAAAAGTTACACAACTGTGGATTTGCAAGAAATGTTGCTGCACTATAAATTGAGCTATTTTACTGGTTTTAACTTTTTAACTGCTCAATAAAACATTTGTTATTCTGGAAGAAATTTATCCGTTCCTGCCTAACATTTGCAAAAGTTAACCCACCACTGATTTCAACGCTGGTTATTGAAACGGCTGTGATGTTTTAGGTTAATGTGCATCTTGGTTCCGGGGAAACCAACCTTCAATACCAATCCTCCATCTGCTGTGACCAGTAGCAACTTTGGCTATTGCCACTGAACTGAGACAGGCAGCACAAAAGCCACATGGGGGTGTTACACTCGGAGCGTGCTAACGCAGGACTTTCCCATGTGCCAAGCCCCATTTCTAGTGCACCCGGGAAATATGGAGATTTCCAGTATTTCTCTTCCAGGTTGGACACTAATGTGAGACCAAAACCACAGGAAGTGGAAAGAACACGGATAACCCACGAAGAGTCACAGGAAAAGGCAAGGAGTGGGAACAGAATCATGTCAGAGACGCTAGATGTAAATCAAAAGCTTTATTGGAGGATGACTCAACAGGGTACCATGTTTCGGTGCCTTCCTCAGGAGTCTTGTTATCTGTGTATGAAGATGTAGATCCTGGGTGTGTAGATTCTAGAACAGAGTGATCTTTAGAAAGACCATAGTGATGCAGAGTTTGTGCCGCTTCTAAATGTCGCTAAAAAGCTTTTGGTTTACATCTAACGTCTCTGGTCTGTTTTGAAGAGCCTGACTCTGTTCCCACTCTTTGCCTTCTCCTGGACATCAATGTGAACAGTAGCATAGGTACCCTGAAAATAAAATTGACGAGGAGTACTTGCCTCTTCCTGTTTATGAGGTGCTAAGGGCTCCCGCATTATGGACTCACCAACCAGATAGTGTGCGGTAATCAGAATGCACTAGCTGAATAGCACGTCCGCACCCAATCGCTGACACGATCCCTCCAGAAAATACATAGTAACATAGTAAATGACGGCAGAAAAAGACCTGCACGCTCCATCTAGTCTGTCCAACAATTTAAACTCATATGTGCTACTTTATGTGTATACCTGACCTTGATTTGTTTCTGCCATTTTCAGGGCACAGACCGTAGGAGTCTGCCCAGAACAAGGCCCACCTCCCAACCACCAGCCCCGCCTCCCCCACCGGCTCTGCCACCCAATCTCGGCTAAGCTTCTGAGGATCCATTCCTTCCGAACAAGATTCCTTTATGTTTATCCCACGCATGTTTGAATTCCGTTACCGTTTTCATCTCCACCACCTCCCGCGGGAGAGCATTCCACACATCCACCACTCTCTCCGTGAAAAAATACTTCCTGACATTTTTTTTGAGTCTGCCCCCCTTCAATCTCATTTCATGTCCTCTAGTTCTACCGCCTTCCCATCTCCGGAAAAGGTTAGTTTGCGGATTTATACCTTTCAGATATCATATCACCCCTGTTTCTCCTCTCCTCCAGGGTATACATGTTCAGGTGCGCAAGTCTCTCCTCATACGTCTTGTAACACAAAAAATACAAAATAATAAATAAATACATAATAATAAATGCTGCACACTTAGCATGCACTGTTTACTTGCTGCAAAATGCTTTAACACACGTTGCAATAAGTGTTTTTGCATGCAGTAAGCACATGTTAGGGCTTAACACCCTTTAGTAGATATACCTCTTAGGGTTTTTTTCTAACAACATCAAAAGGTACTGATAGTTACACCCATCCTTGGGGCAAAAAAACCTACATCACCAAAAAAAAACATTATAAAAATCCCCAGGGGCACCTCTGTACCACTCCTCTGACACCCGCCCCCCCCCCCCCCCAGTTGAAGCCCTCTGCTCAGTGTGCAGTGGTGGCTAAGAAAGCAAATAGAATGTTAGGAATTATTAGGAAAGGAATGGAAAACAAAACTGAGAACGTTATAACGCCTTTGTATCACTCCATGGTATGACCGCACCTTGAATACTGTGTGCAGTTCTGGTCACCGCCTCTCAAAAAAGATACAGTGGAATTAGAAAAGGTACAGAGAAGGGTGACAAAAATGATAAAGGGGATGGGACAACTTCCCTATGAGGAAACGCTAAAGTGGCTAGGGCTGTTCAGCTTGGAGAAGAGACAGCTGAGGGGAGATATGATAGAGATTTATAAAATACTGAGTGGAGTGGAATGGGTAGACGTGAATCGCTTGTTTACTCTTTCAAAAATAATAGGATTAGAGGGCACGCAAAGAAGCTACTGAGTAGTAAATTTAAAATGAATCAAAGAAAATATTTCTTCAATCAATGTGTAATTAAATTCTGGAATTCGTTGCTAGAGAATGTGGTCAAAGCAGTTAGCTTAGCGGGGTTTAAAAAAGGTTTGGCTAATTTCCTTTTAAAAAAAGTGCATAAGCCATTATTAAGATGGACTTGGGAAAATCCACTGCATATTCTAGGATAAGTAGCATAAAATCTGTTTTGTTGTTCTGGGATCTTGCCAGGTACTTGTGACCTGGATTGGCCACTGTTGGAAACAGGATACTGGGCTTGATGGACCTTTGGTCTGTCCCAGCAAGGCAGTACTTATGTTCTTATGTTCCTAGTATCCTATCCCATCCATCTGCTGGAAATAAGGCAGGAGCGATGGCCAGTCATACCTGCTCCACCACTGCTATTTTTCAGGCTGTATTAAGCTCGTTATTTAAGAGTGCTGCACCAGGTTTATCTGCTTGAATAAATGCACTAGTTTTATACAGTCATTACCTTATACGGTGCTGATATATTACTAACCAGCCTGATGTGCTATTTTTTTACGTTCTGTGGCTATGGAAAAAGAGTTCTGTAAATCAGACCCTAAATGCCACAGTTTCACAGGTTTACTACTCACATTACTTTACATGAGGTAAATGCGTGAAGCTTTTTTTTTTCCTTGCTCAAAATGGGTTATTTTTAGTTGTTTAACCCGTTTTTTTTTTCCTTTCCCACATAGCCAAACATTGCTCATTTGCAGTAATTCCTTTTTCCTTTAGTCCAGCCAGCAGGGCTTAGCACTGAACAGTCCTGCTGTCAAACCTTTTGCTGCTCCTACTGTGGAGAGTTTTGCTGACAGCTGGTGGATGGAATTTGTACAGTGTTTTCTGGAGCATGAAAATCTTTGCATTTTTACAGCTGCTTTGTTTCAGTGCTCTCCAGCCCCTGCACAGTAATTGTGACTGTTTACTTCTCACCCATTCATGTTGATTCTGTTTGTGCCTCACCTCATTTATTCTGCTTCCTCCATTGGCACATTAAGGGTAGGCGAGGGGGAGGGGCAATGTTCCCACCCAACACTGCTCTTTTTTTTTTATATTTGCATTTATCAATACATACATGCGGAAACTCTTCAAAGCAAAGCACAAACATGGAAATATACAAAGAAGAAAAAAAATAACATCTAAACCACCAAACTATGTGCTACGTAGACCTCAAAATAGAGGAGCACCAAAGGGAAAAAAAACCCTCTTGAAGCAACAGGGGTTATTTGTAGCATTTGTACCTCACATTTTCCCACCTATTTGCAGGCTCAATGTGGCTTACATTGTACCGTGATGGCGATCGCCAATTCCGGTATTACAGATACAGAGTGGTATTGTGTTAAAGTTCATGAGTATTTAAAGAAATATACAGATGGGGGGAGGGGAAGTCCTTACAAAAATTCTCATCATTCCAAATCCTATCCTATATAATAAAAAGCACCTCCAACATTCTGAAGCTGACTCTGTGGCAGTGTAGGGTTCGTAAGTCTGTAGTTCAGCGTTTCATTGGCTCTCACTGTCCCCGCCCTCACGTTGAGGAAACGGAATGCTGCATAGTTGCCAAGCAAACAAACGCGACATCACAGGAACGAAGAACCAATCAGACAGAACGGAACTTGGAGGAGGGAAGTGGAGTGGATTGAATCTCTAACAAAGAATCATATACAGGGAGGTACGAACATCAGTGGAGGCAAGTGCACAGAACGGAAGGGAAGACAAACATTTAATCACTGTCACTCACACACATCACACACACACACTCAATCACTCTGTGTATCTCTCTCTTACACTGTCTGTAAAACACACTGTCACTCTCAGTCTCTCACATGGGCAACTGTATGTTGCATTCTCAGGAGTAAGGAGCTCTTCTGATGTGACTGTTGAACTGATTGAAGGTCCTGAACAAGGAAAGCTTTTACCACATTGTAACACAGTTTACACAAAAAATATTGTATATTAAGAGATCTTACACATGTAAACAACAATTATATTCAGAATACAACCGTGGAAACATTAATGGCAGGAACTCATTACATTGCTAGCACCCGTTTCATTGCGTTAAGAAACAGGCCTTTTATATTAGTAGCAAATAACCGCCAAAGGAAAAACATAGTTATATAGATATGCCTATTAAAACCAGGATTATTTTTAAATTATGTGGGGTTTTTTTGTCTTTCAAATACTATATGGCATGATACCGGATTACATGCAGCCCTTAATAACTATTCCACTACACAATATAATCTCTGGTTCTAGGGACTATCTTAGACTTCATCTTCCAGATTGCAAGAGAGTGCGCTATAATTCGGTTCACTCTCCTGACTTTAGATACCAAGGTGCTAAGTGGTGGAATTCACTGCCAATGGCAATCAAGGGTCAGCCTGATTAGTTGATATTTCACAAAAGACTGAAAACTTTCCTCTTTGAGAGGTTTCTACCCATTGATGGAGTGTTAGATTGTAGCTGGCCATCAATGGTTTATTATTTAGTTATTATTTGTATCTTATTTGTGCTACTTTGCTTATAATTGATATTTTGTTTATAGTATTGTATACCTTGTCTGTTTTATTTATTGAAAGCCACATTGAACCTGAATTGTATCCCACATTTTCCCACCAATTGGCAGGCTCAATGTGGCTTACATTTACCGTAATGGCGGTTGCCATTTCTGGGTAACAGAATTACAAGTAGTATTGTGTTAAGGTACATACATATATGGTAACAAACATGTAACATAACATAAATGGAACAGATCGTGGTGTATGTATAAATAAATATATAAATATATATATATATCTGATAGTTAATAAAACAACCACACATTTACATGAATACCAAAGTTGAAAAGTGCCACCTAGGGACAGGACCCATTGTCTATATGCCAAAAACGTCTTCCTTCTCTCTTGAGTTGTCTTAGTAAGATCACCTTTTGTCCCATATAGTTCTCATTTTCAAACTTAAAGAATAGTCTCAAAATATGATCGCGATCTTAAGGAAATACAAATGTAGCAATGAGGGAAGCACATTCAGAGCTTTCCAAATACCCTATGAGATCCAAACTATCTTGAGTTAAATTAACACCAACTGCAGAAGCATCCCTTCTAGACTGAGGTAATGTTTTTGAAGAAATGTAGTACGCTTTTACAAAGGGAGGCAATGCGTCTTTAGGAATACGCAATATTTCTTCCATATATTTTTAAAGAATATCTCCAGATGATAAAACCAGTTATTTTGGAAAGTTTAGAAAATGCAAATTAAGATATCTGAAAGAATTTTCCAGAATTTTCAAACACCTATCAGTAAGTGTTTTATTTTTTATAATGACTGTTTGAACTTCCTACAGGTCAGTAGCCTGGCTCTCTAATTTATCCAGCATCACAAACACTTTTCAAACTTTCTGTAGTGGTTTTGGTAATATCTTGATTAGACAAAACCACTGCAGTCAAGGTAGTAATTAGAATTATGCACTGCCACAATCGCTTCCCATAGCGACCCAAGAGTAACAGTCTGTGGTTTCTCCATTGGAGGTGCTACTACTATTGGCCATGAGCTTCCAATATCTGGGTTGAGATGGACCCACCACAACAGATGGCTCTGGTCAGAGGCCTTCTTTCCAGCTAAAAGTTCTTCTGATGGCGCTCCAACAATTGTCAAGGGGCTCCCCTTTGCAGTCGACGCACCATCCTGCGGTGATTCTGACTGCTGCTCCACCCAACAATGACACCATCCCAGGTGGATGAGGAATGACCTGCTGCTCCAGGCTCAGGGTAGTTTCGAGCATTCCAAGAGACATCGTTTCTAGCCCCTCAGCAGAACTTGTACACGGCAAAACAGGCATTGTGGAAGGAAGCTCCTGTATGGTTGTTTGCCAGTAGGGGAGCGCTACCTGGGATTCAGAGGGGAAATCCCAGTCTTCCTCTTATGCTTTTCCCCCTTTCCTGAGGAAAACTTCAGAGCTCTTACCACATCCTTCCATGAAGATGCCTTCTTGGTTCTCCCCAACACTGCTCTTTAATGCTTCTCTAACTAGGAGAAAGAGAAAATGACTCCCTCTGTGGTATGCTGGGGGGGGATAGGGCAGAAGCTGTCGTTCATTGGAATATGAGGTGCATGCCTGTGCACCCTGCCAGTCACAGACACATGGTGATTCAGGCCATCAGAAAATGAAGAACAACATGGTTGGAGAAGGCACGGATATGCTGGCAGAAAGAGCAAAATTACTTCCAGAGCTGCCAAGTCACTGTTGCTGACCACAATTTATGATTAGCAAGATTTGTTCAGACAGTTACCATGGAATGTAGAGAGTGTCACCATGCTGCAAATGAGCTGTGCCCTTACGTGCTACATTCTATAGTTTTCTTCGACCTTTCAAAGAAGATTGAAAAACATAAATATGAATAGGATGCACACTTCTGAATAAATGTTTCCTATTTTTATTTTTAAAAAAAAAAGAAGTAGACAAAGTCTGCTAAATCCCGAAGGAAAGAAATTGTGGAGACAGACATGGTCAAAGTAGAAGGAATCTTAAAAATCTTTATTAAAGTAGATTAAAATGCTGCCCAACACGGCCGTGTTTCACCCTGCATGGGCTTTTTCAGGGGCTTAACTTTTATTGTAAAATGCAACAAAACATGTCTTACCATTGTCAATATAGCACAGATGCCCCCAGATGTGGTAGAAATTAGAGTTCCACAGAAGGGCCTTTCTTTTGTTCCCACACCAAAATATAACATGATAATACGAGAATAGAACTACACAAATTCACAAGATAACTTAAAATAATAGATTATTTCGCAAAACAAACTGCAAGCAATGTTGACATTTCAATTGTCAAACAAAATAGTAGACGGCAACCAACAGGCACTGAATCCTCTCATACACACATTTGAACAGCTAGTCATAGAGGACATTGAAAAACTTGAGAAGCAAAAGAATAGAGCATATTATAACATCACAAAGGAAGAGAAAAGTGCAATTCACAGATTATAGAATAATACAATTATAGTGATCAAGCCACTTGATAAAAATGGTGCAATTGTCATTATGGATAAAGACAAATACATATCTGAGATAGAACGACAATTGAGTAACACCACTTTTTACAAAAAAACTCAAGCAGGAACCTACATTAGCTATCAAGAAAGAGATCACATCTGTAATTGAAATAAGTCACTCTGGGGGTTTTCTTACTAATAAAGTAGAGGAGTGTGGTAGCTGTGTTAGTCCACTCTTAAGGTTATCAATAGAAATCAAACAAAATAAAACATGGAAAAGAAAATAAGATGATACCTTTTTTATTGGACATAACTTAATACATTTCTTGATTAGCTTTCGAAGGTTGCCCTTCTTCCTCAGATCGGAAATAAGCAAATCTGCTCTCCTTCTCCTATGATGTGTACTTCTGATTGGACAGAAATGCACTCAGTAAAGGGATGGTAGGGCAACTGAATGATACAGACAGGAGTAACACAGATGCTGCAGTGGTCTTGTTCTACAAAAATGAAAGCCTGGCAGATGATCAAAGAAAGCAAGTGTGAGAAGGAATGATCACAGAAGGGAATGATGAGGAAAGAATTTGAGAGGATACGTTAAGAGAGAGCTGGAGGGGGGGTTGTGCAGTTGAGGGGGTGAAAGCATAGGGTGAGGGCAGAACATAAGAGGTGATAAAGATGACAGACGAAAAAGAGCTGATGAGGCAAGAAGAGAGTTAGCAGGGGATAGAGTATGATAGGGAACAAAGGGGAGCTTGGGGTGAGGGGATTGATAGGTAAAGGACAGACAGAGCTGACTCATCTTCTGTAAATCTCACTGCACACCACTGTGTCCTTCTGATGCATGTAAAGCATGAATACAGCAAGGACAGCTCAAAATGGAGCTTCAGAAGCCCGTGCTGACATCACACTGATACAAAGAAAGTAGGTTTTAAAGACAGTGAACTTCACCATAACAAAAGCGCATCCTTAAAAAAGAACGTAAGACCTTTGAAGTCAGAATGATTGAATATTTTAACACCCAACAGAAAGGACTTAACAAGGATCTGGGGTTCCTAGCCCATTATAAACCATAAAGCTGTATTTCTCTGTTGATCACCCTCCCCTCACCTATCCACACCCATCCTGTTAGAATATCAGTGATATGGTTTGATGTCCCCATGCATACCTCCTACCCACCCCCATCCTCCCACCCTGTCAAACTGTCATAGTAATGCTTGAATGTTTTCACTTATATACACTGTCAGCTAGCACATTTGCTTATTTCCGATCTGACGAAGAAGGGCAGCCTTCGAAAGCTAATCAAGAAATGTATTAAGTTATGTCCAATAAAAAAGGTATCATCTTATTTTCTTTTCCATGTTTTATTTTGTTTGATTTCTATTGATAACCTTACTAATAAAGAAATTGATTTCCTCACTGTTTAGAATCCAGTAAAACCAACTATATAAGTTCTTCCAAAAATAAGCAAGTTGCTGAAGTCACCCCCGGGCAGACCTATCAATTCTTCTATTGGCTCCTTATTGGAGCCACTATTAGTTTTCACTGATTACCTTTTAACACCATTTGTCCCAAAGATTCCATCTTATGAAGAGACTCTACTGAGGTCATTAATATCTTGAACACATTAAGATACTCAGAAAATATCATCTTGTCACCTTTGACGTAGATTTACTATATATGAACATTCCACAAAAGGAGGCAATAGAGATCACTGCGGAAACAGTTTCATGTGGAGGGGTATAATCGAATGGGGCATCCAAGTTTTCCTGAGGATATCCTTGCAGGACATCCCGGCGAAGGGGCGGGGAAACCCGTATTATCGAAACAAGATGGGCGGCCATCTTTCGTTTCGATAATATGGTCGGGGACGCCCAAATCTCAATATTTAGGTTGACCTTAGAGATGATCATCCCTAGAGATGGTCGTCCCTGGTTTTCGGCGATAATGGAAACCGAGGATGCCCATCTCAGAAACGACCAAATCCAAGCCATTTGGTCATGGGAGGAGCCAGCATTCATAGTGCACTGGACCCCTCAATGCCAGGACACCAGCCAGGCACCCTAGGGGCACTGCAGTGAACTTCACAAATTGCTCCCAGGTGCATAGCTCCCTTACCTTGGGTGCTGAGCCCCCAACCCCCCCCCCCCAAAACCCACTACCCACAACTGTACAACACTACCATAGCCCTAAGGGGTGAAGGGGGGTATCTACATGTGGGTTCAGTGGGTTTCTGGTGGGTTTTGAAGGGCTCACATTACCACCACTTGTAACAGCTAGGAGGGGATGGGCCTGGGTCCACCTGCCTGAAGTGCACTGCACCCACTGCTCCAGGGACCTGTATACTGCTGTCAGGGAGCTGGGTATGACATTTGAGGCTGGCAAAAAATATTTTTTAAGTTTCTTTTAGGTTGGGAGGGGGTTAGTGACCACTGGGGGAGTAAGGGGAGGTCATCCCCGATTCCCTCCGATGGTCATCTGGTCAGTTCAGGCACCTTCTTGAGGCTTGGTTGCAAGAAAAAATGGACCAAGTAAAGTCGGCCAAGTGCTCGTCAGGGACGCCCTTCTATTTTCCATTATCGGCTGAGGACACCCATGTGTTAAGCAAGCCCCAGTCCCACCTTCGCTATGCTTCCGAAACGCCCCCGGGAACTTTGGTCGTCCCCACAATGGAAAGCAGTTGAGGGCGCCCAAAATTGGCTTTCAATTAAGTTTTATATACTGATCCGATGGCTTCAATCTCAGTGAATGGTACTAATTCTCCACTTTTTCCTCTCCGGCGGGGTACTAAACAAGGCTGTCCATTGTCCCCTCTCCTTTTTAATATTGCCTTAGAGCCATTGGCTCTGGCTATTCGGGCTCATTCCAATATCTCTGGGGTGTCTGTGGGAGGTGAGGTGTTCAAACTTTCTATTTATGCGGATGATATTTTACTCTATACCACCCCATACTCCCTGCCAGTTGTTTTGGATGTAATCAATTCCTTCTCCTCACTGTCTGGCTATAAAATAAATTGGTCTAAATCAGCCATCATGCCGTTAAATTCCCGGGTGTATAGATATCAGATATCTCAATATCCATTTGCCTGGGAACCTTCTAAGCTTAAATATTTGGGAGTTTGGTATTCCAGGTCGGTGGATCAGACCATGTCTCTTATTCGGAATCAAATTTTGAATTTAACCACTTCACTCCTGGGTTCATGGTCTCCGCTTTATTTGACGTGGTGGGGTCGGATTGGGGCTATCAAGATGGTTCTGGCTCCGAAGTTGAACTATATATTTAGTATGACTCCCTTCTCTTTTCAAAACTGTTTCTATGCCAAGATTGACTCCTTGTTACTTAAGTTTCTGTGGAGACAAAAGCCACCTCACATTGCACTGAAGAAACTTAAGATGCCGACTCATTTGGGAGGTCTTAATGTCCCTGATTTTAAAAATTATCACATGGCTTTTCGCCTATCTCAGTCTTTAATGTGGTTCCAAAGGGAATTCTCTCATTTGACGCCTAGGTGGCTGATTTTTGAGGCCGCCTTGGTGCGCCCTTGCCCCTTATATCTTTTACCCTCTGCAGATTTGTATCCATATACCAAGCACTTGCGGTTGTTGAAGGCTTCTGCCTTTAATATCCGTACGTTTAGGGCTGGTCTTGGAGTTTGCGCTGCCTCCCTGGAGGATGTCTCTCTCTGGTATAACTCTAGCTTGCAGTCTGTTCACCTGCAGTCCCAAAAAGCTGAATGGTCTTGTAAAGGTATATGGCTGTTATCTCACCTTTATATTGCAGGTACGTTGTTGTCACCGGATGCTTTGGCTGCACTATATGGTGTTTCTTTGCTGGCCTCTCCCATATGGAAGGATATCTCTACCTTTCTCTCGACCTTTCAGGTCTCTAATTCTCTGCTCACTACTCCTTCAGATTTTGTTGCCCTCTGTCTCAGTATTGCAGATGGTAAGAAAAAAGCATCTGTCCTTTATAAAAAAAACTTCAGGATTTGTGTGTTGATGCTGTTGCTCCATTACGGCTGTCTTGGGAAAGGGATCTCAGTCTTGATGCGTCTGATTTTGACTGGTACACTTTTTGGGTCCATTCGATGCGTCCAACTAAATCAGCAGCAATTTCCCAATCCTCCTATTTTCTTTTTCACAGGGCTTATTGGACACCTGCTAGAGTGGCCAGGATCACTAAAAGTCTTGATTACAAATGCTGGTCCTGTCAAGAATCAGATGGATCCCTTTCCCATATGGTTTTTTACTGTAAGAACGTAAGAGCATACTGGCGACTCATTTGGGCTAAGTTGCGCCTTATTTTTCAGTTGCCTGCATTAACCGTGATCTCTTATGATATTGTGCTTTTAAGGGCCTCTTCTCCTAACCTCTCTCTTTTAGAATCCGATAAGAAATTGTTTAACATTTTGTTAGCGGTTGCTTTACATTTAATTGTTTTAAACTGGAAAAATAATGTACATCTCAATTATAATGAATGGTGGAGTAACGTGTGTGTGATTAGGAAATATGAAACTATACTAGCCCATAAGCACCGTTGTGTTCAATCTGTCTTGAAGACCTGGGCTCGTTTGGATTCATTTTGTCAGACTCCTAATAGCACTACCTGATAATTGTATAATTGCTGATTTGCTATGGGTATTGTCATGGTATGTTGTTCTGCCTTTTTATTTTTGTTATTAACTTTGCCATGGATTATTGTTACTGTTTCTTTTTGGTTGTTTTGTGTTATACTTGTAAAACCTTAATAAAAATATGAAAAAAAAAATGAGCCCAATAGGGATTTAACATTCAGAATTCCTACTGGGTTTATTATAGAATTAGTCACAATTGCTCTCACACAAAACTTTTTTTGTTTTCAAGGAGTACTTTATCAACAGATAAAAGGTACCTGCAGTGGGTGCTACCATGGCTCCTTCTGTGGCTGATCTATGTAGCTAGGTTCGAAAATTTATTAAGTACACATGAATTTCAAGAAAACATTGTCTTGTGGAAATGCTACATAGACAATATTCTCATGATGTGGAAAGGGTCAGAGATTGAACTAAGAGATTTTACATGTGGTTGGACAGTAACCTGTTTTTTTAATGGAGTTTAGTGACAAAACAATACCATTTTTGGATATATGTATAACATATAATAAAGGAAATTTTATGATAGATGTATATAGGAAGCCAAACATAAATAAATTATTGGACTATACAAGTTGGCATAATAAATCATTGAAGGACAATCTTCCTTATAGTCAGTTTTTAAGAGTTAAGAGACTTTGTTCAAGCATAGCCACATTCCACACCAGATCTTTCAAAGTGCGTAGACACTTTGAAGCCAAAGGATATCCTAAACACTGCACTGAGAGGTGTTATAGAACAGCAGAAAGTATGGATAGAGTTGATCTACTGCATTCTGTCACCAGAACGCCACAAGATAGTATTCTTTGCACATTGCCCAACCTCTCCAGGAATATTACCAAGATAATAAGGACTCACTGACATATTAAGTGAACATCTGGATGAATTCAAAAATAAAAAAAATTGATTGTGGCATATAAGAGAAGACAGAATCGCAGAGACTTATTAGTACCATCTGCACTTCCAAGCATAAGAAAAGAAGCCATGCAACTACCATTGGGACATGTGGGAGTTGTTCATTCTGTGGAGTAAATCTAAGAACTAAGGGCCCCTTTTACCAAGCTGTGGCAAAAGGGGGCCAGTTCTGGTGTCAGTGCATGTTTTACACGCTCACACCGCAGCTGGTAAAAGGGAAGGTATCGCTTTCCTGCAGAAAATGGCCAGGCAGCAAGTAGAGCACTTGCCGTGCGGCCATTTTGGGGGGGAGCCCTTACCGCCACCCATTGAGGTGGCGGTAAGGGCTCCCACGCTAACCCAGTAGTAACTGAGCAATGAACAGCACTGCCCAATTACCGACGGGTACAGTCCGGCGCTACAAAAATAAATACATTTTTATAGCGCCGGAAATGACGACGAGGTAGGGGTGAAAAGTACCGCCGGGCTGCTGCGATACCCTGGTGGTATTTCCATTATAGCAAGCGGTAAGACCACATTGGGCTTACCGCCACTTAGTAAAAGAAGCCCTAAAGATTTTGCAAACCCACAGACTCGTGTAAGATTTGGCTTAGGATAATTTGCCCATATGACCTAGTGTACATTAGTAAGATGAAAAAACAATTCAATAAAAGACTAACCGAACACAAATGTGCCATTAAGAGAAGAGCAATGAATAAGTCTTTGGTGTCCTACTCAATAGAGAAGAATCACTCCTTTGAGGACTAAGATTTTTTATTTTAGCCAGACCTAGGATTTCTTGGAGAGCAGGAGACAGAGAGTATTGTACTGAGATTGGAACAGAGATTGATCTTTAGGTTCAATACTGTCTCTCCTCACGGTCTTAACCAGGAGTTACACCACTAACCCACTTGATTTTTCTTTGCCTGATTTTCCCTGATATTTATACTGCAGGAAACATCATCAAGATATTGTTTTAACTGTAGGCACATTTTATTTAAACAAAGAAGGTCCAATTAACTCTATTTACCTCTTAGGGGGTCAAAATTTAGCAATTTTCTGTTGATTTTAAATATGGTTACATTTTACACGGTCTGATAGAGCAAACAATGCCCTCCATGCCAATATATTTTATTTTTTAAAACAAGGCTTCTTAAAAGGTGGCCATTTGTAAGCTGTGGCTGCCATTTTTGTTTTGGCAATTTTTAATATTTTTAAAAATTGAAAATATACATATTTTTAGATAAAAGATAGTATACTCTTCATGATAAACCCCTCCGAGAAAAGCTGCACTGGCTCCCAATCCAAGCACGGATCATCTTCAAAATCCGCACTCTGGTCCACAAAATTATCTACGGCGTAGTCCCAGGATACATGACAGACCTCATAGATCTACCCAACCAGAAAACAGAATCGGATCATCACGATCATACCTAAACCTACATTACCCAAATTGCAAAGGACTTAAATACAAAACAACTTACGCATCCAGCTTCTCCTACATAAGCGCACAACTATGGAATGGATTCCCAAAAGCTGTGAAAACAATCCATGACCACCTAAACTTCAGGAAATCACTAAAAATCATCCTCTTCAAAAAGGCTTACCCCACCGATCCACTGTAAATCCCCACACCCAGCAACACAGCATAACCAATGATCGCACTGGACAATATACAATCTTCATTCCCTTCGACCCTCATGGTGCCTGATACACACCTACCTCATTCGACCACAACATAACCTTGTATTTGTTATTAACCAACTTGGCGAATGCCTTTACGGTACTATGTAAGCCACATTGAGCCTGCAAATAGGTGGGAAAATGTGGGGTACAAATGTAACAAATAAATAAATAATGATATTTTTTAATGAAAAGAATTTATGATTTATTGTTTTTATGTTATGGATACCATCTTGTTTTAGCAAATTTTTCATGTCAACAATTTAAACCATTTTTATGGGATGTGAAAGAGGATGTTGTGCCTTTTATGACAATATGTTTTGTCTTCAAAAACAAAACTTTTTTTTAGGGTTTTATGAGCATTTTTTTGTCACAGCCACCATCTTAGATTGGTCTAAATGGCTGTTTTTTCAGACAATTTTCGTTTAATAGCAGTTTGTAACATTTCTTTCATTTTTATTATTGTTTTTTTATTTTGTGTTTGAAGTAGTTTTATGCCTCACTGTTTCAGAGCTTGTCAGTAAAGGTCATGTGACCTAGCAAATGCTTAAATGCAGTAGTTTCACTGACAGGCCATGATGCCCATGCAGGAATCCGCCTTTAAAGTCAGGAGGTCCTGGAAAGTCAATTCAGGAGTATTGCCTTGGTTAAATAGTACTATAATTTTAAGATATACTTTCTCGCTGTATTCCTTTTTTCTATCCACTTCAATGCCTTATGGTGATGTATTTCACTGACACCACAAGGGTATGTAACACAGTCTGATCCAGTTCCCATACACTTTGTATGTATGGAATGAATCTCTGCATAATTTGTATGTTTTTTCATGTGTTTCTTTTAAGATTTACCTTGTTATGTTCATGACAATTTTAAGTATTTATTATTTATATATTTAAGTATTGGCTATTTATTTATTTATGGTGTTTATTATTTATTTATGTTTAGAATTTTTAATGCTTTGTTTGTACATAGCCTAATACATTAAGTTATTTGATTTGTTAGTGAGACATGTTTTGTTGCATTTTACAGTAAAAGTTAAGCCCCTGAAGCAGCCCATGCAGGGTGAAACAGGCAGCATTTTAATCTACGTTAATATAGATTTTTAAGATTCCTTCTACTTTTACCATGTCTGCCTTCATAATTTCCTATTTTTATTTCAGAAATAGTACCTAAAAAGCCAGCACGGGATTGGAAAGTAACGCTTTTTTTGTATTCAGATTGCATCTTTGTCTCTGTTCTCACCATTTACAGCCTTGTCACTCTAAACATAGAATATTCCAAGCCAAAGGCAAGAGATGTTCAGGATGAGTACCTGATAATGACCGCTGCCAAGACACTACAGCCATTAGAAGATGGACATGAAAAGTTGGCCCAGTGTCTCAGTGGCAAGTAATGCACAGTGCCCTACAGAGAACCTTCAGTACCTAGATTAGGCTTCTGCCCCCTGCATTGACAGAGGTAGGGATACTCAATAGTCAGCATTCACAGCCCGTGGAAGGAGAGAGGCTCAGCCATCACCCAACAGTGACATCTAGTGGCTAGACTTAGAACCCCATCCAAGGACTGCCTCTATGATGAAGGCTGAGCTAAGTTGGGAAGAGGATATAAAAATGGTGGTGGACAAGAAGGGACAGGAAACCCTGACAGGCGCAAATGAAAGATCCTAGGACAGTAGCCCACTGCTGAATAGAGTTGAGCTGGAAGCCCAAAGGAGCAGAAACAAGAGCAAAATGTCAGGTCAAAAAATAAAAAGAATCTAGAATCAAAATAATTTTAAAACTTCATAAGCTACATTCACTTAGCATTCATCTGAGATTCAGTGGGCTTCTGTCAGTCAATGCCCACTGAGTCTGTCACTACTGACTCGTGATCAAACTCCCATTTCAGAAGAAGCAGCTATTTTATGCAACATTAATTATTTTGACCAACCAAGATTATTGTGGGAGGGGGTTTAATTAGTCAGTGCCTGCCAGTATATTCAGGTAGATTTTATTTGTAGCAAGCAAGTGGCTTTTTAAGAGGTAGGCACCGCCTGAACTATGTTGCTAGGCAACAATTTCTCTCCCAGTAAAAGCATTTCAGATCAATGATGCACATAGCACCACCTTTTCGCTTTGTTCTTTGAGGTTACCTGTTCATCCTTTCCACCGGATGTTTTATGGACCTGGTTAAGTGCTTCCAAGGACGCCTACCATTTGAAAATATTAAAATTAGTGTTAAGAGTGCAAGGACTGCTTTTCCATTCATTGACGATCTGAGCATGTACGCTCACAAAATGCCTCCATTAATCAAAACAGCCTACTTGTCCGTTAATCACCTCCTCCAAATCTGTTCAGAAGAGCAGCATGAAGTGATGTTACTCTAAAAAAAAAACTCACGCAGAGAATGATCAGAGCGTTACCAACATTTTGTGAGCTCCACAGTAAAGAGACACTTCACATTCTAGAGTGTGATATTTCCTCTAACCAGTACTTATAATGAAAGTTATCAGGTCAAATGTTGCATTCAATTAGTGTGGCTAGGCAGGCTATTTGTTTCAGTTGGATTGCCACAATGTTTTTTGTCCAAATTTTCTAATAAGCTATGATTAATTTTGTTAGTAAATAGCCATGTTGCAATCAGACTATCTGACTGAACGACTGTAATGGAAGCCTCAAGTGCTCTAGTTTTACCCTGAAACAAGAAAGTATTTGTTGTTTCAAAAACCACATGCACTTATGAAATTGAAATAAAAATCGCATTCCATATGGGTGACCCCTAGCAGTAGTACCACGAGACTACCACTAGGGGCTCAGTGGACACCATTTTGCACCCAGAGCCAGATGGAGCAGGAGCGAATGGGACCTCTCCTAACCCATCCTACTACATCCCCTTGAATAAGTCCCGGGGGTGATGGAGGTTCGGGGGGAGGGGCTGCGGGGAGGGGAGGGTTGGGTTTCAAACCTGTGGGTAAGGCTTGGATGTGGTGAGGGGCTTATCAGAGGGAACAGATCAAGGGATGTCGCTATTAGAGGAGTCAGGAGAGGGATCAGATGTGAAGGGATGTGTGGGGAAGGGATTTGCTTCCTCAGCATACTTGTGATTTGTTTTCATTTGTGAATGGGACTACACCATCTCATCTGTAGTGGCAGATAGCAGGGGCTATCTGGCACTGAAGGTAGTATGGTGCTTTGAGGTACACGTCTGTCCTGTGCAGTAAATGCAGGGCAGATGCTCAACACATGCCCTGTATATACCATACAGGCTTTGCATTTACCATGCGGTCATTTGTTTTCAGCTAATGCATAGTAAGAGCAAACTCTTACCACACTTTAGAAAAAGAACCCCTTTGTTTTGCAGAAAGAGAGAGAGAGAGCAACCTTCAAAAACCATTTACCGAAGTGTATACATGTTTACCAGGATAAATAGGTTACTTCAAACTTGCTCACTAGAGATGTGCACAGGACAAATCATTTTTCCAGCTTTTTTGGAATGTTTTTTTTGTTGGTTCTTTTATCCATTTTTATAGAAATGTTTTAAAAGCATGTACGAACTTTATTACACAAATGAATTGACGTAACATGCACTATTTAATAGGTTAATATGAGTGAAATTGTACACATTAACATTACTTTTAAGATGTGCTAAGAAATTGAATGTGAATGTAAATCCCTCTTGGCCACCCTCTGCAGGTAAAAGTGTGCACTGGTGGTTTTGCGTTTGCGTGGTTGTCAAGACCTATTGTTTCGATTTGACTGCTGCTACTATTCACCTAGGGGCCCTTTAACAAAGCAGTGCTAAAACGTGGCCTTTAGTGCACCCCTTACGCGAGTCTTTCGAGTGCACTAAGGCCATTTTTAGCACAGCAATAAAACGGCTGATTTTTGAATATTTGTATTAATGAAAATGGCTGATTTTTGAATATTTGTATTAATGGCAACACACTACTGTTGTGGAGCGCATGATCAGCTGCAGGAGGTAATGGTGCTGGGGCCACGGGATAGCAGTGTTCATAACATGATCAAATTTGATATAATCTCTCTAGTAAGTACACACAGGAAATCCATTTAAAAAGGAGACTATGATAAAATGAGGAGAACGGTTAAAAAAAAACCCAACAGCTTAGAGAAGAAGTTGCGAAGGCCAAAAATTTACATCAGGCATGGATGCTGTTCAAAAATACCATCCTGGAAGCCCAGACCAGATATATTCCATGTATTAAAAAAGGAGGAAGGAAGGCCAAACAACCGCTGGCATGGTTAAAAAGTGAGGTGAAGAAAGTTATTAGAGCTAAAAGAAAATCATTCAGAAAATGGAAGAAGGATCTTACTTAAAATAATAAGAAACAGCATAAGGAATGGCAAGTCAGATGCAAAGAGCTGATAAGGAAGGCAAAGAGAGACTTTGAAAAGAAGGTTGCATTGGAGGCAAAAACATATTGTAAAAACATTTTTTAGCTAAATTAGAAGCAAGAAGCTGTAAAAGAATCAGTTGGACCCAGGGGCATAGCTGCTATGGGGCCACGGGGGCCTGGGCCCCCATAGATTTGGCTCTGGACCCCCCTGCCAGCGACCTTCTCAAACCCCCTCCCGCCACCAACCCACCACCTGCTACCTTTGCTGGCGGTGGACCCCAACCCCCGCCAGCCAGTCTTCTTCATTCGTTTGGTTTCTGACTCTGACGTCCTGCACGTACAATATGCAGGACGTCAGACTCACAGAAACAGAACGAAGCCCTGCAGATTGCAAGGCTTCGTTCTCTTTCTGTGAGTCTCATGTTGTACGTGCAGGATGTCAGACTCAGTCAGTATCCAAACGAAGGAAGAAAACTTCGGCTGGCGGGGGTTGGGGTCCCCTGCCAGCAAAGGTAGGCGCCAGCGATGGCAGGCGGGGGGTCAAGAGAGTCATCGGCAGGGGGGGAGTCAAAGTTGTTGGAGGTGTCGGCAATGGCGGGCGGGGCGGGGGGTCGGTGTCGGCAATGGCTGGCTGGCGGGCGGGCGGGGGGGGTCGGCGGCGCCAGGGGGGCTAAAATGTGCTCTCTCACCTCGGTTGTGGACCCCCCTACCGTTGAAGTCTGGCTACGCCCCTGGTTGGACCATTAGATGACCAAAGGGTAAAAAGGGCACTCAGTGAAGACAAGGACATAGTGGAGAGATTAAGGGGCCCTTTTACTAAGGTACGGGAGGGCTAATACATGGTAGCATGTACCAGATCGGCACAACCGCTAGGCTAGGGTGCGCACTTAATCCCGTGGTAGAAAATCATTTTCTACTTTCACCTCGGGGGGGGGGGGGAATTTCTGGTGGTAATCAGCAGTTGGCGCGCGCTGTTTGGTTACCACATGGGTAGCACGTGAGACCTTACTGCTGGGTCAATGGGCAGTGGTAAGGGTTTAATCCATAAATAGGCGCACGCTAATTTTAATTTTAGTGCCTGCCCATTTCCTGGCCCATTAAGAAAAGACATTTTTCTCAGCCATGGTAAAGAAATGGTCCAGTAAGCACCCAAAACACATACCCACACTACCGCAGGGCCACTTTTTACCACAGCTTAGTAACAGAACCCCTAAATGAACTCTTTGCTTCAGTTTCAATGAGGAAGATGTTAGGGGGGGGGGGGGGAGATACTAGTGCTAGAAATGGAATTCAGTACAAATGAGTCAATGAAACTGAAACAAATCTCTGTGAACCTGGAAAATGTAATGGTGCAATTTGACAAACTGAAGAGCAGCAAATCACCTGGACCAGATGGTATACATCCCAGAATTCTGATAGAATTTAAAAATAAAATTGCAGAGCTACTGTTAGAAATATTTGATTTATCTTTAAAATCCAGCATGGTACCAGACGATTGGAGGGTTGCCAATATAATACCAATTTTTTAAAAGGGTTCCAGAGGTGATCCGGGAAATTATAGACTGGTGAGCCTGGCATCAGTGTCAGGCAAAATAGTAAAGACTATTATAAAGAACAAAATTACAGAGCATATACACAGGCATAGATTGATGAGACAAAGGGGCTCATTTTTTAAAGAGAAAAACATCCAAAAAGTGTCCAGGTGTCCACTTCCAGGTGCTGGGACTGAACCAAGCTCCTGCAAAAAGGCCAGGTTTATTCTGACCCCTAAATCCCATACTTCTTCTCAAATTGACTGGCATTAGGTGCTGGGACTGAACCAAGCTCCTGCAAAAAGGACAGGTTTATTCTGACCCCTAAATCCCATACTTCTTCTCAAATTGACTGGCATTAGGTGAGAAACCTACCTGATATTGTCTAAAATGTTTAAGGCTTGTTGCTTAATCAATTTAATTAGCACTGGGAAACCTCTCTTTCTGTCTGTCTTTCTTTCTTTCTTTCTGTTCCTACCAAACTCTGATAGAGGGGAGGGGCATTTTTACATAGCTGACACTGCTATAATTATTGGCAATATCTAGATTTATTTAAAAGGAAAGTTATTAATATCTAGGGCAGTTTTAAAAAGTATAATAAATTGTAAAGTGCTGGATCAGACACTACCATTTTGGTCCATTCAACTAGAGAATTCCCTTGATAGCAGCACTTAAGCTGACCCATTGGGACTGAAGGGGGGCAGACTCAGGAAAGATGTCAGGAAGTAATTTTTCACGGAGAGGGTGGTGAACGCTTGGAATGCCCTCCCGCGGGAGGTGGTGGAGATGAAAACGGTAACAGATTTCAAACATGCATGGGATATGCATAGAGGAATCCTGTGCAGAAGGAATGGATCCTCAGAAGCTTAGCTGAAATTGGGTGGCGGAGCAGGTGGGGGGAAGAGGGGGTGGTGGTTGGGAAGCAAGGATAGGGGAGGGCAGACTTATACGGTCTGTACCAGAGCCGGTGATGGGAGGCGGGACTGGTGGTTGGGAGGCGGGAAATACTGCTGGGCAGACTTATATGGTCTGTGCCCTGAAAAGGACAGGTACAAATTCAATTCAAGGTAAGGTATACACATATGAGTTTGTCTTGGGCAGACTGGATGGACCATGCAGGTCTTTTTCTGCCGTCATCTACTATGTTACTATGTTACTATGTGTCATAAAGCACAATTTGGGCGGATTTGTGCTCAAAAAGTCCAAATTGGTATTTTTGAAACCTGTTTTGCACACATTTATCTATGCATTTTGTCTGCAGTGGGTCCAAGTCACAAGGGGGCATTTTGGGGGCATACTGAAGGTGGACTTAGGGCCTGCCTAACACTTGGATTTTTTACAGCCATAATAAAACAAAACAAAAACATCTATGGTGAAAACTTCAATGTTTTGGTCTAGACCTGTTTTTCTAATGAATAAGACACAAAAAGGTGCCTTATATAACCACTGGAGGGATTCAGGGACAACCTCCTTTGCTCTCCCAATGGTCACTAACACCTTACCACCACCAAAAAATGTCAAAAAAATTGTACTCACCAGCCTCTATGACAGCCTCAGATGTTATTGCCAGGTCCATTACAACAGTATGTAGGTCCCTGGAGTAGAGTAATATAGACAGGTGGACCCTGGCTCATACCTCCCCCTACCTGTTACACTTGTGGTGGAAAATGTGAGCCCTCTAAAACTCACCAGAAACCCACTGTACACACATATAGGTGCCCCCTTCATCCATAAGGGCTTTTGTAGTGGTGTATAGTTTGGGGTAGTAGGGTTTGGAGGGCTCAGCAAACAAGATAAGGGAACAACGGTGAGATGTAACCTGGGAGCATTTTATATGAAATTCACAACAGTGCCCCATTACTCTCCTAAGATGTCTCGGAACCAATCTGCTAAAAATGCTGGCCCCTCCTACATCCCAATGGCTTGATTTTCTACATTTTTCACTTGTGCTTTTCTGGATTGAGAACCCCTGATATAGATTGACTTTTATACTGAATAAATGATTAAAAAGCCATGAGTTGCAGCCTATACCCATTATGGATTATTATCTAGTTCTATTCTATTCTTTGCATATATATCCTGCTTCAATCAACAATGAATCTAAGCGGATTATTATTATTATTTGTTACATTTGTAGTCCACATTTTCCCACCCTTTGCAGGCTCAATGTGGCTTACATATAACCGTTAACGGCGTTAGCCAATTACAGTCTAAACAAATACATGGTATGAAAATACAAAGTGATATTGTGGTATAATGAGGTACATGTATGGTAAGAACAGTTGGGGGGAACTTAGAGGGGAAATAGGGAAGAAGAGTCAGGTAATGTCCGTTACGGTCTTTGGTTATATTGTGTTGCAAATGACCAGGTACAGTATTTTTATGTTGGGTTGGTGGGGTATGCTCTTCTGAACAGGTCTGTCTTTAGTGCTTTCTGAAAATGTAGGTGGTCGAGCGTAGTTTTTACTGCTTTTGGCAATGCATTCCATAGTTGTGCGCTTAGGTAGGAAAAGCTGGTTGCATAGGTGGATTTGTATTGAGTCCTTTGCTGCTTGGGTAGTGGAGGTTTAGGTATGATCGTGCAGATTTTGTGGTGTTTCTGGTTGGCAGGTCGATGAGGTCTGTCATGTATCCCGGTGCCTCGCCGTAAATAATTTTATGAACAGTCATGCAGATTTTGAAAGTAATGCGCTCTTTGATTGGTAGCTAGTGCAATTTTTCTCTGAGTGGTTTGGCGCTGTCAAAACGTGTTTCTCCAAATATAAGCCTGGCTGCTGTGTTTTGGGCGGTCTGGAGTTTCTTTATGATTTGATCCTTGCATCCCACATAGATTCCATTACAGTAATCTGCGTGGCTTAGTACCATGGACTGTACCAGGTTACAAAATATTTCCCTCGGGAAGAATGGTTTTACACGTTTGAGTTTCCACATTGAGAAAAACATTTTCTTTATGGTGGATTTCGCTTGGGTCTCTAGTGATAGGTTGCAGTTGATTATTAATCCGAGAATGTTTAGGCTGTCTGAGATAGGGAGGGTGTATCCTGGGGTGTTAATGTTTGTGGGTTTGCATGTATTGTATTGGGATGAGATGATGAGACAGTGTGTTTTTTCTGTATTGAGTTTTAGTTGGAATGCATTTGCCCATGAGTTCATGATGTTTAAGCTTAACTTGATTTCGTTAGTGATTTCCGCCAGATCATGTTTGTATGGGATGTATAATGTAACGTCATCAGCATAGATAAATGGTTTGAGGCCTTGGGTGGATAGGGTCTTGGCTAGTGGAGTCATCATGAGGTTGAAAAGGATCGGTGTTAGTGGTGATCCTTGCGGTACTCTGCAACTTGGTTTCCACAGTGATGATATATTTGTTTTTGATTTCACTTGATATGTTCTTGTGGTTAAAAAACCCTTAATCCAGTTGAGAGTGCCACCACTGATTCCGAAGTAATCTAGGAGTCTTAGCAATATGTTATGGTTAACCATGTCGAATGCACTTGACATGTCAAATTGGAGGAAGAAAATGCTCTTGCCTATTGCTATTTCCTGTTTGAATTTGGTTAGGAGAGTAAGTAGTATTGTTTCGGTGCTGTGTAGGGGTCGAAATCCTGATTGTGACTCATGTAGTATAGTGAATTTGTTTATGTAGTCATTGAGTTGTTTGGTCACCAGTCCTTCCATTAGTTTGACTACTAATGGGATAGATGAGCATTTTCCATCTCACAGATAGGCTGCAGAGAATACCTTCTCCTGCTTTAGACTTAGCCTGGCCTCAGAATGACATCCTATAGTATATCTCCTATCAAACTGAGCTCTCTTTTTCATCAAGCACTGCCATTTCCTCCCCTCACCCTCCCCACTGACAGTTTGAACTTCGTGGGTGTGGCTTGGATCTCTTTCAGGGAGAGAAAACTAACAACTTATAGCAGCAGCTTCAGAGAGCATTTTCCATCTCACAGATAGGCTGCAGAGAATACCTTCTCCTGCTTTAGACTTAGCCTGGCCTCAGAATGACATCCTATAGTATATCTCCTATCAAACTGAGCTCTCTTTTTCATCAAGCACTGCCATTTCCTCCCCTCACCCTCCCCACTGACAGTTTGAACTTCGTGGGTGTGGCTTGGATCTCTTTCAGGGAGAGAAAACTAACAACAACTTATAGCAGCAGCTTCAGAGAGCATTTTCCATCTCACAGATAGGCTGCAGAGAATACCTTCTCCTGCTTTAGACTTAGCCTGGCCTCAGAATGACATCCTATAGTATATCTCCTATCACCTTCTCCCACTACTCCAACCAGAGTTACACCTAATCACACTGACCACCCTTCAACATCTTCTGTCCTTCTGTGACTGTTCTCTTGTGCTTGACTGCTTAAATATTTTAAATTTAAATGCTTTACTTTTTGTCTATTAGATTGTAAGCTCTTTGAGCAGGGACTGTCTTTCTTCTGTGTTTGTACAGCGCTGCGTACACTTTGTAGCGCTCTAGAAATGTTAAATAGTAGTAGTAGTAGTAGTAGATGCTACTGGGCGGTAGTTGGTAATGTCGTTAAAAAGTACAGCAATCAGAAATATCCCTACTACATAATTTATCCCTACCTACTACATAATTTATCTAGATATTTTCCAAAAAGATAAGTTTTTAATGTTTTGCGGAACAATAGGTATTGTGAAGGAGTACGTACTTGCACGGAATTGAGTTCCATAACTCACTAGCTTGATACATCAATGAGCTGTCAAAAACATTTTTGTAACAGACTTTCTTTATGGTTGGAAATCCTAATAGTAAAGTAGAATAAAAACAAGAATTCTTCTGGAAAATTGCATAAGTTATTATTTGAGTATGAAATTAAGAGCAATACCCTTGTAGAATTTTATGTACTATACAGGCAGCTTTAAGTTCCACATGCACGCATAATGGCAGCCAATGCAGACTTGGCAATAAAGGTGATTCATGATCAAATCTTGAACGACAATATATCATTTTTGTTGTAATATTCTGTGAAAGCTGCAGTCTGCTAGCAAGTCTTGATTGCAAACCAATATACAAAACATTGCAGTAATCAAGTTCTGACAGAACAGTAGCCTGCACGAACACATGAAAATGATGTGGCAAGAAAACAGATCTAATCGTCCTTAGCTGACATCATTTAAAGAATATCATAAGTACATAAGTACATAAGTAGTGCCATACTGGGAAAGACCAAAGGTCCATCTAGCCCAGCATCCTGTCACCGACAGTGGCCAATCCAGGTCAAGGGCACCTGGCACGCTCCCCAAACGTAAAAACATTCCAGACAAGTTATACCTTAAAATGCGGAATTTTTCCAAGTCCATTTAATAGCGGTCTATAGCGGTCTATGGACTTGTCCTTTAGGAATCTATCTAACCCCTTTTTAAACTCCGTCAAGCTAACCGCCCGTACCACGTTCTCCGGCAACGAATTCATAAGTACATAAGTACATAAGTAGTGCCATACTGGGAAAGACCAAAGGTCCATCTAGCCCAGCATCCTGTCACCGACAGTGGCCAATCCAGGTCAAGGGCACCTGGCACGCTCCCCAAACGTAAAAACATTCCAGACAAGTTATACCTAAAAATGCGGAATTTTTCCAAGTCCATTTAATAGCGGTCTATGGACTTGTCCTTTAGGAATCTATCTAACCCCTTTTTAAACTCCGTCAAGCTAACCGCCCGTACCACGTTCTCCGGCAGAGTCTAATTACACGTTGGGTGAAGAAAAATTTTCTCCGATTCGTTTTAAATTTACCACACTGTAGCTTCAACTCATGCCCTCTAGTCCTAGTATTTTTGGATAGCGTGAACAGTCGCTTCACATCCACCCGATCCATTCCACTCATTATTTTATACACTTCTATCATATCTCCCCTCAGCCGTCTCTTCTCCAAGCTGAAAAGCCCTAGCCTTCTCAGCCTCTCTTCATAGGAAAGTCGTCCCATCCCCACTATCATTTTCGTCGCCCTTCGCTGTACCTTTTCCAATTCTACTATATCTTTTTTGAGATACGGAGACCAGTACTGAACACAATACTCCAGGTGCGGTCGCACCATGGAGCGATACAACGGCATTATAACATCCGCACACCTGGACTCCATACCCTTCCTAATAACACCCAACATTCTATTCGCTTTCCTAGCCGCAGCAGCACACTGAGCAGAAGGTTTCAGCGTATCATCGACGACGACACCCAGATCCCTTTCTTGATCCGTAACTCCTAACGCGGAACCTTGCAAGACGTAGCTATAATTCGGGTTCCTCTTACCCACATGCATCACTTTGCACTTGTCAACATTGAACTTCATCTGCCACTTGCACGCCCATTCTCCCAGTCTCGCAAGGTCCTCCTGTAATCGTTCACATTCCTCCTGCGACTTGACGACCCTGAATAATTTTGTGTCATCGGCGAATTTAATTACCTCACTAGTTATTCCCATCTCTAGGTCATTTATAAATACATTAAAAAGCAACGGACCCAGCACAGACCCCTGCGGGACCCCACTAACTACCCTCCTCCACTGAGAATACTGGCCACGCAATCCTACTCTCTGCTTCCTATCTTTCAACCAGTTCTTAATCCATAATAATACCCTACCTCCGATTCCATGACTCTGCAATTTCTTCAGGAGTCTTTCGTGCGGCACTTTGTCAAACGCCTTCTGAAAATCCAGATATACAATATCAACCGGCTCCCCATTGTCCACATGTTTGCTTACCCCCTCAAAAAAATGCATTAGATTGGTGAGGCAAGACTTCCCTTCACTAAATCCGTGCTGACTTTGTTTCATCAGTCCATGTTTTGTATATGCTCTGCAATTTTATTCTTAATAATAGCCTCCACCATCTTGCCCGGCACCGACGTCAGACTCACCGGTCTATAATTTCCCTGATCTCCTCTGGAACCCTTCTTAAAAATCGGAGTAACATTGGCTACCCTCCAGTCTTCCGGTACTACACTCGATTTTAGGACAGATTGCATATTTCTAACAGTAGCTCCGCAAGTTCATTTTTTAGTTCTATTAATACTCTGGGATGAATACCATCAGGTCCCGGTGATTTACTACTCTTCAGCTTGCTGAACTGACCCATTACATCCTCCAAGGTTACAGAGAATTTGTTTAGTTTCTCCGACTCCCCCGCTTCAAATATTCTTTCCGGCACCGGTGTCCCCCCCAAATCCTCCTCGGTGAAGACCGAAGCAAAGAATTCATTTAATTTCTCCGCTACGGCTTTGTCCTCCTTGATCGCCCCTTTAACACCATTTTCGTCCAGCGGCCCAACCGACTCTTTGGCCGGTTTCCTGCTTTTAATGTATCTAAAAAATTTTTACTATGTATTTTTGCTTCCAACGCTAATTTCTTCTCAAAGTCCTTTTTTGCCCTCCTTATCTCCGCTTTGCATTTGGCTTGGCATTCCTTATGATCTATCCTGTTACTTTCAGTTGGTTCTCTTCTCCACTTTCTGAAGGATTGTTTTTTGGCTCTAATGATTTCCTTTATCTTACTGTTTAGCCACGCCGGCTGACGTTTAGTCTTTTTCCCTTTTTTCTAATACGTGGAATATATTTGTCCTGAACCTCCAGGATGGTGTTTTTAAACAGCATCCACGCCTGATGCAAGTTTTTTACTCTGTGAGCTGCTCCTTTCAGTCTTTTTTTCACCATTTTTCTCATTTTGTCGTAATCACCTTTTCTATAGTTAAACGCTAGCGTACTTGATTTCCTAGTTTCACTTCCTTCAATGCCAATATCAAAACCGATCATATTATGATCACTGTTATCAAGCGGCCCTCGTATCGTTACCCCCTGCACTAGATCATGAGCACCACTAAGGACTAAGTCTAGTATTTTTCCTTCTCTTGTCGGCTCCTGAACTAGCTGTTCCATGAAGCTGTCCTTGATTTCATCAAGAAATCTTATGTCCCTTGCGTGTACAGATGTTACATTAACCCAGTCTATATGCGGGTAATTGAAATCCCCCATTATTATTGTGTTGCCCAGTTTGTTTGCGTCCCTGATTTCCTTTAACATTTCCGCATCCGTCTGTTCGTCCTGGCCAGGCGGACGGTAGTACACTCCTATCACTATCCTTTTCCCCTTTGCACATGGAATTTCAATCCACAGTGATTCCAAGGAGTGTTTTGTTTCCTGCAGAATTTTCAATCTATTTGATTCAAGGCTCTCGTTAATATACAATGCTACCCCTCCACCAATCCGATTCACCCTATCACTACGATATAATTTGTACCCCGGTATGACAGTGTCCCACTGGTTATCCTCCTTCCACCAGGTCTCAGAGATGCCTATTATATCTAATTTTTCATTTAGTGCAATATATTCCAACTCCCCCATCTTATTTCTTAGGCTCCTGGCATTCGCATATAGACATTTCAAACTATGTTTGTTGTTCCTAAGTACATCATGCTTAGTACTTGACAGTATTAATTGGCAATCTTTTGTCTGATTTTTATTGTTATTTAAAGATACCCGATCTACTACAATCTCTTTTGCAACCTCACTATCAGGATACTCTATCTTCCCTGTTATGGTGATATCTTTGAAAGATACCTTATCCCGAACCATGCTCTTTTGAGCGACTGTCGGCCTTCCCCCCATTTCTAGTTTAAAAGCTGCTCTATCTCCTTCTTAAACGCCGATGCCAGCAGCCTGGTCCCACTCTGGTTAAGATGGAGCCCATCCTTTCGGAATAGGCTCCCCCTTCCCCAGAATGTTGCCCAGTTCCTAACAAATCTAAAGCCCTCCTCCCTGCACCATCGTCTCATCCACGCATTGAGACTCTGGAGCTCTGCCTGTCTCTTGGGCCCTGCGCGTGGCACAGGTAGCATTTCAGAAATATCCTCTTACTCAAGTAATTTATTTGAGGTTCCATTGTTACCTGAGTATCCAGAATAATCCCCAATACTCTAGAAGATTTTTCAAATTGTAATTACTCTCCTGAATATATTGTGACATTAGGTAGAGCCATTGACACAACATTATTACAGTACAAAAATTTTGTCTTAGCTGCATTGAGCTTCAACAGATGTTGATTTCACCAAGAGTGAATCATAGAAATGGAATCTGAAATGGAAGCTTGTAATGTCGGAAGATTTGAAATCATTATATGATTGCTCAGTATTTATTTCTATGAAATTTGAAGTATCTTATTAAAAATGTTTAGCTGGGTTTGTTGCTTTATGTAAAGGCCCTTAACGATATATCAAATATATGTAAATAACTAAATAAATAAACAGAAGTGCAAGGGGACTCGCTTTATTGGCTTCCCCCTGGCACTCTTTAGGTTTCTGTCTAAATGGGATGTAAAGTAATTGGTACAGCATCAGAAAGTAATTTAATAAGTGATACCTACTGCCTTGTATGGATTTAAAGTTTATCCCGCTGGACCCAATCATGGTATTAAATTCTGACAATTCATAAACCTTCTGTCAAAGTTCTAAGATGCACAAAAGATGCATTGATCAGTAGAAGAGTATAATGGACCTCTGGAGGTTATCATCCACAGCACAGATGCTGAAACTTCACTCTTCCAAAAGTACCTCATTTGCAACATTTCCACAATGGTTTGGCCAAGAAATACCACGGTGAGAATAGAATAGATGGCAAAATATTTGGAAGGAGTTTCTCTTTCAGTTCTGCTTAAACATCTTCTCACCTTATGTTGGTTTATCTGCAGGCATAAGAACCAGTTACATTTGGCTCAGGAAAAGGGCAAAATAACAAAAAAAAAATCTCTCTAGTAAATAAAGTACTAGTGATCATGAGCAAGATTGGGCTTACTGCCAAACTTAATAATATTTATAAAAGACCCCTCAGTAGCACTGAGTATCAACCAGCACTCACTGGTGCTTATATTTGATCTTAACTCCACATAGATCCCATAAAAGGCTTCTATAGTTCATGTGGAGGGGCATAATCGAACGGGGCACCCAAGTTTTCCTGGGGCTGTCCTCGCAGGACGTCCCCGTGTAGGGGCGGGGAAACCCGTATTATCGAAACAAGATGGGAGGCCATCTTTCATTTCAATAATACGGTCGGGGACACCCAAATCTCAACATTTAGGTCGACCTTAGAGATGGTCGTCCCCGATTTTCGCCAATAATGGAAACCGAGGACGCCCATCTCAGAAATGACCAAATTCAAGCTATATAGTCGTGGGAGGAGCCAGCATTCATAGTGCACTGGCCCCCTTCATATGCCAGGACACCAACCGGGCACCTAGGGAGCACTACAGTGGACTTCGCAAATTGCTCCCAGGTGCATAGCTCCCTTACCTTGGGTGCTGAGCCCCCCAACCCCCCCTCCCAAAAAAACAGCCCACTCCCACAATTGTACAACACTACCATAGCCCTAAGGGGTGAAGGTGGGCACCTATGTGTGGGTACAGTGGGTTTCTGGTGGGTTTTGAAGGGCTCACATTTACCACCACAAGTGTAACAGGTAGGGGAGGATGGGCCTGGATCCGCCTGCCTGAAGTGCACTGCACCCACTAAAACTGCTCCAGGTACCTGCATACTGCTGTCATGGAGCTGGGTATAACATTTGAGGCTGGCAAAAAAAAAAATTTAAGTTTTTTTTTTTTAGAGTGGGAGGGGATTGGTGACCACTGGGGGCGTAAGGGGAGGTCATCCCCGATTCCCTCCGGTGGTCATCTGGTCAGTTTGGGCACCTTTTTGAGGCTTGATCGCAAGAAAAAATGGACCAAGTAAAGTCAGCCAAGTGCTCGTCAGGGACGTCCTTCTTTTTTCTATTATCGGCCGAGGACGCCCATGTGTTAGGCACGCCCCAGTCCCACCTTTGCTACGCTGCCAACACACCCCCATGAACTTTGGTCATCCCCGCAATGGAAAGCAGTTGAGGGCGCCTAAAACCGGCTTTTGATTATGCCGATTTGGGCGCCCCTGAGAGAAGGACGCCCATCTCCCGATTTGTGTCGGAAGATGGGCGCCCTTCTCTTTCAAAAATAAGCCTGATAGTGCTTCAACTCCATATCCTCGGGGTTCTTTAACAGAGTGTATTTTAACAGAAAACCCAATTCAAGTTGTGTCAAACGGTGTGAAAATTAAATTGTGCCACCTAATATGTGAGAAATAAATCTTCACAAAAAAAAATAGCAAACAATGTATAATATTGCAAATGTTTACCCAAATCACTTTTCTTGGGTCCACCTTCTGACCTTCACATTTTCTGCCTTGCCTCCCCTGTGTCTCATCTCCTCAAGCCTTTTCCCACACCTACTCGCCCCCCCCCCCCCCCCCGCCACTCCCATCCCTTGCTCTGTATCTGGCCCCACCAATCTCTCACTGTCCCCAAACCCTCACACCTCCCATTCTACATCCCTACCTGCTTGTCATCTTTCTCTCAGTGTTACTCTGTTTGTTCCAGTTTGTAACTGTGTTGTGTGCTGCTGCTGCTGCTGTTTGTGTGAATGCTTTGTGTTGTTGCTGTGTGTGTGAGGACTGTTTGCTGGTGCTGGGAGAGTGAGTGGTTTGTGTTGTGTGCTGGTACTGGGTTTCACTAGGTGAAATAGGTGGAGGTGTGGACTGTGTTACTGGGGTTAGTGGATTGCACCTGTTGTGGTGGAACACCTGCCTGTCAATCATAGATGTGCTGAATGCTGTTGTGGCTGATGCTTTGCTGGTTGTGGATGAGAGTTTGGTGGGTAGAACCTGGAGGAGATACCCGTCTGAGAGTATTTAGGCCCAGGACCCACTTCCTGGACCTCACTGACTAGGAATGCCTTACTAGGTACTGCTTTGATAGGGCTTCCATACATAGGGTTACCATTCGTCCGGATTTCCCCGGACATGTCCTCTTTTTGAGGGCATGTCTGGGGCGTCCAGCGGGTTTTGCCCGCATGCACATTTGTCCGGATTTCTGGACAAACGTACGTGCGTGCGTGCGAGTAAGCGAGCAGTGCCGTGCATCTCCCCTCCCCTTACTTACTATCTGCCCTGGTGGTCTAGTGACCTCTTCGGGGCAGGAAAGAGCCCCCTCTTTCCTGCCCGGAGCTCTGCCTTGCCCTTCATCCTTCTCGGTCTCGGCTGGGGATTCAAAATGGCCGCTGAGAGTTGAAGTCTCGCGAGGCCGCTTCAACTCTCGGCGGCCATTTTGAATCCCCAGCCGAGACTGAGAAGGATGCAGGCAAGGACAGGCAGCGATCCGGGCAGGAAAGAGGGGGCTCTTTTCTGCCCCGAAGAGGTTACTAGACCACCAGGGCTAGATAGTAAGTAAGGGGAGGGGAATATGTGACAAGGGGGAGGGGAGGTGACAGGGGGGCAGGGGAGTGGAGTATGTGACAGGGGAGGGGAGGGGAATAGGGGGCAGGATGAGGATCCAAACGGGATGTGGTGTGGGTGGGGCAGGGGGGCGTGACATGTGTCCTCTTTTTCAGAGGACACAATATAGTAACCCTATCCATACAGCACCTCTGTGACCACCTATAACACCTCCTCCAGGCCAGGATATGCAGGAATAATTCAGTGCCAGGCCACCTTAAGGTCACAGCCTCCCTCATCTTTCTTGACACTGGCACTTTTCAGTCAGTGCTGTCAGTCAATGCAGGCCTCACCCAGTCTACCATCTCCAACTGTCTTGCCCAGTTCCTCAATGCCTTCCTCACCCACACCTCAGAGGATATTACCTTCCACTCCACCGCCCAGACTTTCCAGAACAACATGGCTCAGTTCTATGCCATAGACCACTTCCCCTTGGTCATAGGTGTCATCGACTGCACATATGTTGCATTCAGGACATCCCCCCCTCCCCAAGCACATGAGGAGTCCTTTAGAAATTGTCAATTCTTTGTTGACATGGTGCTTAAGTTCTAGCCAACTACAAAACCACTCCAGCAGTGCCAACTGGGTTGCTATGTCACTACTGAAATGCAGCCCCATATATGGAAGTGCAGTGATGTCAATGAAGTACTTTCATGGCTGTCAGAACACTAATTCCTGTATTCTATATATAGCACCCAAAATTGGGCACCAATCCAAGATGTGCACCCAACTAATTGGCTAGAGCCAATTAGTGCCAATAATTGGTGAGAATAGGAACTAATTAGCACCAATTTGAATTTCCACACACATCTTGCTATGCACTATTCCATAACAATCTGCACCCAAATCCCATAGCGTGCAACCTAAAAGGGGTGTGGCCATGGGAGGTGCATGGGTAGGTAATGAGTGTTCCTAAAATTTGCGCATAGTGTTACAGAATATTGTGGATATGCACCCAAATTGGGTGCTGGGAACTACACCTGGTTTCAGCAGGCATATTCTCTAATACTACTACTACTACTACTACTTAGCATTTCTATAGCGCTACTAGGGTTATGCAGTGCTGTACAAGTTAAAACATGGGGAAGGACAGTCCCTGCTCAAGAGAGCTTACAATCTAAAGGTAACAAACTATGTAGTCAGTGTAGTCAGTGTATCACCCAGTAGCATGTCAATTTTTTTCACACCCAATTTGAGTGCCATTTGCTGTATCTAGCCTTAATTGTCCAGTTGTGTTACAATATCTATGGAATCTTAGCGGACATTGGGTGGTGACGCTGGTATTTGGAGAATAAAACCGGTGCAGGGTGGACTTCTACGGTTTGTGCCTTGAGAAAGGCGGGGACAAATCAAACTTGGTCTTTATCTGCCGTCATTTACTCTGTTACTATATCAAACAGGTTGCAAAGTTCACCTGTATAGTGTGACACAATTGGAAGTTTCCTAGCTCTTCTGTATAAAGGATTCAGTAGGACGAGAATGGGTAGATGTGTGTATGTGTTGTAGGGGTGGTATATATGCCTTCAGTGGAGTATGTATGTTTGTATCCAGAAAAAGGATGTTGGTGGGGGAAGTGTGTGTGTGTTGCAGAGATGCCAAGTTATCCAGTTACAGGCTGGAGATTTTGGGTCAATGCTTGATTTCTGACCACCCTATCCTAGTGCAACACTGACCTTAATGGGCATGATCAGGCACAACAAACCCCACACAGATCTGGGGTGTGAGTTCCAAACCAAGACTGCCCAAATTCTCCAGCCTAGAGCTGGGTATCTTGGCATGCCTGGGGTTGGGGTAGGAAGTTTTTGGAGAACATAGGTGTGTGGTGTTAGTTATGTGAAGGGGGTGGCTGGAGGATGTATGCAATGGTAGGAGTATGTATGTGAGAGGGTAGACAGATGGGATATATGGGTTGTGTGCTGGGTGAGGAGAGATAGCGGTGTATGCTTGTGTACACTGGTCGGAGCTGAAAGATGGTGTATTAGTGGGTGGGTGGATATTTCAGGTGGGTATTTGTGAATGGCCGTGTTTCTGTGTGGAAAGAGGCTAGATTTATGTACATATAGGGGTATGTAACAGTCACATATCCCTTTCCTCTTTCTCCTTCCCCATTGCTTTCTCCCTTTCTCATGAGGTCAAGTAGGATCAAGGAGCAGTGGTCTAGGCCAAGTTAGTGCTGTTGGATGGGGTGCCACGGTTATACTCATCCTCAGAGTCACGATGGTGCGAGATGTCTTTAGCTATTTCTTCAGGTGGTGGGGTTGGGCTTCCCACTCCCCCACTACTGCAGCTGCTCCTCTGTATCTTTGGGTGGCAGAGTTTACTCCCCAGCTACTCCATTGACCTTGCTGCCACTGGTTGTCACTCCTCTGCATTTTCAGGTTTGAAGGATTCCCTTCTCTGCCGACGCTTATAAATGTTTATGCATGCATATGTATATGGAGTGATTGACAGTGTGTTATGGTCTGTTGTGAAACATGCCTAAAAGGGGACCATTTCCAACAATACAGTTTGATACCTTGATTACACTAATTTGTACTCGCCTTTCATAAGTAACCTAAATGGAAGACCAAGTCCCTTCTTTTATTTGTTAGAATACATACCACTCCACCCAGTTCCATTACATTTCCTAGATGTTTTGCGCTCCATTACATGGCATGGGTAAATAATCAAAGAACATTCAGCAATATTTACTTCCTTGAGGATCCACACAGTGCTACAAATTACAAAAACAACTAAAATGATATACTTAAAAGCAACAAGTGACACTACTGTCACCAACTCCATACAAATGCTAATGTTTCATTATTCTGGTATGGTTGGTTGAGAAGGAATGCACAATGGCACTGCCTGAGATAACTTCAGATTTTGGCATTTTTAACAATAGGTGCTGCATGATTCAGAATACAGTGAAATTGATTTATTTATTCAGCTAACGTTAACGTCACTTTAAACACTATGATGCTTTGTTAAGGCACACAAAGAACAAAATGAAAGTTACCTTGGAGCACAACAAAAGCTCTTTCTAGACAACATGATGTCAAATTCATATTGTATACAAGTGCAACACTGTCATAACAAGTCCAATTATCAAGAAGATAAAGCATGCATATTCTTGAAAGAACAAAGCCAGCAGTAGAAAACCATACCACTTTATTTCATGCAGACCTTGAACTCTTGACATTTAATCTCAATAAAGGAGCAATTATTAACAGTAGTCGGATTAATATGACATTGCAGTTTCTGACTTACCTAATGAGCTTTGTCTTGCAAGCAAATAATTTGAGAGACGAGAGCCAGCAGCATGGACCTAATTAAAGATGCATTTAAGCCTACAAAAACAATATGGTGGTGGAAAGGAACAAATGCAAAGAAATTGTATACCTGTACTAGAGAGAGTGCTGCAAGAACCTTCTTGAGATCTCCTTGTTGGCAGCCAGCAAACCAACTCCTTTTACAGCAGCAGATAACACACAACAGCCTATTGCTTTCAGCCCATAAGCTCCTATGCACCACCCCCTAGATTCTATATGTCACTAAAAATTGCACATGCAAATTTAGACACGTCCCTGATTTGCACACCCAATTTAATAGAATAACAAGCCAATTAGTGTCTGGAGAGAGGTAATGCTGACTGGGCTGTGTCAGCATTACCACAAGGCTTTGTAAAAGGGGAGGGAGAGGGGAAATAGTGATTTTGGAGCCAGAAAACCAACCTTTTAATTTGAAATTTTCCATTTCCTAGATGTTTTGCACTCAGTGCATTTTTCTTTTGTGACCATTTAAAAAAAAAAAAACCCCCACAAAAAGTCCAACAGAAAAACGCACAAAAACAAGCCATTGAGGTAACAGTTCAGACCTAACAAGATGATACCACTCAGGACCACTGGATCTGGGGGCAGCACAGGAACTGATGAATCAGGATCAGGAATTCAGGTAGCACGTGGATTCTCCCAGCTGGGAAAGTCTTCAGGTAGGTGATGCCACAGTTTAACGAGCCTTCATTCTGTTGGCGGGCTCGGAGCCAGCTGATGGCTGTTACCAAGGTTCTGACAGATAACAGTTCACATGCCAGCTAACTGATAACACCTTCAAGGATGCTGTTTTTATACCTTTCTCCCCTAGTCTTGGGACCAGGTGTCCTGGAACATGACGTCCATGCTGATAATACTATAACAACAAAAAGTTGTTATTGTCCAAGTTGTTTTGCTTTTAGCAGACTGGATAACTTCTCATGTACCTTGAGGCCTTTACACACTACCAAGCCTCTGCATTAGGTCTGGTAATGGTCAAGTCTGTAAAAGTCAGGTTCATCATGGAGGCCAGTGCTGAATTGTAGTGCCTTACAGCAGGGTTTTAGTCCTACACCTCACATTTCTTTTTCTCTCAGGTACATCTCTCTCCTCCTTCCCTTAGTCCTCTAATTCAAGGGTCTCCTGTACAAATAGTTGACTCTCTGAAATATGTAGGCATTACTATTGATTCTCAATTATCATTCCCTCCTCAGATTTCTGCTGTAGTACGTTCATGTTTTTGTTTTCTCTGCTCTATTCGATGCCTTCATTCATTTTTATTTATTTTATATCATTTATACCCCACATTTTCCCACCACTGGCAGGCTCAATGTGGCTTACAACATTTAGGAAACATACAGTAAAGTACAATAAAGTGAAAGGGATATGAATGGTGTAAAGTTACAGGGGCAAGATAAAGTAATTGAATTCACAAAATCTTGATAGGATTTGTAATCCAGGAATCACGGATGCAGGACTGGATCTTTAGGGTAAGTTTGCCCAAATAAGTAGGTCTTGAGAGACTTCCGGAAAGTCAGATGATCCTGAACCGTCTTTACTGATTTAGGCAATGCATTCCACAAATGAGTGCTGATGTAGGAAAAGGTGAAAGCGTATGTGGTTTTATACTTGAGACCAGAACATGCAGGGTAATGGAAGTTTAAGTATGAACGAGAAGATCTCAGTGAATTCCTTGGTGGTAAGTTGACAAGGGCATCCATATAAGCTGGAGAATCTCCGTAGAGAATCTTATGGACTAGGATGCAAATTTAAGTTATTCGCTCATGTAATTTCTCACGAAGTGGTCTGGAACTTTTGAACTTTGACGCACCGAAGATGAGTCGAGCCACTGTGTTCTGGGCAGTTTGTAGTTTTTTGAGAAGTAGGTCTCTGCACCTTGCGTATATGCCATTAATCGATTCGGCTTAAGACTAGCAATTGGACTAAATTACAAAATACTTCTCTGGAGAAATAAGGCTTTAACATAGGCGCCCAGTATAAGAGGCTTGGAGAGGCTAAGCCTCCCCTGCTGTGCTCTGAGGGGTTTAAATTGTTGATTTACCTCCATCCTCACAGCAGGAGCTGCAGTGAAAGCCCTCTAGCCTTGTGTGTAACCAGTTGTAGAAATTGATTTATGGTTTAATTTGTTTACTTTACTGCTGGGAGAGGGGGGGGGTTGGCTGGAGGTGTCCTGGGTTGCCAGGGAGATATTTAACGGTGATGACTTCCTGACCTGCACTGAGGACAGATAGCAACAGAATCAGATACTGGGCCAGCATGATCAGAGAAAGTCACCAGACAACAAAGGTAGAAAAGATCATTTTATTTTCATTATAGTGTTTGGAATATGTCCACTTTGAGAATCAGGTGCTCAACATTAAAAGTTTATATTTATTTATTTATGACATTTTATCCCACATTAAACATGAATTAAGGTGTTTTGTGGCTCTACATGAGGATTGTGATGATATGATCCCTTGTTTCATATTGTTGACGGTCTGCATTTTCCGTATGGGTGGTATATTGGTGTATTAGGTTCTTGCCCAGTGTAATATTTATGGTACAGTAAGGTTCTGAGTGTGTTTTTGCACAAAGTTGTGCATAGTGTTTTGCAGTTGAGCGATTGTGGTTAGAATATGCTATGAGCAACCACTTTATTCTTTGACATATGATACATATCTAATATCTAAATTTAATAAAAGGTATTGTGACTTTTATTTGTATTTATTTTTTTCTGTGTGTTATCAGACAATTATGGATTTAAGCTCCACCCCTGGCCCCACCCCCTTTAGCCTCCCCAAAAAGTTGGGCCACCGACCGCCTATGGGCTTTAATCATTTTTGGATGATGATGCCTGTACCACTCTCCTCCATATGTTAGTACTGATTACTGCAATATTGTTTATGCTAGTATTCCCTCACAAAAAACTTCAGTCAGCGCAAAACACTGCCATTCGCATCCTCTCTAGTATCCTGTCGTTTCAATCATATTACTCCTGTCTTCAAACATTACCACTGTGGCTCCCAACCGCTTTCCGAATACAGTACAAAATTTTGATATTAACTCACAAAGTTCTCTTTGCTAATGCTCCTGCTTACCTTTCTTTCTTGATCATTCCGTATAGACCCGTTCATGCTCTGCTCCTCCACAGCCAATCAGCCTGCCATCCCTGCATTATCACATAACTACACGCCACGCTGCATTTTTCTCCCTTAGTCATTCCCTTTCGAATTCTTTGCCCTTTACCTATGTATTGACTAGTCCTATCATCGTTTTAAAACTGCCCTTAAAACTCTCTTTTTCACCATAGCTTTTCAATAGGCTTCTACTCCTATCGCTTAGTCGACTGACTGGTCAGCTTTTTGTGCTCACAGTTGCTACCTCTTTCTAATTGCCTTTGCTGTTTTCTATTTCTCTTTTTAAGTTGTTGTTTCTTTCCTTACTGTTTTTATTGATTTTAATTGTTAACCACTTCACCAACCATATTGTTTTCACCTTCTCCTCAGCTATGGAGCTTCAACATTTTCTTCCTTTCATTCAACCATTTCCATTCTGTTTGAGCACATCTTGTCTTTGACACTGTCGCTGGGCCTCCCCTACTCTTCTCTGTATTCTCCTGCTCCTTCTCTCTGCTGGGGATATCAACTCCAATCCTGGTATTCCAAATAAACTCTCATTCAACTGTGCAGGTTAAACCACAGCTTTCCAATCATATCTATATCTCTCCTTCCCCCTCTTCCCTCCCTTTCTCATGTGCCCTATGGAATATCCACTCTGCCTCCAACAAGCTTGCCAATATCACAGTCTCTATATCTCTCATATTCTTCATCTCTTTGCTCTGAGACTTAGCTTTCCCTCCGAATTCTGCTTCATTTGCTGCCCTGTGTCATGAAGGTTACCTTTTCTCCCATATACCTCATTTGGTTGGTTGGCTGTGATGATGGCGTCAAGCTGCTACTCTCACATACATATATGTTTCAACCTCTTCACCGCATCAGTCTCACTGCTTTTCTTCCTTTGAAGTCCACTCCATCAGCCTATTCACTCCACTACCTAGTCAATTAGCTGTCATTTATCAACCCCTGATAAGTCCCTCTCTTCCTTTTTCACTGACTTTGACTCTTGGCTCTCCTTCATTTTCAAACCATCCTCCCCTTCCTTCATTCTTGGGGTCCTTAATATTCATTTTACATTTCTTGTTTTAATCTCATAATTAAAACTCAAGCTCTGCTGCACTAACCCTACACACCAGCATGGTCACTGCCATACTCATTGTCTTCTTCTGCACCTGCTCACTCTCAAGTTTCTCCACCTCTGTTCTTTCCCTCTCTGACCAGCATCTGTGAAGGTTATTTATTTATTTTATTCTTAATCACCACCAAAACATTTGTAAATCTTCGGGCTACTGAACCTTGCATTCTTTCAGCCACTTTTTACCTCTCTGCTCATCCACTTGTTATTCAAGTCTGTCATTGAGGCCGTTTGCTCCCGTAATACTATTCTCTCCTCTGCTCTTGACACTCTCATTCCTCCTATTCCCCATTTCATAAAGCATTCCAAAGCCCAGCTTGGCTGACCTCCAGAATCCACTACCTACATCCTGTGTCCACTCCACTAAATGCCTTTGGCTAAAATTCCATGCCCATGCTGATTTCAAACAGCTCTAATTCTTGCTGCCCTATTTACAGTCTACTTTTGTATTTTTTTGTTTTTGTTACATTTGTACCCTGTGCTTTCCCACTCATGGCAGGCTCAATGCAGCTTACATGGGGCAATGGAGGGTTAAGTGACTTGCCAGAGTCACAAGGAGCTGCCTGTGCCTGAAGTGGGAATTGAACTCAGTTCCCCAGGACCAAAGTCCACCACCCTAACCACTAGGCCACTCCTCCACTGTTGCTACTATTTGAGATTCTACATGGAATGTTGCTATTCCACTAGAAGTCGGCCCTTGCAGATCACCAATGTGGCCGCACAGGCTTCTGTTTCTGTGAGTCTGATGTGTCAGACTCACAGAAACAGAAGCCTGCGCAGCCTTCTACATGGAATGTTGCCAGGAAACTCCAATAGTATCTATTTTATTTTTGCTACAATTGTACCCCACGCTTTCCCACTCATGGCAGGCTCAATGCAGCTTACGTGGGGCAATGGAGGGTTAAGTGACTTGCCCAGAGTCACAAGGAGCTGCCTGTGCCTGACGTGGGAATCGAATTCAATTCCTCAGTTCCCCAGGACCAAAGTCCACCACCCTAACCACTAGGCCACTACTCCACTCTTGTCAAACAAGACTACTATTATCCATTAGACAAATTCTCTAACCATCTCTTTGCCACATGGAACTAACTACCTCCTCAAAGTGCCTCCATCTCCAATCCCCCACCTCCTTCACTTTCTGGCCAGGCTATGGACGAGTACTTCCATGACAAGGCTCATAAGGTTAATCTTGACTTCTCTGCCAATCACCTCCTCTTCCCCAATTTCATTCTCATAACCTTTCTTCAATCCTTGCCATCCTTTCCTAAAATCACAGAAGAAACTGCACATCCTACCTCACTACCTTTTCCTGTGATCCCATTCCCACCCATCTTCTCAGTTCTTTCTTCTCTACTGTCATCCCTTCTGTCGTATCCTCAATCTATCACTTTCCACTGCAACTGTGCTTGATACTTTCTGCCACAAAACAGAGCTGTCCACAGCACTACATAACAGCAGAGTATTGTTAATGCGCAGTATAGGTGCAGATGTTGATGTTGATTTCAGAATTCTTTTCAGTCATTGTGAGATTGCTGGTAGACTCCTGAGGCAGGCCTAATGGCTGAAACATGGCTCGTGTTGAGTCTTGGATACTTACCAATAAATTTCTGCACCACACCGTTTGCTGTGTGACTTTTTTTTTGTCACCTTTGTTGTTGTTGTTGCTGTTTTCATTTATCTTATGCAAAAGCTAGTTCTTCCCCCCCCCCCCCCCCCCTTTTTTTATGTTTTAGCTTGATACTTTCAAACATGCTGTGGTTAAACCACTCTTCAAAAACCTTCACTGTACCCTACCTGCCTTTCTATAATCCCATTTCTCGCCTCCCTTTCTTATGCAAACTACCCACCACTGCTGTCTTGACTTTTTTTTTTAATCTCAAACTATTCTTGATCTACCACAATCCGGATTTTGTCCTCTACATTCTACAGAAACAGCCCTTGCCAAAATCTTCAGTGACCTGCTCCTGGCCAGATCCAAGGACCTTTACCCTCATCTTAGTTTTACCTATCTGCTGCTTTTGATGCTGTTGATCACCACCTATTCCTTGATATGCTCTCCTCACCTGGATTTTGGGATTCTGTTCTGTCTTGGTTTCTTCCTTATCTCTCCCATTGCCCTTTAGGGTACGTGCTGGTGGATCCTCCTCCATTGCTATCCCTCTTATCAGTTAGTGTTCCACAGGGCTCTATCTTGGAATCTCTTCTTTTGTCTTGAAATCTCTTCTTTTGTCTAGCTGTACTTATTCCTTTGGTGCTCTGATCTCTTCCCATGGTTTTCAGTACTATATTTACACGGTCTCCCAGATTTACCTCTCCACACCAGAAATTTCACCAGGAAAGCTGTATGTCTCTGTTGATCACCCCACCCCTCACCTATCCACACCCATCCTGTTAGAATATCAATGATATGCTTTGATGTCCCCATGCATACCTCCTACCCACCCCCATCCTCCCACCCTGTCAGACTGTCAAAGTAATGCTTTGATGTTTCTCTTATATATACTATCTGCTAACACATTTGCTTATTTCCAATCTGACGAAGAAGGGCAACCTTCGAAAGCTAATCAAGAAATGTATTAAATTATGTCCAATAAAAAAGGTATCATCTTATTTTCTTTTCCATGTTTTATTTTGTTTGATTTCTATTGATAACCAGGAATCCAGAACCCTCTCAGCCTGCTTGTTTGACATTACATAAGTATTGCCACACTGCGACACACCAAAGGTCCATCAAGCCCAGCATCCTGTTTCCAACAGTGGCCAATCCAGGTCACAAATACCTGGCAAGATCCCAAAAAACTCAATACATTTTATGCTGCTTATCCCAGAAATAAGCAGTGGATTTTTCCCAAGTCAGTTTAATAATGGTCTATGGACTTTTCCTTTAGGAAGCCGTCCAGACCCTTTTTAAACCCCGCTAAGCTAACCGCCTTTACCACATTCTCTGGCAATGAATTCCAGAGTTTAATTAGACATTGAGTGAAGAAATATTTTCTCCGATTCATATTAAATCTACTACTTTGTAGCTTCATCGCATGCCCCCTAGTCCTAGTATTTTTGGAAAAAGTAGACATTGCTGCCTGGATATCCCAACATAATCTGAGCCAAGACTGAGCATCTTATCTTTATCCATGTACCCACTTCTCCTCTTCCCTCATTTCTGATTTTTGTTGATAACATTCCAAATCTCTCTCTCTTCAGTTCATAACCTGAAGTCATCTTTGGTGTCTCTTTCTCTGCACCCATCCATTAGGGCTGCTTAAACCTGTCATTTCTATATAACATCACCAAACTTTGTCCCCTTCCTTTATGAACACTAGGACTGTACCAAATATGCATTATTCATATGTTGCTCCTCACAGACCATCTCTCCCCCCTTCATTCTGTTCAAAATTCTGCCATGAATGATCTCATCACTAGACTTACATAACTATTCTCAAGTCATTTCATTGGCTCTCTGTCTTTGTATACTGTTCAGATTTCTATTACTGACTTACAAGGACATTCATTCTGCAGCTCCTCACTATCTTATTTCTTCCTACACCCCTTCCGGGGAAAATCTATTCATCAGGTCACTTTTATCTGTAATTTTTTCCACCACTGCCAACGCCGTCCCTTCCATCTTGCTACACCATATGCCTGGAATAGACTTCCTGAGTCAGTGCAACATGCTCCATCTTTAGCCCTATTCAAATCCAGACTAAGCGCCTACTTTTTTGAGGCTTATAACTCTTTACCCCTTAGCCACCTGTTCAAAACCCATGTTGTTTTAATCATTCCCATAAAAAGACAGAACTTCCTAATCCCTTATTTGTCTTGCTTGTCTGCCTTGAACAGATGTAAGCTTTGTTGAGCAAACACTGGCCCTTACGTTTTTGTCTACAGCGCTGCATATAACTAGCAGTGCTGTAGAAATGATTAGTAGTAGCAGTTCTAGTGATTGATATTACAGCTAGTCTGACTGGTGAACCTGTTGTTACCAGATTTGTTATCCAGTCTTTTAGGAATCATTTTCAGTTCATAATAAAAGATTAATAATTAGGTGCCTTTTTACTAAGTTTTTGTTAGTTGTGCTAGTTGCAAAATGTAGTGCACAGTAAATAGAAAGCCTGTGCAGTAAATATAGGGCAGGGGTAGGCAACTCCGGTCCTCGAGAGCCACAGGCAGGTCAGGTTTTCAGGATATCCACAATGCATATGCATGAGATAGATTTGCATACCATGGAGGCAGTGCTTGCAAATCTATCTCCTGCATGTTCATTGTGGATATCCTGAAAACCTGACCTCCCTGCGGCTCTCGAGGACCGGTGTTGCCTACCCCTGATATAGGGTCATGTCCAGCATGTGCCCTGCACTTAACAGAAAGGGTAGACAATTACTTCAGTGGCAGGTAAAGTGGTGAGGATCCTCTCAACAATAAATAATACAACCACAGCATTGCCACAGTGAAAGATTCCTCCCCCCCCCCCCCCCCCCAATCTCCCTTGATCTTCCATTCTCTCCAACTAAAACTCTGCCCCTGAAAGTCTAAACCCCAAACCTCAGGCCTACACACTTCCTTCTCAGGGCCCATCTCTGCTTTCACCTGTGATAATGGCCACATGACCTCCTAGCAGTAGTCTTATATAGAAGGATGCCCCCTAGTGGTAGTTATCACGAGACTACCACTAGGGGTCATGGTGGCCATTTTGCATCCCAGCACATTTGACAAATAGACAAGAGAATATGTTAGGGAAAGAAAAAAAGCAAAAGAAAAAAAAATAGAGACTAGAACTCATGTGATTACAAAATACCCATACAACAAAGGAAAACATTTTATTTGGAGTTTAATAATTGGAATCAAATGCCTTTATATTTTAACCAGTGCAAAAGGAAATGTATTTCTATTTTTATTTCTCCTGTGTCTTTTTGGAGTTTGCAGTTCAGTTGTCATCTAACTATTTCTCTAGTGGTAAAGGTCTGTCCACAGTCTGCATGTATGACCAAGGTACAGTAAGTACTCTGCTAGCATGTAGGTTCTGTAGCAACGCGGTTCTATTTCCCAAGGGGAGGTGTACTGAGGTTGTAGAGGCTGAGTGAGGTTCTGAGTGAGAAACTCATAAATGTGGACCTGGTGCATACAAAAGCCATAATAATGGTCCTATGTAAATAAAATTAAAAAAAATCCTCCATTCAAGAATTAAAACGAACACAATCTTCATATTACCAATTTTTGAATTTGCAATCTCTGCATTTTATTTAAATAAAATCTACCAGCTATCTGCTCTGGAAAAATAATTGACATGGGACTTGTTTCCAGATAAAACTTCCCAAATTAGAATTGTACTTGGAAATGGTTGAATCATTTGCATGCCAGAATACCAATTTTATCCCAGTTTAACTGCTGCTTGTTTCTATTTGATAATTAGCATCTGAAATTTGTTAAACTAAAGTCTCTGGGCTCATATTTTCCTATAGTACATCCTTGGGCAGGGCAAGGGAATGAAGACACCAGTCACTACGTAGTTGATGCCCCTGTACAAGTCATTGGTGAGGCCCCACCTTGAGTATTGTGTTCAGTTTTGGAGGCCGTATCTTGCTAAGGATGTAAAAAAAAATTTGAAGCGGTGCAAAGAAAAGCTACAAAAATGGTATGGGATTTGCTTTACAAAACATATGAGGAGAGACTTGCTGACCTGAGGAAAGGAGAAACAAGGGTGATATGATACAGATGTTCAAATATTTGAAAGGTATTAATCTGCAAACTAACCTGTTCTGGGAAGGTGGTAGAACTAGAGGACATGAAATGAGATTGAAGGGGGGCAGACTCAAGAAAAATGTCAGGAAGTATTTTTTTCATGGAGAGAGTGGTGGATACTTGGAATGCTCTCCCGTGGGAGGTGGTGGCGATGAAAACGGTAACGGAATTCAAAAAAAGCATGGGATAAACATAAAGGAATCCTGTTCAGAAGGAATGGATCCTCAGAAGCTTAGCGGAGATTGGATGGCAGCACCGGTGGTTGGGAGGCGGGGCTAGGATTGGGCAGACTTCTACGGTCTGTGCCCTGAAAATGGTAGATACAAATCAAGGTCAGGTAATACATATAAAGTAGCGCATATGAGTATATCTTGTTGGGCAAACTGGATGGACCTTACAGGTCTTTTTCTGCCGTCACCTACTATGTTACTATGTCTGAATGCTTTTTTCTAATTTTGAACATTTTTTCTAATTTTGAACATTTTTCTCTAAGGTAGAATATTCTTTCGACAGACAACATCATCTGAATACAATTTCTCTATTTAGAGTGTTCAGATTACTGACTATAAGCTTTTTTGAGGTTTTTTGAAGTCTTTTTTGAAATCCACTAATTTTGTGTTCCGTGTTAAGAGAATGAAAGGAGATGATATGAGCTGATTGGTGAGCCAACCATTGGCGTCTGACGTAAGAGAACCTTTAAATTAGAGAAGCCATCTTTATTTTAAGCTGGTCCGTTGTAAAAGGTTGATCCTTCAGCTGAGGTGTTTTTGTAAAGTATATCTTGAAAGAAATGTAGTATGTATTGCTGTATGAAGGTTTTAATACTATAACAAATACATCTCTCTGTTTTGGTTAGACGCAGACCATATGACCCTGAAGCAGGCGACGAAACGGTGGCCATTGTTGGTCTTGGTCGCGTTCAGCATGTACTAACTAAAGAAGGTTGGGACCTTGCAAAAGCTAAGTAACTCTTATGTCACGTTTAACTTGACGTTTGCCCATCATATGTTTAAGAGAAAAATTTATATATAAAAAGAAAAAAAGAGTATTAATACATATGATTGGGATAGGCTGCTCTAAATACGTAGGGGTGTTGCCAATGATGAAGCGGTCCAGCCCCCATGAGCTTGTAATATGATCTAGCCGGGGGCTTCTTGAGGCAACATCTCCTTAAATGAACTATATGTATTAACTTCTGTCAGAGAATTAAGTCGATGCTGTCATCCTTATATCTCCTCCATATTTGAATGCACTAGTTGATAATAGAACTAGAAGGAGATTACCTTCATATTTTTCTTATACTATGTCTGGGTAGGACAGATTGTCCTTATTTGCAAAGATCAGCTGTCTATAAAGTGACCATAAAAGGTCAGGTTGTAAGGGTACATGTGCATATGTATGGTAGATATACATTAATACTGTACCACTGCCATTTAGGGTGACTACTTGATGACTTCTAATTAAGTGTACAGCAATTCATTCTTATTAATTTGACAGTGCATTAGCTGACCTCTTAACATCAACAAAAGCAAAGGACTCCAGAGAAGTTGGATTAAGAACAAAAATAAACACTTGGCTACACTGCACTAAATTGATGGTATTATTTCCATTATAAAAATTAATGAACACAATAATCAGTGATAGCATTCACTATAAAAGGAGCTTGTACTTACTGACCCAGTAATACGGGCTAGGCTTTGCTTTATGGATGACGTTTCACACCAATTAGCTTGATGGAAAAGAAAAACATTGCATGGTAATAGAAGGTATTAAAAACTAATGACCAAGAACAGGTTTTATCCTTTGTGCTTCTCCCAGTTGTTTCTCTCCATTAATCTTTTCCTTAGAATTGGGTCATTCTTTCAAACTAATATCCCATGCTTAGGATAAGAAACTCCTAGAAACACCGATTTCTCACACCGCCCATAAATTTCCTTTGACAGGTTAATTTCTTCACACAGCTGTCTAAATCTTTTCTTTTTACTTCCAGTCTTCAAGGGCCACCAACTGGTCAGGTTTTCAGGATACCCCTAACGCATATGCATAAGAGAGACCTGCATGCCTACTAGCTCCGTTTTATGCAAATCTCTCTCTCATGCATATGCATTAGGAATATCCTGAAAACCTGACTAGTTGAGAGCCCATGAGGATTGGGACTGAAGTCTACTGGTCTAAATCAACATTTCAACTTATACTGTACTAGATCTCTTAATAGTGGGTAATTTAAGGGCGCAGAGATCGTGCAAGACCTACAGTCTGTGGCTGATTAAACCCCAGGCTGTCCTTACGCAGCCCAACAGTCAGCCATCCACCATAGTTACACCTTCTTCCGGCACCCAATGGGGGAAAGGGGTGCGGAGGATCAGTGTCCTCAGAAATTGGAGTTTACTATCACCACCAAGGGAAAAGTTCCCTTACAATGATTTTCAGCTTGCTTTCATTAAATAATGTTGCAGTTATGTGGTCATGAATATAAGTACTGACAAGCTAAAAGGCTCCAGACGAAACTTGGCCGGGGCAATATAGCCTAGTGTGCCTAAAACAGATGTTGAGCAAACATGGTGGAGATTATTATAGAGTTAAAACTATATATTGCATCTTTGGTGCTATTGACCCATTCCAGAGGGGATACAGTATTATTATTACCTAACCCTCAAAGCTGTGACTGTAATACTAGGGAGGGGGGAAGGTTGGGTGGATTAGGGAGAAAACGTTAAATCTTGGATGCTGAATACTATTATGTTGTTCATATGCAGCATGTTCTGATATTTCAAAAATTTTGTAATGTAAAATGTATTGAATATGTTTAACGTGCTGGATTTTCAATAAAAATTGTTGAAACATAAATAATGTTGCAGCCACAGATATACTGGCTACAGCAGGACCTCCTAAGACAGGGCAATAACCTCTAGGTGGATGTTCATCAATACTTGCAGTAATGCAACACGAAGGGAAAATGGGCAGTCTAGATATGGATATGCAGTGCTATTTACTGCATTGTCAGCCTAATCTGACCACAGGACATAGGAAATGTTCTGGAAGCCAAATACTGTAACCCCATATAAACACCCCCCCCCCCCCCCCCCCAATCTTGCAAGATTTCTTTCTGGACCACACGGCTGAGTTTTGTTTTCCAGTAAGAGCTACATTTGAAAAAAAGAAGCTCAATGCTTCTTGCATATATGTTTGCTGATATGATTTTCTTGGTGATATTTCCTCTTAAGAAATTTTAGGAAATTAAGATTTTTAGGCAAGCAACTCACCATTTCAAAACTTGGAAGATTTTTTTTCTATCCTGCTTTTGCCCATCACTTTAAATTTGGCCCATCATGCTGGAAATATGATGCTGAGTATGTAAAATAATTTAAGAAACTGCTAACAGTTTCTTTTCGCTATTTTCTTGGCTGATTAACCACAATGGTACTTTGTCTTGTCTTTCTAAACACCTGCCAGACTTTCAGAACCAACTACTGCTTAACTCCCCAAGCCTGCTTTGATTGACTTCAGTATATCCATAATAAATATGCATGAAATAAATAGACCCAATTAATGCAAAAAAAAAAAGCGTTCCTACATATTGATTGTAGTTATTCAGAAAAGCCAACTGCCTTTGGGGGTCAATAGAACAGATTTGGAAAGCCCTGAACTACTAGGTGCAGATACTCACTTCAGAAACATATTTTGGACCTCAGATGTGCCTTTCTTAGTGTTCATAGCCAGAGATAAGCAGTGGCTTGTCCAAGCCTACATGACTAATCATGGTTTATAGACTTTTCTTCCAGGAATTTGTCTAAACCATTTTTAAACCCAACATGCTACCTGTATTGACTGCATTTTCCAGCAAGAAATTCCACATCTTAAAATTATAAAATCTATTAGAGCCAAAAGAGCATCCTTCAAAGAATGGAAAAAGGATCTGAATGAAGAAAATAAAAAGCAACATAAGCGGTGTCGAGTTAGATGCAAAGCATTGATAAAGAAGGCTAAAAGAGAATATGAAGAAAGCCTTGGAGACAAAAATTCATAGTAATACTTTTTTCAGGTACATCAGAAGCAGAAAGTCTGTGAGGAAATCCGTGGGACTGTTAGATCATGAAGGAGCAAAAGGGGCAGTCAAAGAGGACAAGGCCACAGCAGAAGATTGAATGAATTCTTTGCTTCGGTCTTTAAGGAAGATGTACGAGATCTACCTGTACTGGAAATGGTTTTCAAGGGTGACGATGCGGATGAACTGAAAAAAAATCTTGGTGAACTTGGAAGATATACTGAGACAAATTGACAAGTTAAAGAATGATAAATCACCTGGAGCAGATGGTATGTTGTTGGTTATCTGTAACTTGTCACTAAAATCATCCGTAGTACCTGAATATTGGAAGTTGGCCAATGTAACGATGATTTTTATAAAGGGTTCCAACGGTGATCCGGGAAATTACAGACTGGTAAGCCTTTCAGTGCCGGGGAAAATAGTGGAAACTATTATAAAGAACAAAATTACGGAACAATAGTTAAACATGGTTTAATAGGACAGAGTTAGCATGGGTTCAGACAAGGGAAGTCTTGTTTCACCAATTTGCTTCATTTTTTGAAGTCGTAAACATGTGAATAAAGGGGAAAGGGAAATGGGACTTGATATACTGCCTTTCTGAGGTTTTTGCAACTACATTCAAAGCGGTTTACATATATTCAGGTACTTACTTTGTACCAGGGGCAATGGAGGGTTAAGTGACTTGCCCAGAGTCACAAGGAGCTGCAGTGGGAATCAAACTCAGTTCCCCAGGATCAAAGTCCACCGCACTAACTACTAGGCTACTCCTCCACTCTGAGCTGGTTGATATTGTATATCTAGATTTTCAGAAAGCTTTTGAGAAAGTTCCTCATGAGAGACTCTTGAGAAAATAAAAACGAATGGGATAGGAGGCAATGTCCTTCAGTGGATTAGGAATTGGTTATTGGACAGAAAACAGAGGGTAGGGTTCAATGGCATCCGTTTTTCTGAATGGAGGGGGGTGAATAGAGGAGTGCCACAGGGATCTGTACTGGGACCTGTGCTATTTAACATATTTATAAGTCAGCACTCAAGAGAAAGATCTAGGTATGTGGCAGCGGCCAAAAAAGGAAACAGGATGCTAGAAATTATTAGGAAATGGAATGCAAAATAAGACCAAGAATATTATACCACCTCTATATTGCTCCATGGTGCTATGGATATGATTTGAGGTCTATAAAAGCCTGAGTGGTGTAGAACGGGTAGAAGTGAATCGATTTTTCACTCTTTCAAAAGTACAAAGACCAGGGAACACTCAATGAAATTACATGGAAATACTTTTAAAAGAAATAGAAGGAAATATTTTTTCACTCAAAGAATAGTTAAGCTCTGGAATTCTCTGCTGGAGGATGTGGTAATGGTGGTTAGCGTATCTGGGTTTAAAAAAGGTTTAGACAAGTTCCTGGAGGAAAGTCATTAGACTGTTAGGAGATGGACATGGGGGAAGTCACTACTTGCCCCGGGACTGGTAGCATGGAACGTTGCTACTAATTGGGTTTCTGTTAGGTACTTGTGACCTGGATTGCCCACTGTTGGAAGCAGGATACTGGGCTAGATGGACCATTGGTTTGACCCAGTATGGTTATTCTTATCCCAATATGGCTTGTACAATATATACGAGAACGAAGTAGTTTTCACTACTTAGATTGAAGTTACTACAGTTGGAAGCTACATTTCTGCTATGATAGCCTTATAAGTGTGTAATTTTCTATTAGGGAGCTAGAGTTCTTTCGATCAATCATACCTGTCAAATGTTCGTTATCTAGCAAGACAGTAATCTCACTGTCCGATATACCTACTTAATGTTGGGCCCACTTAACCCAAGTATTTTGTTGTGGCTGTAGTGCGCTTGAATCTGCCTTATTTTCCTTTAGAAGAAATTGTTTCATGTTCACTCTATTATGCCACCCCCCCCCCCCCCCCCCAATCGCAGGCTGAGTCAAGGGTTAGCTTATCTCCTTGTTATTTGTGGATTCTAATACCTTTTTGTTTCCTTAAGACCATATTTGGAGCTTGTAATTTTGTTTATAAAACAAAAATATACAATGAAAAAAAAAGAAATTCCACTGTGTAATTTTGAATTACTTGAAAAAAAAAATACTTTCTCGAATTTGTAATTACTACTGAAAAGAGGGGGACTGCACTGACCACTAGGCTGCCCCTCTGCTCTACATGGACGTCTGTGTGGCCATTTTTTGTACAAGTGCTGCCTGACAGACATCCTTGTCTCTGGTTTTTTTTGGCGTTCATAATTTGGATGTTTTATTTTGGAAAATGGCTGTTCATTTTGGACGTTCTCACTTTATTTTCAAACACCCACAGTTTTTTTCTGTTTGAAAATGGCATGAGATGGACTTTTTTGTTTTTGGACATTACGAGCGGGACATCCTAATTCTGACTTAAGATGTTCTTTCAAAATGCCCCCCCCCCCCCCCCCCCCCTTCGTTTCATTTTATTATTCTTTTTAAACCAACAGAATGTTTGGGTACCACTCCCATTCAAACCATGCAAATCCTCTCACCTTCCAAACATCTATAATCTACCTAGTGGTGGAAAAATGACATAAGCCATGCTCCACATGTTTTCTCCAACTGGTAAATCAGCTACTTTGCTCAATCAAAAATACTGCACGTGAAAAAACAAAACCATATACAGCTCTGAACATAAGAGTTTAGAGAAAAAATAGTTTATTTTAACTGAAACTAACCTGGTGGCAAAGTGAATGAATTGATCACTTAGGATTATTGATCAAGCGCCTGATGCAGAAACAGATATGTTCTTTCCATGTGTATAAATTCCACATCAGTACTGATTACAGGTTAACATGTGTCAACAAAGTGTGAAATTCCACCATTTTTGCTTGCATGATGCACAAGGCTAAAATGCCAAAGTACCAATTATTTCAATCAAAAACCAAAAGGAGATTCTAGTAGTTAAAGCACTCTAAAACAATGGTTGAAATCCGCCTCCTATCCAGAGTGAGTGGACTAGAACAAAACCTTTGGCCTTCTTACAATTAAATTCACGATCCTTCTAGCCACTGTGCACATTTTGGTGCCACTTGCAGAAAGCTACAAAGAAAATCTCTGGAACATGATAAAATGTTAGGTTAGGGGCCTAAAGAGGTGTGAGACATCACTAAATACTGCAGACAATGCACTTTGACACAAGGCAGGAGGAACTTCCCAGATCTTACAGATCTGCACAATGCCAGTACTTTGTGTATCTTATTGGAGCAGGGTACCGGAGGCAAGTGAAATGAAAACCCAAAATGTTACTAACAGAGGAATAAAAAAGCAATCGTGTCACACTTTATTAGAAATGTCTGGGGAAATCAGTTAGGAAGATGGATTCATTTGTTTCGTTATCAAACCACCAGGGGTCATAAACTATTCCAGTGATGATGAAAAATAAATTACCTTTGGTGACGACCTACACTGTACACTGTGTCAAGGGACAGAACCTATTCATTTCATTAGACTAAAGAGAGTTAGTAGCAACACCTGGAACTCTGTACAAAATGCAAGCTACCTTGAAAAATAAAAAAAGACATGTGCCAAAAGGTAAAACTAGTCTCATCTCCAAAGTCCAAGAATGCTGAAGCCTGTTGTATGGGAGGAAAAATGCCCATGGCTGCAGCGTGCGACATACCACCCGGCTGTTTCCTTCTCCTCACGTTCGACGCGTCTTCTGTCTTTTAGCCAATCGTTTGGCATCCTCAGAGCCACTGGCATCCGAGCCTGCCTGCCCCAGTGCCCGCACTCCTTGCAGCTGGCTGGTCAGCTGCAACAGCAGAGGAATGATCTAGGAAAATTTGGTTGGGGGGAGGAGAGATACAGCATGAGAATTCTAGTGCTTTATGCAAAGTGTGAAATCTCACAGATACTAAGACATATATGCTGAAGAAAAACGAACAGCATAATAGTCTCTTAGGAAAAATAAACTAAAATAATGTCTACCTTCACCGAAATATTTAGGGTTCTAATAGCTGGGATGCAATTAAAATAAAATAAAAAGTGAAGCGGCCTACCTTCTCATGGTTGTAGCCTGCTAATAGCAGGAGCAGTGTCAAAGGCAGTGCAATGTAGGACCCTTGGGTAACATCTTGCTCAGGCAGTTTTCTCTGCAAACACCAGGACAATGATTACGGAATATCCCCACAGCCGAATGTTTTAATCGTTTAGTGGTTTTGCTTAATGCAATTCAATTTAAAAATGACAGACACTGTGCAACAGTGACACCTTTTAGTTCCATAAGGAATACCAGCATCTCATCACAAATCAGACATCTGACATGAGAAAGCAGATGCGAACATGAATGCTGAATGCTGCTGCTTTGTGTAGATCAACATATCTTTACTGTTTCAACAGAATTAAAACAAATCTTTTGATCCATTTTACCTAGAATGGCTGTTTCTAGCTCCTCTAGCATACAGATCCCCCGGACCCTCACACCTATCTTCAGACGTCTCAGTATCCTCCATTTTTGACTGTGAACTGCTAGCTGGGGCCAATGGCCCTGTCCCAGTCTTCCCTCCTTCCCCATTATCATTCCCAGTTAGCTGAGAGAACAAATAAAGTTGATGATCAAGGAATGGGAATGAAGTTTAAAGAAGGTCTCTGGATCTTTATCAAATATCCATTTCCTTTTCATCACCTCAATAGACACACAAAGGTTTGAACCAGTTCAAAACGTCTCAAGGTAAAACTGGTTAAAATAGTAATACTTTACCCACCACAGGGTTGAATATTAGAGTGATGTGTTTGTGGTACCCAACAGTATTGAAGGACACTTGAGGTAGGCTGTAGTCATACTGAGACTTGGATAACGTAGAGTCCAATAGCACTATATAATTCTGTGGTTTAAAAAAAAAAAATACATTGGCGCTCTATTCAGGACAATATTACCAGTTTGTAATAGTTTACAGCTTGGACTAGCCATATTATAATTATACAGTAACCTACCTATATCCTTAGCCCACGATTATATGCACCCTCTGTCAAAAGAGACTTCACCCAAGATACTCTGGCCACAAATCCTGCTCACTTTCTCCAACTCTCTAGGTCTCCCTGCTTCTGTCCTCCTACTTCTGCAGTTTCGGCCATCCTCTTCCTTGCTACTTGGCCATCTACCTATCTCCCTCCAAGAATGTGGACGAAAGCCACACACAGATACCGCATTCAGTTCAAGCTTCTCCTTCTTACCTACAAATGCACTCAGTCTGCTGCCCCTCACTACCTTTCTACCCTCATCTCCCCTTACGTTCCCGCCCCAAACCTCCGTTCACAGGACAAATCCCTCCTCTCATTACCCTTCTCCACCACCGCCAACTCCAGGCTCCGCTCATTCTGCCTCGCCTCACCCTATGCTTGGAACAACCTTCCCGAGCCCTTACGCCAAGCCCCCTCCCTGCCCATCTTCAAGTCCCTGCTTAAAGCCCACCTCTTCAATGCTGCGTTCGGCACCTAACTCTTTCAGGAAATCCAGACTGCCCCAATTTGACTGCCCCTATCAGACTGACTGCTCACGTGTCCTTTAGATTGTAAGCTCTTTGAGCAGGGACTGTCCTTCTATGTTAAATTGTACAGCGCTGTGTAACCCTAGTAGCGCTTTAGAAATGTTAAGTAGTAGTAGTAGTAGTATTAGAGAACTCAGAGTACCCCATTCATAGCCACCAGCAAAACAAAGACAGAAAACCAGATACCAAAGTTATATGGAAGATCCCTGAATGTATTTTATTGTATTGCATATTGTTTCTTCCAGAAACTTAAATACCCAAGTTCAAGACCAAGGAAGATCATCACACAATATCTATTCTGTCTGAAACAGATAAGAGCAAACACTTTCCAGATTCTCTTTCCATTCAATAAACTTGTTTGCCGCAGTCATACCTTCTGAAAGTCTGATCTAGAATCTCTCAATATAAAACTTACATCCCTGCAGAATCACTTGGAAGCAGGTTCTAATTTCTAGTCTACTTACATGGCATAAGCATTGGAGCTTAATTCAAAGTCAGCACATTAATCTTTGCCATGCTGAAGTCAGTCACTGGCCCTAAAGTCCAGAACTGAGCCTTACTGAAAAATAATAAGCCAGTGAGTGGTGCCTTACCTCTCCATCTCTTGGCAACGGTGGGAAGTGGAAAAAGAAGGACTGACCCAAGGAGACTGTCTGAATTGGATTGTCCAGGTTTTCGCTTTTATAGAGTTTCACCTGTTTAAGTAAAGGATACAAAATATCCAAATCACATAAATCAAGAATCAGAATGCTGAAGGATATGCTAGAGGTTAAAGCACTCCCTGGTGATGGCTGAAATCCCCCTCCTACTCTGAGTGAATGACTCAGAACAAATCACTTTCTCACTGTTGTTTACGCTGCTACTGGGCTAGATGGACCACTGGTCTGACCCAGTATGGCTGTTCTTATGAGTATGAGAAAAGCAGTCAAGCAGCTGCCAAGCTGATAAAGGCCTGCTATTGTGGTGCTTAAATTTATCCAGCCAAATTTAGGGGTCTTTTTACTAAGCTGCATTAAGTGCTAACACGCACCTAACACAGCAAAAAAAAGTGTAATGCTAACACGCACCTAACACAGCAAAAAAAAGTGTAATGTACATTAATGTTGCCGCATAATGCTAGCATACAGAACACGGGAGTCCTTACCTCCTCCAAAATAGCTGGCAGTAAGGGGGCTCCCACAATCATTTTTAAAAATGGCAACATTAGCACACAGCCATTAATGAAACAAACAGAAAATCGGGGGGGGGGGGGGGGGGGGGGTGACCATGGTAAAAATGGCTTTAATGGCCAGCGTAAGAGTGCACTAAGGCCATTTGTTACTGCAGCTTACTAAAATAACTCCTTAGCTGTTTAGCACTTAATATCCCACTGACCAACTATATACTAGAACCCATCCCCCAGATTGCTTCTAACCTACTTAGTTCCCTTCTGTTTGAATAAATTTGGCCACTCAGCAATTCTGTGTGGGCAAAAGTTTACCTGAGATTTTAAATACAACATTCATATGTTTAAAAGTTGATTGGAATAAAGTCTGTGGTTATTATTTTTTTTTTACCCTTTTACCCAGAATTCTCAAAATGAGCGTACATGGATAATTTTGGTTTGAAACTAGCAAACACTTGTACCTGTTTTTTTTGTAAAGGGTATATTTTTTCATAGAAAATTTAATTTCAGCTTATGAAAAAAGGCACACAAGGCACTTAAGAATATTGTTTAAAAAGTAAAATAAAATTTCTAGTATCAATTAATCCTTAATACTGGTTCCACTACCTCTTCCTCTCACTAGGGGGCGAAAATAGACCCCCATCGCGAACTAAAAGAGTACAGTAAATGCACCCCTCCACAAAAAAAATCTCATGATAAAAACAAAATTAAATAGAACAGTACAATTAAATATTGAAAAATCCCATCCCAAAATCTCCACTCCCACTCATCAAACCCAACCCCCCAAATTCCCCATTTCCAGCTGTAAAAAAACACAATCATATCTCCTGGCTCCTTGGCTGTTCCTGAAAAACCTCTCACGAATGTGGCCCATTTGGTCAGCAACTCCAATGTCAGGTAGGACCAGATCTGAGGGCATTCGTGCATCAACCAGGAGAACAATCTACACATTACTTTCCTCCCCAACCTAAACACGCTATTGTCCCGTTCCGGGCCCTTACCTGGCGGTCCGCGGGCCGAAGCGCGAGGCTGGGGCGCCCGTGGGATGCGGGGCAGCGGGGGAAGGCTGCCACGGGGATCGCCGCGACTGCAGGCTGCTCCGAGGCCGGCGATCCAGAAGAACAAGCGCCGGCCTCGGAGAAGGAGATCCGCCGGCCAAGATGGCGGCGCCGGCGTCGTCGTCCTCCTCGCTACAGCGGGACCAGCGAGGAGGCTCCGCCCACTTGCGCCGGATTGGCGCATCCGCGTAGGAACTCCGCCCATCGGACGGGAGGACCAATCCGGGCTCCCGCTGCCGGCCTGGGCGAAGAGGATTGGTTCCAGCGGTTCCCCAGCCAGGACGAGCGGGGGATTTAAACGGGAACACGGAAGGGGTCCAGTGCTTCCGTTTTGTTGTTTGAAGCCACATTCCAAGCCTGTGTTTGTTCCTCGTGCCAGCTAGCCGTCCTGCTAGCTATTTCCAGTAAAGACTGTGTTTGTTCCTCGTGCCAGCTAGCCGTCCTGCTAGCTATTTCCAGTAAAAACTGTGTTTGTTCCTCGTGCCAGCTAGCCGTCCTGCTAGCTATTTCCAGTAAAGACTGTGTTTGTTCCTCGTGCCAGCTAGCCGTCCTGCTAGCTATTTCCAGTGAGGACTGTGTTTGTTCCTCGTACCAGCTAGCCGTCCTGCTAGCTATTTCCAGTGAGGACTGTGTTTGTTCCTCGTGCCAGCTAGCCGTCCTGCTAGCTATTTCCAGTGACGACTGTGTTTGTTCCTCGTGCCAGCTAGCCATCCTGCTGGCTATTGCCAATAAAGACTGTGTCCGTTCCCCGTGCTCAGCTAGCCGCCCGGCTAAGCCACGCTCACCAAGGACTCTGTACCCACATCCAGCCAGGCCAGCCGTCACCCCGCGGTTCCAGCAGTCCTGCTGGCCGCCCGCAGCTGAGGGCTCAACCCTCGGTGAACGGCGGTCGCCACGGGTGAAGATTCGGGGTGCTCGGTGATTTCCTGGCCCTAGTGGGGCTCGGGAAGACTCGAGAGCTCACCAATACCGGAGTGACATCAGAGCCGCGACAGAAAACGGAAGCCATGAGCTCGCCGACGCAACCTGATCTACGGGACCTGGCCAAGGTTCTCCAGCAGCAACAGGAACAGCTCAATGCCCTGTCTGGGGCGCTCCAGAATGTATGTTCTCAGCTCTCCACGCTTCAGGTACAGAACCAGGCCGCTGCGGTCCAAGGGGTCGCAGCGGCTCCCCGTATGGGAGGGTTCCGCGTGGGACCTCGGTTCCCTGAACCAGCACGATACGATGGGACCCCGGGAGGTTGTCGGGGGTTCCTCAACCAGTGTAACCTGGCCTTCCAGATGCAACCGGAGGCCTTTGCTTCGGACCAAAGTAAGGTGGGCTACATTATGGGCCTTTGTGAAGGAAAAGCCCAGGACTGGGTGGCCCCCCTGAACGAACAACATGACCCCATTTTGGATGATTATAGCGAATTTCAGCGCCGGTTCCGGATGGTGTTCGACCTTCCGGGAAGACCTTCCTCCGTGGCATCGGAACTGCTCCGGATTCATCAGGGAGAAGGTACGGTGGCCGATTATGCCATCCGGTTCCGTACCTTAGCCACGGAGCTGCGTTGGAATCCGGAGTCCTTGATGGCCATTTTTATGGAGGGATTACAAGAACGAATCAAGGATGAATTGGCGGGACGGGAGATTCCCGGACAATTGGATGCCCTCATATCACTCTGTATACGGGTGGACACCCGATTCCAGGAGCGAGCCAGAGCCCGGGCGGAGCGGCAGAAGTGGGCACGAGGGACCTCCCGGACGAGCAAAGGGCCGTCCTCTCGCCAGGGGAACCGGGACACTACGGAGCCCGGGGAGGAGCCGATGGTGATGGGCCGGCAACGGTTGACTCCCGCCGAAAGACAGCAACGACAGTCAAACGGACTGTGCTTCTATTGTGGGAAGGCTGGGCATTTCCTCCGGACTTGTTCCATCCGGCCGGGAAATGCGCTCCCCAAGGCACCCTGAGGGGAGGGTTCTTGGGGCACTCCGCTCCCCTACCAGACACCCTGATCATCCTACCGGTGACCTTACGGTGGCAGGAAGCCACGGTTCAGACCCAAGCCCTGGTGGACTCGGGGTCAGGGGGCAATTTTATTGGGCTCGAACTGCTGCAGCAAATGGGCTGGCCCACGCTCCCCCGGAGGCCGATGCTGCGGATAACCTCCATCCAAGGAACTACCCTTCCCCAGCCGGTCACTGAGATTACTCCAATGTTGGGACTGCAAGTGGGGGAGAACCATCGGGAGGAAGCCGAATTCTTAGTATTATCCCGGACCATCCACCCTGTGGTTCTGGGACTGCCATGGTTACGATACCACAACCCGGTTATCGACTGGGCCGGGGGAAGAATTCAAGCGTGGGGTAATTCCTGTCAAGAGACCTGTTGTAAGGGTCGGGCTGGCAGCTGTCCGGCCTTAAATACGTTGCCCGAGGAGGGACCGGGTGAACTGGGCTCCTTGCCTATGGATTATAGAGACTTTGCAGATGTGTTTAATCCCAAGGAGGCGGAGGTACTACCACAGCATAGGTCTTTTGACTGTGCTATCAATTTGAAGACGGATACGGTACCCCCACGGGGCCGACTGTACAAACTGTCCCGAGGAGAGTTCAAGGCAATGCGAGAATACATCCATGAGAACCTACGGAAAGGGTTCATTCAGCCGTCTACATCCCCAGCAGGGGCAGGGTTCTTTTTCGTTACCAAGAAGGATGGGTCGCTGAGACCTTGCATTGACTATCGGGGATTAAATGCCATCACCGTGAAGGATCGGTTCCCGCTGCCGCTCATTCCCGAGCTCTTGGACAGACTGCAAGGAGCTCAGATCTTCACGAAGTTAGATTTGCGGGGGGCCTACAATCTAGTACGAATCCGGTCCGGGGACGAATGGAAAACGGCTTTCAACACCCACGAGGGACATTTTGAATATCGGGTGATGCCGTTCGGTCTCTGCAATGCCCCTGCGGTGTTTCAACGCCTTATCAATTGTGTATTAGAGGATTTGCTAAATTCCACGGTGATTGTATATCTGGACGACATCCTAGTTTACTCTAAGGACCCCCTGGAGCATCCGGGCCATGTTCGTGCAGTACTGCACCGCCTACGTCAAGCCCATCTATTTGCTAAGCTGAGTAAGTGCGCTTTCCATCAGCGATCCTTACCCTTTTTAGGGCATATCCTGCTTCCAGGGGGGTTACAGATGGAGCCAGACAAGCTCCAAGCCATTCGAGAGTGGCCTCAACCGAAGGGCCTGAAGGCCTTACAACGATTCCTGGGCTTCGCCAATTACTATCGCCAATTTATTCCCCAGTACTCCCGGTTGACCACCCCGTTGACGGCGCTCACCCACAAGAACGCGAGGGTCAGGGATTGGCCGCCCGAGGCGCAAGCGGCTTTTCATCGGGTAAAAGAGGCTTTTGAGTCCGCGTCCATTCTGTTGACCCCCGACCCTGAGAAACCTTTCATTGTAGAGGTGGACGCGTCCGCCCTAGGGGCCGGGGCGGTCATTTCTCAAATCAACCCCGAAGGCCGGCGCCAACCGTGCTCCTTCTTTTCACGTAAATTCTCCCCAGCCGAGCGGAATTATACGGTAGGGGATAGAGAACTCTTGGCTTTGAAACTAGCACTTCAGGAGTGGAGACACTTGCTGGAAGGAGCGAAACACCGGTTCACGGTCATCACGGATCATAAGAACCTCCTATACCTCCAAGAGGCTCAACGGTTGAATCCCCGACAGGCTCGGTGGTCATTATTCTTTGCCAGGTTTCATTTTCAATTAGTGTTCCGGGCGGCCTCCCAGAATACCCCGGCAGATGCGCTCTCCCGGGCCTTCGAGGTACCAGAAGAGACTAAGGAGACTCATCCGATGTTAGACCCCGCTTGTCTCAGTGCGGCCACAGGGGAGGTTGCACCGATCCAGAAATTCGTGGCGGCCGCCGATCGGAAAGAGGTTCTGCAATGGGGGCACTCGTCTAGATGGGCCGGGCACTTCGGGTACCAAAAGACACTCCGATTCATCACACGACATTATCGATGGCCACAGATGAGACGAGACATCCTCCAGTTTGTTACCTCGTGCCCGGTATGTGCCCGAACCAAGCCAGTAGGAGGACCCCCCGTGGGAGACCTACAGCCACTGCCCGTGCCGACCAGTCCCTGGTTGGAGATATCCATGGACTTTATCACTGACTTACCTCGCTCCCAGGGTCATACCATGATCTGGGTTGTGATAGATCGGTTCTCTAAAATGGCTCACTTTGTTCCATTCGCGAACCTCCAGTCGGCCGCCTCTCTAGCTCAAGCCTTCATTCACCACATTTTTCGACTACATGGACTACCCACTCGGATCATCAGTGACCGAGGACCCCAATTTACCTCCCGCTTCTGGAGAACTTTGTGCACGGCCTTGGGGGTGGAGAACCATTTTTCATCCGCTTACCATCCTCAAACCAACGGCATGGTTGAGAGGATTAATCAAACCTTGAAAGGATTCTTACGAGCTTTTGTCAACCAACGACAAGATAACTGGGTTTCTCTACTTCCCTGGGCCGAGTTCGCCTATAACCAAAGTGACCACTCGTCCTCAGGGCAGTCCCCGTTCTTCCTGGTATATGGACGACATCCTCGGCTTCCAGGGCCGTTCCCGGCTACCGCCATAACCCCGGCGGGGGACCAAGTCGTGGCCGACCTACAAAAGGTCTGGAAGATGGCTAGGGAACAATTACAGAAGACCGCGACCAAGGACAAGATCTTTGCTGACCGCCATCGGCGGCCCGCTCCCGTGCTCCAACCAGGACAGAAGGTGTGGTTAAGCACGAAACATCTGAGATTCCGAGGTTCTTCCCGAAGATTGGGACCTCGATATGCGGGACCATATGCAATCCAAGAACGAATTGGGCCAGTAACGTATCGGTTGCGGTTACCCGGCACCCTACGAGTGCATAACGCCTTCCATATCTCGTTATTGAAGCGGTTCCGGGGGTCCGGGTGGCACCCGCCCCCGGCCCAAGAAGAAGATCTCCAGGTGGCCCTGGACCCGGAGTACGAGGTAGGAGAAATTCTCGACTCAAAGTGGCGGCGGGGAAGACTGCATTATTTGTTATCATGGAAATCTTTTGGCCCCGAAGACAATTCCTGGGAACCCGTGGCTAATGTTCATGCCCCAGAATTGGTCAAAGCCTTCCACGCCCGATATCCGTCCAAACCCGGGCGCCGGGAGAAGGGGTCATCCGGGGAAGATACTGTCCCGTTCCGGGCCCTTACCTGGCGGTCCGCGGGCCGAAGCGCGAGGCTGGGGCGCCCGTGGGATGCGGGGCAGCGGGGGAAGGCTGCCACGGGGATCGCCGCGACTGCAGGCTGCTCCGAGGCCGGCGATCCAGAAGAACAAGCGCCGGCCTCGGAGAAGGAGATCCGCCGGCCAAGATGGCGGCGCCGGCGTCGTCGTCCTCCTCGCTACAGCGGGACCAGCGAGGAGGCTCCGCCCACTTGCGCCGGATTGGCGCATCCGCGTAGGAACTCCGCCCATCGGACGGGAGGACCAATCCGGGCTCCCGCTGCCGGCCTGGGCGAAGAGGATTGGTTCCAGCGGTTCCCCAGCCAGGACGAGCGGGGGATTTAAACGGGAACACGGAAGGGGTCCAGTGCTTCCGTTTTGTTGTTTGAAGCCACATTCCAAGCCTGTGTTTGTTCCTCGTGCCAGCTAGCCGTCCTGCTAGCTATTTCCAGTAAAGACTGTGTTTGTTCCTCGTGCCAGCTAGCTGTCCTGCTAGCTATTTCCAGTAAAGACTGTGTTTGTTCCTCGTGCTAGCTAGCCGTCCTGCTAGCTATTTCCAGTAAAGACTGTGTTTGTTCCTCGTGCCAGCTAGCCGTCCTGCTAGCTATTTCCAGTAAAGACTGTGTTTGTTCCTCGTACCAGCTAGCCGTCCTGCTAGCTATTTCCAGTGAGGACTGTGTTTGTTCCTCGTGCCAGCTAGCCGTCCTGCTAGCTATTTCCAGTGACGACTGTGTTTGTTCCTCGTGCCAGCTAGCCATCCTGCTGGCTATTGCCAATAAAGACTGTGTCCGTTCCCCGTGCTCAGCTAGCCGCCCGGCTAAGCCACGCTCACCAAGGACTCTGTACCCACATCCAGCCAGGCCAGCCGTCACCCCGCGGTTCCAGCAGTCCTGCTGGCCGCCCGCAGCTGAGGGCTCAACCCTCGGTGAACGGCGGTCGCCGCGGGTGAAGATTCGGGGTGCTCGGTGATTTCCTGGCCCTAGTGGGGCTCGGGAAGACTCGAGAGCTCACCAATACCGGAGTGACATCAGAGCCGCGACAGCTATCAGGAAGATCTCCTTTCAATGCAGCAAAAATAAACAACACACTTTTTGTCATGCTCAATAATGTTCACAGCAGATGTGAACACATGAATCACTATTTAACTGTTTAAATGACTTTTAAGCTCATTTTCAAAGCACTTAGCCTCCCAAAGTTCCATAGAAACCTATGGAACGTAGCCTCCCAAAGTGCTTTGAAAATATGCCTCTTTGTAGATTGTCCTTGCTCTGCCCACTGTGTAGCATGATTCTTCTGCGTCTCCATTAAATTAGCACAGTATCCATAATGTGCATTTTCTCTATTTCAAGAACCTTCTATTTTCTGGATTCAGAAGTGACAATTCAAAACATAACTCTACAACTGATTAAAAGTGACCATCAGTCACAGGAATCAGCTGCTTTCACAGGATGATATCACTTGTAGCATCTAACTTTTCACCACCAAGTCTATTCTATAATTCAACGCTATTATTATAAACTTAGAATTATTTATTCTATCAGGAATTTACTAGATCTGTGTTATATGCATTGATTCATGTATTGGTTATGGAGAAATTAGGTCTTGCCTGATAATGTTCTATTAGTGCTTTCAACTATTCCAGGATCTGTGGGATAGTTGCGTCCATCAACCAGCAGATGGAGATAGAGAACAGATAGGCCCATACTCAAAATTCTGGCGCTGTACAAAACAGCACCGGAAAATACAATCAAAACAATGCTGAGAAAGAACGCCCCAATGCTCAGCACTAATGGCATGAATATTTTACTTTCTTTTTTAGTGCCCAGATTAGCGCGTGCTAATTTGGCAGTTACCATAGGACTCTTGAGCGCATCCTTGCAGTATGATATTTTAAGCTGTCTTAGGCATGTGTTAGCGAGTAATACAGCTTAGTAAAAGGGCCCCTAAATGGTTTAACATATACTAAAATTAAAATAAAAAAATATTGCCTGTGCATGCCTAGTGAAAAGACAATAGCCTCAAGCTTACCCATAATGTAGACAGATACTCAGATGAGGTGATCACATTTCCACTTAAATCAAACAGGTTAATCTGCCGGAATGCAATGATGTTCATATTGTCAATGTCGCTGCTGCCAACCTTAAATACAAAAACACTTGTTAAGAGCCAAAAAGTGCCAGCAGGAACAGTCCCCTCCCTTGGTTTGGATATTTGTTTAAAAACTTGTACTTTTCTTGGAACTTTTTGCATATTGCCTGGATCATTGCATTTGTTTGATCCTTTGCTTTTCTTGTATTATGCAAACTTGGATTTCCTGTTACATTAAAAAAAAAAAAAAATAGCCAAAAATGCTAGCAAAGTAAAGACTGATAAATGATTACTGATTCCGACAGGTGTACTTCAGCAACTAGCTTGTTCTGTGGATTTATATATTTACAAAGGCTTGATATATGCCAAGAACTGGCTTCTAAGCTGTTTACATAAAACAAAGTTAGCCGCCAGAAGGAAAAAGGAAGGAAATGTTAGAGATGAGCAGGGTTGGAAAGGCATATGATATAAGCAGGGCTTTTTTTGAGGGGGTACTGAGTACCGGCACCTTTTTCATTGTCTGCTAAAATTGACACATGGTGCCCAAGTTTTACTGAAAGGGTTCAGGCTCGACACACCAATTCTGCTGTGCCATAGATTCTGTGATTGGTTGCAGGCGGCCTGGCTATTGTAGGGTGGGTCCCTCAGTGATCACCCCACCCCTGAAGGGTGATCTGGCATTTGAGTACCGGCACCTTTTTTGCTAGAAAACATTCACTGGATATAAGACAACTGGAAAGGAATAGAGGGAAACCTGAATACAGAACCTGATGGACAACAGTTAGGTATTTGTAGGAGATTATTATTATTATTAGCATTTGTATAGCGCTACCAGACGCATGCAGCGCTGAACACCTGACACAGAGAGACAGCCCCTGCTCAATAGAGCTTACAATCTAAAGTAATACAGACAGACAAGACAATAAGGGAAAGTACTGGGTGAGAAGGAACAAGGGGAGGCAAATGAGTAGCGGCTAGGAGCCAAAAGCAGCAGTGAAAAGGTGGGTTTTCAGCATAGATTTGAAAATAGGTAGAGATGGAGCAAGACGTACAGGCTCAGGAAGTTTATTCCAGGCATAAGGTGCCGCGAGAGAAAAGGAACGAAGCCTGAAGTTAGCAGTGGAGAAGAAGGGGGACGACAAGAGAGACTTGTCCAGCAGATCACGGGGAGGAATGTAGGGAGTGGAGAGGTAGATTCAGTATCCTACAGGAAGCCAGCATGGGAACTGCCACATATCCCTAAAGATGTACTGGCTGCATATACCACAGGCCACTGGTGAGAATCTGCATAGAATATGCCACCCGATTACTAGAACTAGATGCCAGGCTAAAACCTACTAAGGAAAATTACATTACTGTCCATGTATACATTGATTTAACTACTTATCCCCATTGAGGCTGTTTAAATTATATTAAAAATAAAAGCTCCATCATCAAAAAGAAAAAAAGGTACAACAGCTGAAAGAGAGGGAGAAAGGAGTTCCACAAAACCCAAGAAGACATTACAAATGACAGGCTCAAAAGTCAACTGAGGAGGAAGAAGAAATGCAGGGGAAAGAACCAGAAGTGGAGGAATTAACATACAGATACATACATCGGGTTTAAGGAGAGGGAAAAATTACCCAAATTGAATTTAATATCTAAAATGAAGAGTATGATATGTAAGATGAATAAAGTTATAACCTATATAAATGGACAGACTACTGGTACCACAGATGTTAACCGAATACAATACTGGGCAGTCAAAATTAATGACAGATTTTTAGCAACAAGGATGCAGAGCTAAAGGAAAAAGAGAACAATAACTCCTCCTCCTCAGAGCACACTTAAGAAAAAGTAAAATCACTGCGAGCACAGGTGTCCTTGATAGAGGGGTATCTAAAATGATTTACATCACCAAAGATAATGTGGAAGATCCAAAACATCAAACTGAAACATAGTAACATAGTAGATGACAGCAGAAAAAGACCTGCACGGTCCATCCAGTCTGCCCAACAAGATAAACTCATATGTGCTACTTTTTGTGTATACCTGACCTTGATTTGTTTCTGTCATTTTCAGGGCACAGACCATACAAGTCTGCCCAGCACTATCCCCGCCTCCCAACCACCAGCCCCGCCTCCCCCCACCAGCTCTGCCACCCAATTTCGGCTAAGCTTCTGAGGATCCATTCCTTCCGAACAGGATTCCTTTATGTTTATCCCACGCATGTTTGAATTCCGTTACCGTTTTCATCTTCACCACCTCCCGCGGGAGGGCATCCCAATTATCCACCACTCTCTCAGTGAAAAAATACTTCCTGTCATCACATATTTTCTTTTCTTGGAGTTATCTGCCTCCTTCCCACCCTCTATTGTATGTATTTTAGATTTGGATACAGCTAACATCTTTTCATTGGTTGGTCAAGATGAGTTACACTGAAGTACAGCAGATATTTGCCTATCTGAACAAAACAGTATTTTTCAACCTTTTTTACATTGTGATACACCAGACACACTGCATACTACATTCCAAGGCTTAACCACTCATCTTGAATTTCCCTTTGTGGTACACTCTCTACCTTTACAGTTCCATCTTTGTTCATGATAACCAAATTATTACAATCAAAGTCAATCCCCATGTTCTGCCCCCATTTGCGTGGGAGCAAACTATATGGTTGTATAGATTAAGCACTTTTGAATTGTGGACTACAAGTTCCTATGTTTTGGTAGTTCTTAGACAATTGTCCCTTTCTGGGCACAATATTCCTTCTTCCACATGCTGCATTAGCAGAGGAAAAGCTGAAATTCATATGCTCCAATAAAATAATAAATCGAAAGTAACAGCTGAAACACACAAACCACAGAGATTTAAAAAAAAAAACAGAAAAGGAGATACCAAATAAATTTTGAAAAAAAAAAAACACTAAACAATTTTACAGGGAACTGGGACAGAATATCTGTACAGTGAAAAAAAACCACTAACTGAAGCTGAGGAAGAAACATTCTGCAGAAAGTTATACGAGTACCCTGTAGCAGAGGAAAAGCTGAAATTCATATTCTCCAACAACAAAATAAATTGAAAGTAAAAGCCGGAACACAAAAACCACAGAGGCAGGAAGAAAAAACAAAAAAGGAGACACCAAATAAATTTAGAAAAAAACATAAAACAATTTTACAGGGAACTGGGAAAGAATATTCATACAGTGAAAACAACACTAACTGAAACCGAGACAGAAGCATTCCAGAGAAAGTTATACAAGCATAACCGAGATGCAGAATGGCTACCCTGCACACAGAAGAAAGTGGGAAGATAAATACCAAATTAACAGAATACTCTGAAGTAAGAAGACAGTTGGAAAACAGGTTAAAAAGAGTTCCAAACTGGAAACGCGCTGGCCCCATATGGAGTGACCAACTTTTGGCTCAGTTAACATCCCTTCACCAAGTCATGGCAAAATGCAAAAATAAATTGATTAGCAGCCAGAATAACATCACAACGACTACGAACAGGAAGAATGCTTCCCTTTCCAAAAGGAGATCCAAATGATATTCCCTGTAACTTACAATCTATAAGCTGTTCACTGCAACAGACGCTGATAAAGATAATTTCCTAGAAAGAAATATATTATACATTTTGAGATACTATCATAGGTCTCCAGGAACAGCATCAATGGATTCAAAAGTACAAAAGGCTTGAAGTATGAAAGTAAACAGCCGGAATCCAGTTCCATCATTAAACTTGGACAGGTATTCCGAAGAACAGAAAAGAATGAGCGAGACTCTACTTGTACATAAACGAATTGAAGCAATAGAATACGCAAAGTAAGAATCAGATCAGCAAACAAGGGAAAACAAGTAGCAAACGCACAAACACAGTGTCACACCAGGGACCGTACATGGATCAAGCCCAGATGAATGAATGGTTAATGAGAGGTGGAACTGAAACCAAAGGATGACAGTTGCAGCACAAGACAGCGGATTACGGATGAGATCATTTATAGCAAGCACAGAAAAAAAAACTTGTACAAAAGATGTCTGAAAATTCTGTAAGAAAGACCTGGAAACAAGTTATTCATCTTGTAGCTGGCTGCAAAGTCCTAATGGCAGAAAATTTCCATAAAGAAAGGCACAACAATGCGGCGTGTCTCATTCACTGAAACTTTTGTAAATACTACATCATCACTGTACCAGAAAAACATTGGGATCATGACCCTAAGCGAACTTTGAAGAATGACGAGGTTGTGAAAACCTAAGACATCCCCATAAAAAGCTGGATGCAAGGAAGCTGGGCAAAGAGGTAAAAGAGAAAAACACCAGAAGTGATCCTCGAGCAATTCTCTGTGAATCACGTAGAAAGAGAGAACATCCTCAAATACCACGAAATGCAGCCAAACACCAAGAAAAGATGGCAGAAAGACACAGAAATATTTCCTATCGTTTTGGATGCCACTGGCCCGATTACAAGGAATTCTCAAGTACGTCTGGATAAGTTGGCTATACATGTAACAACTTCTGAATTCCAGAAGGAAGCTCTTTTTGGCACAATGGTAGTACTATGGCAAGTGTTACCAGTAAATTTGAGGGCCTGAGATCATACTCTGGGAAACCCTGGTTTAGGAATGAGGTTCATTACTCTCATTTTCTGCACTAAACTTAACCCATGAAAAGACGCCCCCAAAACAGCATAAGGATAAAGATTGATGTTGCAGCCCAGAAAGATGGATTACAAAATGCAAGGGTTCATGGCAAGCATAGACAAACTAGTAAAACAGTCATAACTAGATTCTGTAAGAAAGAGCTGGAAAAGGTTACCTATCTCATAGCCAGCTGTGAAGTTCCCATAAGTGTTTATAAAATTCACACATATGCACTTATCTTACATGCAAATAGTTATACCTGCTTCCAAGCATCTACAAATATCTAACTTTTTTAGCAGTGATTTTTGCAGGTTTGGTGGGGTAATTTTATAAAGACATATACAGTAGGCACCTATGAGGGGCATAATCGAAAGGAGCGCCCAAGTTTTCCTGAGGACGTCCTCGCAGGACGTCCCGGCAAAGGGGCGGGGAAACCCTTATTATTGAAACAAGATGGGTGTCCATCTTTCGTTGCGATAATACAGCCGGGGACGGCCAAATCTTGACATTTAGGTCGTTCCTAGAGATGGTCATCCTTAGACTTGGTTGTTTCTGATTTTCGGAAATAATGGAAACTAAGGACGCCCATCTCAGAAACGACCAAATGCAAGCCCTTTGGTCGTGGGAGGAGCCAGAATTCGTAGTGCACTGGTCCCCCTAACGTGCCAGGACACCAACCGGGCACCCTAGGGGGCAGTGCAGTGGACTTCAGAAAAAGCTCCCAGGTACATAGCTCCCTTACCTTGTGTGCTGAGCCCCCCAAAACCCACTACCCACCACTGTACACCACTACCATAGCCCTTATGGGTGAAGGGGGGCACCTACATGTGGGTACAGTGGGTTTCTGGTGGGTTTTGAAGGGCTCACATTTACCACCACAAGTGTAACAGGTAGGGAGGGGGATGGGCCTGGGTCTGCCTGCCTGAAGTGCACTACACCCACTAAACCTGCTCCAGGAACCAGCATACTGCTATCATGGAGCTGGGTATGATAATTGAGGCTGGCATAGAGGCTGGCAAAAAATATTTTAAAAAATTGTTCTTGAGGGTGGGAGGAGGTTAGTGACCACTTGGGGAGTAAGGGGAGGTCATCCCCGATTCCCTCTGGTGGTCATCTGGTCAGTTCAGGCACATTTTTGTAGCTTGGTTGTAAGAAAAAAAGGACCAGGTAAAGTCGTCCAAGTGTTCGTCAGGGATGCCCTTTTTTTTTCTATTATGGATCGAGGACGCCCATGTGTTAGACATGCCAAAGTCCCGCCTTCGTTACACCTCCAACATGCCCCCGGGAACTTTGGTCATCCCCGCAACGGAAAACAGTTGGGGACACCCAAAATCGGCTTTCCATTATACCGATTTGGGCGACACTGTGAGGACGCCCATCTTGCGATTTGTGTCGAAAGATGGGCGTCCTTCTCTTTCGAAAATAAGCCTGCATGTGTCATAAGTACATCTGTTGTTGCCATACTGGGACAGACTGAAGGTCCATCAAGCCCAGCATCCTGTTTCTAACAGTGGCCAATCCAGGTCAGAAGTACCTGCAAGATCCCAAAACAGTACAATACATTTTATGCTTCTTATCCTAGAAAATAAGCAGTGGATTTTCCCCAAGTCCATCTTAATAATGGCTTATGGACTTTTCTTTTAGGAAGTTATCCAAACCTTTTTTAAACCCCGCTAACTGCTTTTACCACATTTTGCTGCTGAATAAGATCTTTCCAAGTCATAGGTACATAAGTATTGCCATACTGGGACAGACCTAAGGTCCATCAAGCCCAGCATCCTGTTTCCAACAGTGGCCAATCCAGGTACTCCCACTAAATAGGGAAGAATGTGCTCTGCTTCCCAGGTACAGCCAACAAGCATCTGTGTGTTGAGGCTAATATTCCTTCAACCAACCTGGGGATAGGTACCACCTATATAATATTTTATATCCATTTTCTTGTAATCATAATCTAGTCCTGTTTCTGGGTTGAAGAAACACATAAGTATTATCAATTTAGCGCTTATCCAGAACAATAAAATTGACTTAAAAAGCTTAATTAGGTCCAGTCTGGTAGTATGACAGTGCAGATGACCTGAATTTGGTTCCAAAATTAAGTGCTGTGTCCCCTGAGTCAGCAGGATGCTGCAGAGGTAGCATTCACACAGTAAGTGAGGAGAGAGGCCCAGTCCCCCAGCCACTGTATAACAGTGACATCTAATGGGCTGACTTTGTGACTTTAATTATGAGGTTTCAGAAAGAGACCTGGTGCATAGCCCTAAGCTAAGAATTGTTACTGCAGTAACCAAGTTAAATTATTTGGGAGGAACATATAGAAGGGGAAAAAATCCTCTATGTAAGTGCAAAAACAATGGCTCACAGAACAACAGTGTAACAAAGGCAGATTCTGATGGAACTGGAAAACAAAATGGGCAGGAAGAACCTGACGAATATTCACATGCTTACCTTACAAAAAAAAAAAAAGTGAAAGCTGGACTTTCCTGTTAATCTCTTTTTCTTTCCTCAAGTCCTGCCAGATAAGTCTAGACCAGTGGTTCTCAACCAGTGTGTCCTCCAAGGAGGGTGTGTCACTAAAAATATTCATTGTGGATATCCTGAAAACCTTATGTGACTAGGTGTGCCCAGAGAACTGGGTTGGGAATAGCTGGTGTAGACAGTAAGCCTGTATTTTCTTTACAACCTCCAAGCTGTGAAGACCAGCAATCTTGAGAGCCAGGTTCTTGAAATCCCCTAACTGGTCCCTATTTCTGATTCCCCACTACCCCAAATAATAATTGCTGCCTTCAGCCCCAACTAAAAATGCTGCAGGTCTGCTGTCCATAGATTGAGTAGCATATTTACAGGGTTTTGTGTTGCTTCACATTATCTGGCACTGGAAGGATTTGGTGTTGCTGTTACTGAGGTGACACTAGAACTTGAAAGTATATTTGTTTTGTTTTATGACAAGTGAGAAATCTGGGACTGATGTGTTGCATACAGCTTTTTGATATGGGATAGGCAAAGTCATACTAAACTTACAGTTAAACAATAAAATATGTAGGCGTGCTTTGTTCAGCTGTGAATTTTAGTGTTCGACGTATCACATATATGAACATTGTCTGTCTGGTGCATCACAACAGAAGAAAGGTTGAGAACAACTGCTCTAGACCAGGGGTTTTCAACCCAGTCTTCAGCACACACCCAGCCAGTCAGGCTTTCAGGATATTCACAATGAATGAACATGGATGACATAAATCTGCATACAATGGAGGTAATTTGTCTCAAGCATATTTGTTGTAGATATCTTGAAAACCTGACTGGCTGGGAGTGTCTCGAGGATTGGGTTGAGAACTCCTGATCTAGACAAATGGGTTATGTCCCCCTGCCGGCTGATGGGAGCCAGAGATTAAAAGCTTGCACCCTCCTCTTCAACAGGAAGGGAATACAAAACCCTTGGTCTTAACCATCTTAAAGCAAGAATCAAGCATTTTAGCCTGAGGAGATTCCATCTCCAGCTATTATATGTAGCACGAAGCACTCAGGAGAGGCCTACAACCATCCAGGAATATAGCATACCCTATAGTCTGCCATGTATCATGGCCCATCCGAAAGCTACCTATCTATCAAGCCTTAAAAAGCAAGGGTCACTAGCTTCTCTCAATCAACCTCCTCACTGAGGTATCTTCCCCTTCTAAGGAAGCTCTCTTCTCTTCCTCTTACCTTTAGTAATTGGAATGTTCTAGCAACCCAAATGTTGCCAAAGTCAACCTGTTCCTTCCATGAGGGCCAAAGATTAGGGCTAGGAAGAGCTTGAAATTGAAGGTGCTGCTGGAGCAGGACCACATAGGATTTTTATTCCATTCTTTAAATCTTTCATTCATTTATTCTTAGGCTGCAGCAATTAATTCTTCATGCACCACAAGCCTTATATGGCTTTAAAGGAACTCTGGGAAGCTTCAGGCAAAGAATTAATTCCGCAGGCTGGTCCCACCATTACTCCCCGGAAGACAAGAGGAGCTTTTGACATATGGGTGAGGTCACCTGCTGAAATATGAACTCAGTGGAGAACTAAAATTGCGCAGGCTCTGCCATGCCTAAGGGCAGATACGAAGTCTTCATAAATTTCCCCCATTTGTCTATCAGAGGGACAAAGGGATCGGCTTGCTTCACTTATGCACTTTTTAAATCATTTATAATTTTTCATTTTACAAGGGTCATTTGCAAACAGTAATACAGAGATGACGGCACATTAATACAAGATAAGAAGAAAACAATCCCAACTAGATATATGGATTATATACAATCTTTCTCTTTCTTAGACCACAAAGTGAAGAAAAATAGGGAGAGTGAAATAAGACAAGGAGATCAATTAAACAGTAAACAGAAAAAAGAAAACATGGTATTAACCTGATTATCCCCAGATATTACTCATCTAATAAATGATTCCACATTGATCATCTGGTTGGTTTCCTCAAGACCAAATACGGCATATAGTCAATTCATTTCATTGAGAACATACTCATTGTCCAGATTTTAGTTAGAAATAATACATCTGATTACATTCTCTCTCTTTTAAAAACCAGAAATTATTTAACAATATATAAGTCTCTAATTCAAATCCCACTGATTAAAGCAATCCCAGTTTTCACAGGCGTCACTCCTTTCGAAGTAATAAATATTTAGTTATGCACTTTTTGGAATGAAGTAGCAACAAAACAGCTGCCAATCCCACCGGTCTAGGAGTACTGACCAGGTTTTATGCACACCACACGAACCACAGCTCAGTCTTGGGAACCTCTCCACTTTGCTTTTGGCTGGGTGCTAAACCTCCACAGACTGCAAGCAATCACCTGGTGCCTGCTTGCATACCTGCTCCCAAGCCAGTCCAAATGTACTAGCTGACACACTGTGGTGACTTACTTCACTTCCCCACCCCCAACATACTGAAATCCAGAGGAGGGAATAGATTGCATTCACCTACCTGCTGACTACTTGGCTGCCTGCTACCATCCGCTGGCCAGGAGACATAACCCAATTGTCTGGGTTATCTAGCATGGTAAGAAAGCTAAATTTATATATTAAGCAGCAGCAGAGCATGAGTCAGCAATAGGTAAGAAATCAAAATGCTTTCAGACTTCTACTCCGTTGCCTTTCAAGGGAATTGAGAAAACCCTTAGACAATTTCTGCCTAGTGAACAAAGCTCTGACATCAAGAGTACTTCACTGCTTATGAGGCAAGGATGTCACAGCTCTCTGCAGGCCTATTCTTCCCCAATAACACCTGTGGTGCCTGAGGTAGCGGTAATAGTTACCTCGATAGTGCGGTGCTGCGGAACAGCTCTCTCAATATGATCATTGCCTTCGGCTTTTAGCTGAACATAGTACACACACCCAGGCTGCAAATGAAAAACAAAGTTCATTCACTTGCACAGCTTGAATTAGAGGGCAACCAAATTTCACATTTCAGCCGAAAATACCAGTGCATTTTCATCTAAAAAAAAAACCCCAAAATTCTCCTCCCACCCTTCCCCTGCAACCACACGCTGCCTACTCCCTTCCTACTACCCAAAGACCCTCCCTGGGCCACCCTTAGAAGCCACAGTGGTCTAGTGGCCTCTCTAAGACACGAGCAATCCCCAGTTGCTCCTGCCCAAGCCAGCTCTGTAGTCAAATGCAGGCGACTTTCCACAGCAGCCTCGTGAGACTGCCTTGGGAGGCTGCAGCAGCCATTTTGAGATTGGAACCAGCACGGGCAGAAGCAAATGAGGACTGTTCAAACCCATTCTGGTTCCAATCTCAAAATGGCACAACCCCTCGTGGCAGTCTTGAGAGGCTGTCATGGTTGTCATATGATTGCTCCTGCCCCGAAGAGGACACTAAACCACCAGGGCTGAAACTGGAGTGGCAGTTTGGCCTCAGATTAGATTTCAGCCAAAACCGAAAACCCCAATTTCACCCTCTAGTTTGAAAAAAAACTAAATCACAAGTGAAAATCTTTAGATACATGTAAACAACTTCTATATACAAAATTTATCATATACGGCAAAGGGAATTCGACTATTTGTAAGTGCATCACCTTTTATACTGTACTTCAGCGCAGATGTAGAACTGGCCTCTTGTGGTACCAAAGCCAATGCACTACATAATCTATCAAATGTAACCTTGGCCCACTAATGATATTATTTACTCTCAAAGAATCCATTTTCCTCCAGGACCAATATGGGATCCTAAAACTCTGCTCACAGAGAATCACATCACATTCTTTACCAATAATCCCCGAAGTCTGAATTTGCCATCTTCATCTGTAATGGTGTCTTCTCCATAAATGCTACAGTCATTCTGTCCCACTGCTTCCACAGAAACTCCTTTCTCAGGTTCCCCGTTTAAAGATGAGACCGTGCCATAGCAACTTTAGAACAGTTTAGGAACAGGTGACATTCACGTTATTAACCTTAGAATGTAAAGCCACTTCTGCTTCCAAAAGAACTGCAATGCATTTCACAACACAGATTTAATATGTATACTATCAACAGAATTAATGGTCATGGTATCACAGCATGTTATAGTAGACTTTAAGAACTGTAGGATTTGGATTTTTAGATCAAACTTTCTCAACCCAGCCCTTGGGGCACACCAAGTCCCATCTAGTTGTCTGGATAGACACAATGAATATGCATGAGATAGATTTGCATACCAAGAAGGAAGTGCACGCCAATCTCGCTCATGTATATTCATTGTGGATATCCTGAAAACCCAATGGGACTTAGTGTGCCTCGAGGACTGGTTGAGAAGTACCATTTTACACGCGTTACTCAACTCCTCTACATCTAAACTCAAGTCAAGTTACATGAGGTATTTCCCTGCCCAAATGGGCTCACAAATAAAGTTGTAACTGAGGTAACAGAAGGTGTTGTGACCTGCCCAGGGTAACAAAGTGTCAACAGAAGTAGTGGTTTCCCCGGTCTTCAGCTTCCTTCTCTACCCACTAGGCTACTGCTCCATGCCAGCGACAGTGATTACACTAATGTAATATAATGTACACTAGCCTGTTCCTTGGAAGACTCATTGCAAGGCCAGCTCAGTAGCTCAATGGCAGTGCTGTGCACTGCTCTGCTCAGAACGGGAGTCCCTGGGGTCAGCTCATTAGACTGGTTAGAGATGCTGCAGGGACACAGTATCAACAATCCCCTGAATCCATCATAGTCACTGCACAATGGCAACACCTAGGGACAATATTCAAAACTGCCCATGCTGGTGTAGACTCCAAGGGCACTTTCACCCACAGAGATTGCATCAATAATCAAAAGAAAATACCGCACTGGCCTTTTCTCCAATTATTAATTCCAGAAATATTACAGAGAATGCACCTTTTCTGGCATATAATTTTTCTTTCAGAAAATATGTGCATAGCTTGTATCAGCTAAAACTGTGTGGGTTTCTCTTATCTCTGCCCCTTACCTCACCCCACCCCCACCAGCCTTCTTGGTTCAGAAGGTAAAAGCATGCATATTCTCAAAGAACACACATACTTTTATTCACAGACAGGGTAGGAAATAAAGCCCCAACAAGTAAAATGCTGGTTCACTCATGGAAAGACTTTTGATTATTCCCAATTTGTGGCCAGCATTAGGAGCAAAGATTGCAGTATTCTGGAAAGAGGCCTACTGCTGCAATGACGAAGCTGAGTGAGTTGAGAAGGGATATAACAGGGGTACAAATCCCCAGGTAGTTGTAAATAAAGGCTAGATTAACAGCCCTGATTCAGATTGGACAGGAAATGCAAGAGACCTGCAAAAAACCAACTGGGCACAAAATAAAATGGCCCTTATTACCATTAATTCACAAGCTACTTACTCAAACTTAGGCCTGGTAGCCTAACTTGCTTCTTAGATCACATGACCTCTACTTCCCTCCACCTTCTACATGGGTTTGGCTTGGGTTCAGACCATGTTGCACAGCACTGCACACATTAACACAGCTGTGCAAAACAAATCTATACAAAGTGCTGCTCATCACACAACAAAGCAAAGTCAAGAAGGAACAGAAATTAAAATTAGGCAACATGGAAGTGTTTAAAATGTTCAAAAATATTCTTGTAAATGCTACAAATCATTATTTCATCAGTGGTTTTTATGATTTAAAATTAAATGTACAGAGTTCATCTAATCCTGTAACAGGTGTGTTTTTGAAGAAGAAAACAGAATAACCTGCTTTAAAGTGAAGGACACAGTAGGGAGTAACCTAATCAGAGGCGTAGCCAGACACCCAATTTTGGGTGGGCCTGGGCCCAAGATGGGTGGGGCAGAAGAACTCCACCTTGTCACACACATGATTTGGTCTCTCCCTCTCTCGCCTGTAAACCATATGGTCTGTCAAACATCTCCCCCGCCCGCCCCCCATATCTTTTAAATAGCAGATTTTCACCGGCAGCGAGCAGCATCTAATACACACTGCTCATGTTGGCTCCACAACATATATCAGTCGCTGCTCGCTGCAGGCAAAGATCAGCTATTTACAAGGTATGCAGGAGAGAGTTTTTGGGGAGTTTTCAGCTGGTAGGGCTTGGGAATCCCTGCCAGCCACATCATAGGTGTGCTGCTACTGGATGGGCCTGGGCCCACCACCCTTGGCTACGCCACTGAACCTAATGGTTAGATTGGCAGGCTAAGAACCAAGGAAGCCAGGGGTCAAATCCCATTGATGCTCTTTGGGACCTTGGGCAAGTTACTTAACCTTCCAATGCCTTAGATTGTTAAGACCTCTGGGGACAGGAAAATACCTAATGTACCTGAATGTAACTCGCCTTAAACTACCATTGAAAAGGTGTTAGCAAAACACCTCCTCCTTACCACAGTGTAAAATATTAGTACAGTGTTACAGCAAGGAAAATGAAATTTATCCATTAGAATGGCAATTTGCAAAGCAGTGTTCAAAAGAAATGAAGTTATGTTGTTAAGGTGGTACTGGAAATAATAGTGGAGGAGCAGTGGTGTTCCTAGGGGGCCTGACACCCGGGGTGGATCGCCGATGCGCCCCGCCCCCCCGGGTGTAGCGCAACCCCCCCCCCCCCCCCCCCCCGGCGAAAGGACCCCCCCCCCGGGTGCACGCCGCTGGAGGGGGGGGTGCCGCGCGTCTGTCCACTTCGTTCGTTTCCATGCTCCCTCTGCCCCGGAACAGGAAGTAACCTGTTCTGGGGCAGAGGGAGCACAGAACGAACGTAGCGGAGAGGCGCGCGCGGCACCCCCCCCAGCGGCGTACACCCGGGGCGGACCACACCCACCGCCCCCCCCCCCCTAGGAACGCCACTGTGGAGGAGAATAAAGACAGAGAAAGACCTCATTTTATAGCATAAAGCATTTCAGCTGACCTGTAAGCTGTTCTATAACCCGAGATTTTGATTTTCAGGTTTTGCCCTTCCTGCACCTCAATCATCTGAGAGGATGGTTCAAATCGAAACTCCTTCATCATTGGCTTAAAATAATACTGGCCAGGGCTCTGAAGAGAGATAAACAGGGTTCGTAAGGAGCTGTCCCTTCTACTCGTGTCAGACTTCCTTTCTTAATTACTTTTTAAATAATGAATTACCTGACTCAGAACAATGGCACATGAAAACCTGTAATTCTAACCACTTCAGATAAACCGATGCGACATTCATGACAATGTAACATCAGCAAAAAGTCCACAGTGCCAATGTCCAGTTGGGTCAGCTTTCAGTTCAACAAGAGAATTATTTCACAACACAAACACCACACCAACCTCTAGGACCAGTTTATCAGAAGCCTTCCTCAAATATGATCTGGTGCAAATTTGTCAGGTATTTCGGAACCTCGACTCCACCGTGCCAGAAAAATTTGCATGCAAATTTGCAGACGTATCCCTGCAGCCTAGTACCTTCCTGTCCCCACCCCCCCGGTCTGTATCTCTCTTCTCAGCCCTTTCTTCCTCTATCCTTCAACCCATAGTCCAGCATCTCCCCCCTTATCTTCTCCTTCACCCATGTAGTCCAACATCTCCCTGCCTCCTCTCTTCCCCATAGCACGATTCAGCATTCTCTGTTCCCTTCTCCCCCCCATCTAGCATCTCACCGTTTTGCTTCCCTAAGTCCTCTGTACCGTTGCAGTCAACACACAGCACTCCTTCCTGCTGTGTGCCACCGCTGCAGCAGAATAGAGCTCATCTCTATGCCTACGTAGGAGGCATGCTGGGTCCCTGCCCATTCCATAAGAAAAGTTAGTGTCAGAGTGGGCAGGGGCATGGCAGCCCTCTTATGTGGGCACAGAGATAACCTCTGAGACTGGCTGCAGCTATCCCACTGCAGCAGCAGCAACCAGCAGGAAAGGACAAGGAGTGACAGTGGCCTATACGCCACGTGGAAACGTTGCACATGGCAACAAGCAAGGCAGTACAAACTCTCGTGCAGCTAGAGGGAACTTAGTGCCTGACCATCCCTGCTTTAGAGCACCCCTGCTCCAAAAGTGGTCTCCCTCCTGGCGAGAACATCTAATCAGTAGGGCTTCATAAATGAATGCAACAACCACATTGCAGGTTTCTCCACTGAAGAAATTGAGTGAACTTCCATCTAAGACTACTGCTGCTATTGATACTCCTCCTACCTAACATTTCTATAGCACTACTAGATGTACACAAACACGTAAGAGACTGTAAGCCCTGTCGAGCAAGGACAATCTATCCAAGACAGACAAAAGGACAAATAAATTATGGGAATATTTACTACACGTACAAGGCTATTAAATGGGTGAATAAGAGGTTAAAAGAAGCTACCCCACTGGTGGAATGGACCCTTCAGGTGATACGTACCCTTTCAGGAGGTATACCAAGAAAATTGCCTCCTTAAGCAAAAATGGCCTCTCCCGGCTGCAAACAGCACAACCTGCTCTACACAGCTCATTAGCAACCTCCAAGCAGTGCAGCAAAGGCAAGTACATATCCAACTTATGGAGGACATGAAAGTCCTCCTGGCAATCTTCCTCATGAAAGGAAGGCACAGAAACCACCTGATTCACATAGAAAGGAAAGGGGATCCTGAGCCCCAGGTGTGTAGAGGAGGCCCACTGTGTCTGACGCAACAGAAAAGGCCCAAAGCATAAGCAGCAAATGTGTTAAACTGACGCTTAATCTGGCACCCATCCCAGAGATGAGTACATATACTGGGGCCAGAGCTCACATTTAAGCACCAGGGAAAATCCACGCTAAGCGCTATTCTATAATGGGAGCTCCACATTGTGCACCCTTTATAGAACAGCGCTTAGAGTGGATGCCCACGCCAGCTGAAACCTGGTGTAAATCCTGCTGTGTAAGTTCAGTGCATAACCCTGGTATTCTATAACACTGCACATAAATATCTGGAACGCCCTGATCCACCCATGACGACGCCCCCTTTGAGGCTGCACGTAAGATATTTTGGGCGCGCAGCGTTATAGAATAGCACTTAGGCAAATACACGCACACAAATCCAAACTCCAATTATCAATAATTGGTTGTTAGAACCCAATTGATTAGTTTGCGCACGAACCTGGGCACCCAACTTTGGGTGACCTATATAGAATCCAGAGGGGTTGCTTCTAAACTGCTAAGACTATAAAGTCCCTCAAGGCCAAGTGGTTAGGTCTTTATACATAACCCCAGTCGTTACTATTTACTACAAACACATGAGACAAAAAATGTATACATTACCAGGTTGGCGAAAGTAAGCATACCATTCTCCCCTGTAAGGAGATTGGAACGGAACACACCACCGCTGAGAGATAAGAGAACTCCAGCAAGAGGCTGGTCATCTTCTGATTTTATCTGTTCAAAAGCATCGCACTAATTAACATCTTAAAATCAACAGACATTTGTATCACTACCCCCACCCAGTACTGACCCTGAAAGGCTGTAGAAATTGTTCTGAACCAATTTACAAGATACAATAATTTAACATGAAAATAAAAGAGTTTGAACTGTACTGACATCTGTATAACTATTGGAAATATAAGCTATTTAGGGAAGTATATAAAACAAAACAAACAAAAGCTACAGAAAAATAAAGTGCAAATAACTGAAACAATTTTAGCATTTCCAGTCAGTGATTCTGTTCCAAAACGATGCATATTCTCAAAGTTAGTATATTCACAGTACTTCTTACGATATGTTTTGACACAAGGACTAATTAGATGAGCAAATCAAGTTCTGAGTTTTGACACTTCCACAGACAGAGGTCCTTTCAGTAGCATGCACTACCCTATCAAGAGCAATTTTCAAAAGCTATTTTACCTGCATGAACTGGCTGCCTGAAAATTGCTCACATTTTCCCCAATTGAATAGATGCAAGAGACAAATACATTTACAAGAAGGGAGGTAAGCTGGGTTTGGAGGCTGCGTTATATTGAGGGATGCGACACCACACACCATTTTGCATTTTCACAAAATTGTGCTGACAGAGGTGCCCACACAAAAAGCAAATATATATATCGGTGGACTCTTTCTCTAGGAAGCTTCTGTTTGAGAATTGTCCTTTGTGAACCGATGCAAAGCCTGTGGTAAAAAGCACTTGCAAATTTTGTACCAATGAAGTAGTTTTGAAAGTTGCTCCATATAAAACCATCCACAGATTTTACACGTAAGTCAAGAAGATGGACAGACTAGGGTTAAAGGTATGGCAGACTCCCTTGGAAGAACATAACTTTGGTGACATTCATTACAGCAGGACTACAACCAGAGTCCGCAAATAAAAAAAGGACAAATTTCTCTAAATAGCAAACTGCTCACTGAAGACATATTAAGTGTTTCATAGATTTCTAATGACCTCATGTACTAGCTAACAAAACTGCAGCAGGCTGCACAATGACTTGAGGCTGTAAGTCTCTTAGGACCCTGTTTACAAAGGCACGCTAGAGTTTTAAGCACGTACTAACCATGTAGATGCCTATAATATTTTATGAGCGTCTACACGGTTAGCGTACGCTAAAAACACAAGCATGCCTTTGTAAACAGGGCCTTTAATTTCAGTTTTACTATGATGCTTCTCGGGCTTTGTTACCCCTTTGCACGGTAATAACCCTACAAAGGATAAGAAGTATTTTGTTATTTCCTTTCACATGTTTAAGAGTCCAAAAAAATTTTTTTTTAAAAAGGTACCTCAAATGTCACTCCAGCCAATGCAAAAGCTTTGAAGTCTCCAATGGTGTCCTCAACAGCACTCAAAACAAATCCTTCTTTTTTGGCAGCAATAATATATTCCAAGTCACTATGAAGCGGTCCAACACTTTATAGAAAAAAATTTAAATGTATACAATTATTCACTTTGCTAGCTTATTTACTTCATGGGGTTGACAAATCTCAAGGGCCAGGATGCCATGACAACTAGAAATTTCCCCAGTGCCTGGAATTTTCAGCCCACTTTGATGTTTTGCTGCTGATGCTTCTGCAAAAACAGTATTCCTTCACTCTCCACTGCATGGCTGTCTGTTGTTGCTATGTTTAGCAATTATGGTGAAATTAGCCCTTACCTGCTAATTTTCTTTCCTTCACTTTGCTGAGGCTTTAAAGGTGCATCAGACCTGGAAAAGTGCTATAAGAGAGAGTGGTTCTGCCCACTGCATGCTGGGAGATGTACTTTTTCCTGTCATCGTGTGCTAATGTGTTTTTAGTTGCTGCTCTATCCACACCTACCTTTGGATTTAGCTTATAGATTTTTCAGTAGTAGCTCAAGATAAGTTACACTCCGGTACAGGAGGGCTTACAATCTAATACTGTACCTGAGGCAATGAAGGGTTAAGTGATTTGCTTGAGAGCAATTAAGGAGTATCAGGGTGATCTGAACTCTAGCTTCCCTGGTTCTCAACTCACTGCTCTAACCATTAGGCTACTCCTTCGCTTCCCTGTTTTTCCACAACCAATAAAATTCCAACCATAGAGGGCTAGGTTTAAGTTATCTCAAAGCAAAGCTTGAAAGATATCCCTCCTGGCCTGAGCATATTAAAGTGCAGCCAAAACTTGCACATTCCAGTGGGATTTTGGTAAGAAAACATTTGCTTAGGAGAGTGGAGAACCCTGCATACTGTGGTGTTCATGCTCCTCCTATGTAAATGTCTATTAGGTATACATATCGCACTCTTATAAGCTAACGGGTGTTCTCAACGGACAGGAGAATGGATGATGCCATTGGGACGGAGCCGATTCAGGAACACAATATCTACTGTAACTGTAACTGTCAGATCATTTCAAACCACGTTTCAACACTGGGTGGGCTGGGAAGTGGGCGGGAGAAGTGTGGTTGTAGGATCCTGTGGTCCATGACCGTTTTAGCAGAGATGGGCAAACATTATACACAGAGGGCCACTTGAATGGCAGCACTATCCCTAGTGAGCCACACATAGAAAATTAACAAGCATGCCATTTGTTTCACTGCCAGCAAAACTTGATGCGATTACTGAATGAACATAAACTATTTTCTGCCTTTCCAAATAGTTGCTAACACTGTCAAACAAGTCTTGTCCTGTTATTGTATCCTTCAACAGTTCTACTGACAACAAAACTCCGGTTAATGACGTTTGTGCCGGCCATTTTCTGTGTATACTTCCCATGGTCTCAAGAGCCACATAAAATTCAATGGTGGGCCACAGGTTTCCCACTCCTATGTTACAGATAAGCAACTTTGGTTTTCTCCATGGACAATGAGGATCATACATCCACACTATTGGTAACTCACAAAATAAGGGATGCAGAGGGAAATATGTTACCTTGAACCCTAAGGATGATGTTTGAGCTTTACAGTAAAAGCTTGTAATACTGCATGACCAAAATCACAGTCTATTGAAGACTGTTGATAAATATAGTAATGGTTGATCAGGGTATGTTAGGAGGACCAAGCAACCGCTTTACATATTTCTTCTAGTAAAGCTGTCAGAGGCAATGTCTCCAACTAGGTTATTTTTGCACATACCATGATACTAATGATCCTCACTCCTAAGCCAGGGTATGTGGCGTAAGATCTGTCTCTCCCAAATTTACTGCTAAAGCTCGCTGAAGTATTTGCATTGTGCCCAAAAGAGTTTGGAAATTCTTTTTCATGCGGCCTGTGCAGTTGCTGCAGTGACTTTACTCAATTGCTGCAAGGTTGCTTGGTGTTAAGAAAATGCTATGCAGCTAAGAGCACTAAATGCATTATGAAAACAATGTGTTCCAGCAACTTCATGAGATGCCTTGCCAAGGGAGATTTCTTTCCTGACAAAGTTAGTACCTTGTCTTATATTCGCTTGTGCTCTTACTTTGGGCAACAAGGCCATGAGCACTGTCAAGATAAAATATTGTTCTAAACTCTGACTGCGGGGGAAGGAGTGAATGACTATTTCTCTTTATTTATCAGGAATCTAACATCCGACAGAACTGATAAGGTTTTACTGAGACTTGTGACTGCTTGACAGATTCTGCCCACTATCAGACAACCGTCCAGATAAAGAAACAGAGTAAATCCTTGTCTGTGAAGACAAGTCACTACTGCTGCTATGCATTTTGTGAATACTCTGGGTGCTAAAGACAGGCCAAAAGGCAACAACTTGTATTAGTAATGCTCAGTGAGAAACTGGAAGCATAAAATCTTCTTGTGCTTCAGGTAATATGCATCCTCCAAACTACAAACACTAGCCAATTGTTTTTCTACAAAAGGGGCAAATAGTAATGGCTTTGAGCTAGTATTCTGTAACGGCTTAGGCATGCTACTACTACTACTACTATTTGACATTTCTAAAGCGCTACTAGGGTTACGCAGCGCTGTACAATATAACATAGAAGGACAGTCCCTGCTCGAAGAGCTTACAATCTAATGGACAAATGTACAGACAATCAAGTAGTGGCAGTCAAATTGGGGCAGTCTAAGGTTAGGTGCCGAAGGCAACATTGAAGAGGTGGGCTTTGAGCAATGCTCTTAAGCCATTACAAAACTGATGGTAAGCGAGCCCCTTTGTGTCACCTAAAAAGAGGCAACAAGAAAGGAGGACAAAATCAGTTAGACTAGTTAAAAGTTTGATTCAGATGAGTACAAAAATTTCTCTAAGAATTGTTTATTAATAAGGAATTTGTATATACAGATAAAGATATTTTGAGACCGATGACAAGGTGTGTGTAGAAATCTCAGTGCTATTTTAAATGCTTCGCTGGCACCGCTGAGGTCTTTAAAAACTATTTGCTGTACAATGGGGCTCATTTTCAAAAGAGAAAAACGTCCATAAAGTGGCTTAAAGCCGCATCTGGACGTTTTTCTGACAAAGAGTCTTGTGCTGGCCTTGAGGTCTTAAGTTTTGCAAAATCAACAGACTTGCTGGGAGGAGAGGAACCAGCTCTTTGGATGCATAAATTACAGCTTATAATTTCAGTAGCAATAAACAAAAAGAAAACCTATGACTTTTAATAGTTCTAGTCTTTCCACTCTAAATAACAAATATTTTCACTTTTTGTACTATTTGCACATACTCACTACAAAACTTCAAATCTGTTTGGAGTTGGGCTTCTAGGAGAATTTTTTTGGGGTTTTTTTTTTCAAACAGTTAACATACAGGGGAGAGAATTTGAGAAACTCTTTTGAAAATTAATCTAGCCAATATACAGGGTAGATTTACAGAACTACAGCCTGTGTGTACATAAGGGCAAGGTCTGAACCCCTGCACATATTTCAAATGTGTGCAATCTCAACACAGAAGTCCACACATACTTTCACTTTGAAAAGCCATCAAAAAAACGCAGAGAAAATTGTGCATTTTATATGTGCATTCAGTTTATAAAATGACCCTTAAAGGGTAAAGAAAACCTGCAATTCAGTGATACGCTACAGTTCTTAGCAGAAAGGCAGCCAATACATGTATTACTAATCTATTTTAGCACAAAAGAGAAAACTTAAAATGTATATATTTTTTAAAGCACTAAACCCCAGCAGCTGAGCATATTAATATGACCAACCATTTTGGTCGGTTCTACTGGAATATCCTGAAAATTCTACACTTTGGTCTGATAATCACCTGTAGGATCCTTTATTGTTGGTGAACACCGTTATCAATGGTGAATGTGAACCCTTTTCACTGATAACAATCTCAACACCTTCCAGTTCTGGCTTAATTTGTCCTTCTAGGAATAAACCAGCTTTTCCATGGATCTCTATCAGCCTTCCTGGGCAACTGTCTTTGGATGATAAAGAAGACATCAACAATTAAAAATCACTAAGGGGCACTACTGCTGGGCTTACATAAAGCATACCTTAAAAGAGTTTTGCTAATCACAAGTACTGGTGGTAATTTTAATCAATAGAAAGACAGGTACAATGACCAAATGATGTATAACCCGTGTAGATTATGCAGGGTACAAAACATTCATTTCTTTGATATTTCTCTTTACATATATTCACCTCCACTGACAGTCAATTCCACAGAAGAGGGATAGAAAAGGAGTTCCTTCGATGAAGGCGTTACAGTAATCTTCTCACCCGATCTAAAAGCAATCAAAATAAGCACCATGTTACTAACTCTCCACCTGCCAATTAGCAGGGAAGATTGAAATCCTTCATAGGTAGGGCTCCCTACCAAGGAACAGTCCTGAAAGATGCTCAAGCAATATTATGAATATTCAGCCAGCCCACACCTTGCCCAGTAGGAATACTCATAAGAAAATGGTCCCTTGAGGTCATCCACCATTTTCTGCATAGGAGGCTTCATTCCTCCCTCTTCTGGACTTTCCTTTTCTCTTGCTTGCCGGTGAGCCTCGACTTCCGCTAACTGCTGTTCTCGACGTATCTCCTGAACAGACTTTAGTGGTCCTAACACCAAGGCTGGTTCACTGTTAATGGATGATCTGAGTCAAGACAAGAAAAGATAAGAATTTTTTCTCCCCAACAGAACTGAACTCTGTTGTTAATGCAAGTCCTTTTTATCAATATATATAAAAGGCGAGTGTCGTACTCACTCGCAAATGCGCAGTAGAGACCTTCTCTGCCCCGCCCCCGCGTCAATACGTGATGACGGGGACGGAACAGAGAGGGTCTGTACTGCTTATTTCTGAGGGAGGGACACCGCCGTCTAACACTCCCCCCACCCGAGTCGCTGCCGCCACCCACCTTCTACCCGGTCGGGCCCTCGCTCCGCTATTGAAACAGCGAGGGTCCAGGAACGCAGCACTGAACTCTGCTGAGCTGCCGACGTCGGCCTTCCTTCTTCTTCTCTGCCTGTCCCGCCCTCGTGTGACGTAACATCGTCGAGGGCGGGACAGAGGGGTGGGTGGAAGGTGGAAGGTGGGTGGTGACGGCTTGGGGGGGGGGGGGGCGCGAATTCAGAGGGGGAGGGGCAGCGACGAACTCGGCGGCGGGGGTGGGCCTTTCAACCCCCCCCTTCCTATAATAGCCCGTTTTTACGGGCTCAAAGGCTAGTATTTATATATCCTGTATCAATACATTTCCCAATGATTTCTGTAAGCAGCTGGCTAATGTCAGTCTGAGTAATTTTACTAATACAAGCTAATTAAACAGGATAATAAAAACTTTTTAGCTAGAAATTCTGAGCAGTGTCACTCTTCCACAATAGAAGAGTGAAATTGCATAACAGGGCAAACACTCAGTGGCCCTTTCACAAAGTGGCAGTAAGCCCAACGTGGGCTTACCGTGCATCAATATGGAGCTACCACTGGCCAATGCAGGCGCGGGCAGTAGTTCCAGCCCTAGCACGTGCTATTTCCTGCACTAGGGAAAATAGGGCACTCTTTTCTAGTATGGCAGTTACCCGGCAGTAATCAGACAGTGCTGCACACTACCCGGTTACTGCCGGATTAACGCGGGAGCCCTTACCGCCACCTCAATGGGTGGCAGTAAGTGCACCCCCTCCCATGGCCACATAAGTGCTCCCTCTCACATGGCCATGGCTATTTTCAGTCTTTTTTACCCACTGTGGTAAAAAGGGTCACAGAGTGCAGCAAAAATGGCCACCACCGCCGCTAGCGCAGAGTCCTTTTTACCGCAGCTCAGTAAAAGGACCCCTCAACGAACAGTTAAGCTCTGGGTCGCCAGAGGATGTACTAACAACTGTTAGCGTATCTGAATTTAAAAACAAACAAAAAAAGGTTTGGACAAGTTCCTGGTGGAAAAGTCTGCTATTGAAACAGTCTGCCACTGCTTGCCCCGGGACTGGTAGCATGGAATGGTGCTACTATTTGGGTTTCTGCTTGGCCACTGTTGGAAACAGGATACTGGGCTAGACGGACCATTGGTCTGACCCAGTATGGCTAATCTTATTTTTTTTTTTTTTAAATAGCTTCTACAATGATTCCAAGTATTCTACAAATTTACACCCACTGCAAAAAGGGGGGTAAACGTGCACAAGTACTCTACAGAGATAAAACTTGCGGGAAAGGGCACATATACAATTACACAGGGGTACAAACAAGTAAAAAGTAAGCACACAGAAATTTTGTGCCTATCTTATGGGAATTGATAAAGGCAAGCTTGGACACATCTGGGATAGGATTCGCAATGTACCTATATACTTTATGAAATACACATGCACACAGGGCTTTTTTTGAGGGGGTACTTGGGGGTACTCAGTACCGGCACCTTTTCCATTGTCTGCTAAAATTGACCCATGGACCCCAAGTTTTAATGAAAGAGTTCAGGCTCTACACACCAATTCTGCCTTGTCATAGATTCTGTGACTGGTTGCAGGGGGCCTGGCTACTGTGTGGTGGGTCCCTCAGTGATCACCCCACCCCTGAAGAGTGGCTTAGCATTTGAGTACCGGCACCTTTTTTGCTAGAAAAAACGCACTGCGTGCACATGCACTGAATACACATATAAGTATTCAAAAAAGGTATAAATTTGGGCATTTACATGCTACTGTGGCTGACTCTGGGTGCCTATGTTATAAAGGCACATAGGCCTCTATACTGCCTTTATAAAATAGGTCCCTTTTTCCAACTTTGACACAGGTGCCCTGTCATCAAATTAGCCCCACATGCGTACGCTCACATTTTATAAAAATACACATGACCACCGATTCAAACTCTAACCCTGGGAACGCTTACATGCAGATCTCATAACATTAAGCACAATCTTCAGGTATGGTGTGTTTTTTAAACAGGTGTAAAGCCTAGGGTACCAAGTTTTGAAGATGCCAAATACCCAAACTAAAGAGGATCCTGCTTCCACTTTTTCTAGGGTCATATGCTGGTGCTGCTTCAGAGAAGCGTCGCTGTGGCTCTCTGGCCCTTCATCCCTGACCTCTGGAGGAGCAGCCATCATGGACCCTGGATTATAGCAATCCCTGGTCTTGTCTACGAGCGCCAAATTCTTAAATCCAGCCCTGTTTATACAAACTATTTTTTTTTTATTTGCATGAAGTCTTTATTGACAAGGTAAACATACAACAAGAGGAAAAAGAAGATAACACCAAGCCACATTAAATCAATCCACAGTCAACGCAATTATTAAAGACCTAACAGCAACAGTCTTGTCATTGTTGTTCAACCTTTCATTTGTAGGCAAAAACACACACTCCAAAATTTGTAGAACATTTTTTATATACTTAACCAAGTCCCCCCCCCTTCCCTACGCCATTCCCCCCTCCCTCCCGGTTAGGTACAAACTATTTTTTAAGTGCAAAACATGCTTTACATGCAGAAAATGCTTTAGAAAATTACCACAAAAGTATTTAGCATTCTCTTGGGTGTGGTCTGGAGTAACAGACAAGTATATTAAAGGCTGCTGTATGAAAATATTAGAATTAGTGTTAGAAAATTTTGAATAAAAATTCCTCAAGGGTGGTATGCTCATTTTAAAGAGCTTACCATCTGCTACATCCTTGAGAAATCCAGGAAGCTACGGAGAAGTGTACGTTCTACTCACATGGCAAATGGCTCCAGGGTCTCTGTCACGAAACATCTAGCCACCCGCCTGGGCTACCCCCGGCAGCCACTTAGAGGGTCTATCCCCAGCACAACTCAGATCTACCTGCAACTTATGGTCTACACTAGCACCCTCCTCCCACCGACTGGGTCACAACTGCCTCTCGCTCTCATATTATCCCCAGTGATTTCTAGGTTACTGGGGGGCCACACTCCCAGTGGTCCCACAGTTCCCAGAAAGCACTCACAGACCCAACACACAAACCACCAAGATTCTTAGTCAGACCAGACAAGCAGAGACAATAAACTAAGAATATTTATTGTCATGAAAAATTAGAACAATGGACAGAAATGGTGCAATCAGCAAACAATAACAGGTAACTGAAATATGGATCAATTATAAAACATTTGTTTACTATCTAAATAGTACCTGGGGAGATCAGGACATATAGCTGCTCACAGGTTATCAAATATAACTGTTCACAGGGTCTCAGTGAAGAGATCTTTCTCTTTTCCCTTCCAATCTGAGACTGGAGAAAAATCCAGTATTTCTTAGATGAATTTGAGTTCCTAGGCCAATCAGAGCCTAGGATAGTGTGGCATTGCCCATGGTTCCGTGCTGTCTCCCACTCTCGAGTGTCTTTCTGTGCTCACTGGCCATCCTGTTTCAGGCCCTCTACATAAATGATATTCAGCTGATATTATCTTTGTCTATCTTGGTCCTTATGACAATCAGGTGTCCTCTAAGAGTTCAGAAAAACTGGAGGCAGCAGCTAATAGGGCACAAAATAAACTGGCTATGATGTAAAAAGTAGTTTCACCACAGGCACATTTCAACCTTTTATCTTCTCCTTGATCAGAGTCTAAAACCCCATCCTGTCTATAGTTTCTAGATCTGAATTATGAAAAAAAAATTAACAGACCTGAAAAGAGGGCAAATTCTATCAGCTGTCAAAAGGCAATGCCCCGATATACCCTAACACTCACAGCAAAATTTATATCTAATAAGCTAGAGGTCATTCATGAACCAATTATACCACTGCCCTAGGGACTACAGTGACAAGAGTTAAATAAACCTTCATAATTAGCAGCTTCTACTTGTTATTTTAAAATGTTGTTACTCTCACTTAATGGTGACCGTCACATCCATCAGTTTATTAGTGGTAATTGTTCCAAGGACATGATGCCGGATTGCTGTCAGTGTCAGAATACTGGGTGAAGACCTGTGAATTGAACATGCAGAAAGTTAAGCTAAAATGGACACAGAGTGAATGCAAAAACAGGGAACACCATTATGCAAACAGCACTTGCCCAGTGAAATCTACTGGCTGTCTTACTAACCATAAAATCATTTGTATTAAAGTGCTTTGGTTTTGTCATTTTACTACAGATTCATCTCTATATAAAGAAAAAGATATAACCCTGAAACTCAAAGAAAATCAATTCACCATGATACTATTATTCTTAATCTGAGAACTTTTATTTCACTATGTACTTTGGTGCTTATGTACAAACTTGTGCTAAAAGTTTTAACATACTCAATTAGCTTACACCATTTCAGTAGTAGTTCAAGGTAGATACTTCCCTGTCCCCAAAGGTCTTACACTTTGTTTGCAGCCAAGAAATGGAAGGTGAAGTGATTTTCCAATTTTAGGATTAACATTTAGCATCTGCTTCAGAGTACTTGGTTTTAGCAGGCAAATGCAAAAGTATGGATGGAGCACAGCATATCTACTATTTTATGCACACCCACTAAATCCTAATTTGCATACCATATTCCCTCATTTTAAGACTCAGTTTTAAGTATGTACATTGCTAGGGTTGTTCAACCCTGGTCCGCAAATCAGTCTGGATTTCCCCAATGAATATGCATGAGATTTATTTGCATGTACTGCCTCCACTGTATGCAAATAGATCTCATGAATATTCATTGGGGAAATCGTAAAAACCCGACTGGGTGAGGGCCAAGGTTGGACACCCTGTACTAAGTCACTATTGTATTGGACATTATTTTCGTGCAAACGTACTGGCTCTTAGGCTTTAATGAATAGACTCCTAAATATATTTTTTTAAATGGCTTCATTTTATGACACTGTAAATCTGAGTAACTTCTAGACCAATCTCAGTAAGCAGGTGACTGAATACATATTATGGAGAAAAGCATAGTTATTATAAACATTTCCAACTATACATGCAACTCCTTACGTGTCATAAGTGTAGTAGTCATGTTCAAACTGATGACAGGAGCGTGGGGTCACAATGTACACACCTAAAAATAAAGTATCGCAATGAGTCACTGCAAAAGTCAAAGATTCTGTTGCATCCAAACTCTAAATCCTAATGTTTGGGGATATTATTGTGATGCTAAGGTTTAATGTAGACATTCTTCCCTTGCACTGGACAGCATTACACCCATAAAATAGCTAAAGTGTAATGAAGACGATGTGTCACACCGAACCAATTTATAAAAGCAGTGGAGAAAAAAGGACCCCAGAAAGGGACCATGTTTACATCCTGACTAGCATCAGTGAGAACCCCTGGCGTGTACAGTGATAGAAACCATTGGGATTTCTTCAGCATGACAATACTAATACAACACATGTTGAAAAAAAACTTGCTCTATTACACAAACCATTCATGATTTTCTGCAGACTAGAGTATGATGAAACTGATCTGAGGCTAATGCTGACTGGTAACTAAAAGTCCAGAGTGCCAAGCAGTGCAGAAATGGTCAGCAATATTAAGGGGAAAAAAAGGGGGACCAGGACCAGGCTGAATGGCATCTCAGACCAAATAGACTGAAGGGGTGGGGTGAAGGCAGTGTAGCCAGGTCTTACCCTTTCTTAGACTCCTTGTATCTCTCTCATCAGCATTGCTACCTAGGCTTCTTGGATCACATAATCCACTGATCAGCTCCTTGAACCCATCATAGTACAAATTACTGATGTGCAAACCACACAGAAGAGAGATGGAATCTGTTCTCTGACTTTTCCTATTACAACAACCCTTATAACCCAGCACTGTAATAGGTAGGTACATCTTTTTGATGTACCACTATATCAAAAACTATATATTAGCAGTGTAAAAAAATAAGCAGTTGATAACGCTCCTAGACAGGCATTTCACAGATGCTTTCTCACCGAAAAGGATTTATGTCCACCTTTATGTCTCTTATCATAACTGAAATGCACTAGCTCGAAAGTGTTTAATATTCTTGCAGATCCCTTGTGAGTTCTTGCTATTGAATTCAAATCAGCCCCCTGGAGAGAAGGAATATGCGACAGCAATATTCAGAGTTGGCTTAACCACTGGACCAGGTGAGGCTCTGGCCCAGGGCGCCAGCGATTAAGGGCATCAAAATGCACAGCCTGTCTTACAGGTTAAGCCTTTTCTTCCCTCTCCCCCTTCTAGTCTCTCCCCTTCTCTCTTTCCCCAGAGGCCTGGCACTTCTCCCTCACTTCTCTCACTCCGCCACGGTCCTGTAAGGGAGGGGTTTGCTGCCAAAGCAAGTTGGCTCAGGACACTACTATCCCTTGGCAATATTCTTCTATTAGTGGAAATCTTGCTGGTTTTGATGAAAAACTGCCAGAGGTAAGCCTAATGATCCTGGCTTCAGGCACAGCCGGCGACCTGAGCACCTCTCAGAGGACTAAATGGATTGGAGGAATTCACATTTTGAGAATTTTCCAGAATGTTTCATTTGGGTGTCTGTTAATGCAACTTGCGTTAGAAACCAGAAAATTCTAATCCCCAGCATATAATGTTGTATTACTGGTCATGATTATGGTAGTACATAGAATACCAGCAACCCACATAGGGACAAAAGGCGCAGGGTTCATTTGATAGAATATCTCCCAGCCAGGCTGTATTTCCACAGAATACAAAGGGAATTTCAAACCATTTTAGTTGCTCACAACAACCAAAACTAACTGCCAACATTCTCTAGTTTGAAACTCCCTGAGGAAGGCAAAGCGCCGGTGAAACATAGTGCTGCATCGGAGCACAATAAAAACAAAGATAAGCACAGGTACTTTAGTTTTGCTGTTCAATAAAGTATTCAGTTGTATGAACAGACATAATTTAGAAGTAATATTTTTCAAGGGAGTTTTTTTCTGTTTGCAGTGGTCGGCAGCCACAATTCTATGAGCAGAAGACGTTTCAGCACAATTTTTCTTCCCCTTTCTTTTGTATATTTTTTTATATTATTTTATATTATTTATATTGGTATTTGAAAAAATTTATAAGGAGAAATTAGGTATTACCTGATACTTTTCTTTCCATTAGTCCTTCCCACTATTCCAGAACCTGTTGGATAGTTGTGTCCATCAACCAACAGGTGGCGATAGAGTACTAAAAACTGTGCCAAGATATAGTCCAGCTCCCCAGTATTTACATATAAAAGCAGTAAGGAGAAATGCAGAATAAACACAACAACCTTAGGGGTCCTATTACTAAAGTGCGCTGAAAAACGGCCTGCGGTAGTGTAGATGTGTGTTTTGGGCACGCACAGAATTATTTTTTAGCACACCTCCAAAAAAATGCCTTTTTTTTTTTTGCCAAAAATGGACGTGCGGCAAAATGAAAATTGCCGCACGTCCATTTTGGGCCTGAGACCTTACCACAAGCCACTGACCTAGCGGTAAGGTCTCACAACGTAACCAGGCAGAAATGGTCTACGCGAGTCAAATTCCACTTGCCACATGTCAGAAAATAAAAAATGTTTTTCGGATGCACGCCAAAATTGAAATTACCGCAAGGGCCACACAGTAACCGGGCGGCAACTCCAATTTGGCGCACGTAGGCGCCTACACGGCTTAGTAAAAGGGCCTCTTAAACAACACACTAACCTAACAGACAAGCAAACGTGTGGACCTCTCTCATCTCTGGACAACTTGTAGAGAACAAGAGATATGCAGGAAGCACCGTGCAACGTGATCATCAATATCTGACCCATTACTTTGCATCGACTAAACATCTCAGAAACCTCTGGTGGGTCTCTGGAATAGTGGGAAGGACTAATGGAAAGAAAATTATCAGGTAAGACAATTTCTCCTTCCATTGCATAGCTTCCCAGTATTCCAGAACCTCAGGGAAAAGAATCCCTAGCATGAGTGGGATCCTGGCGCCACCGCCCTGAGGACCAAAGCCATACAAATGGCTTCTGAGCACACCACAAAGTCCACCCTGTAGTGCTTGGCAAAGGTATGCAGCGTCAACCACATTGCCACCTTGCAAATATACACCAGAGACAGTAAGGTAGTCTCCACCTACGCTCCACACTCTCCAGGAAACCTCTTTCCTTATCCTTTCTTTTTATTAAGGTTGTTGAGATGGAAAAGGAGAACTCCACAGGAAACAGGGGAGAGGTGAAGGGAAGGAAGAAGTAAATTTGTGGGGCACCAGAGACCGGGATCTGAAGACCTCCAGATATGACTCTGCAGACTCAAGCCACCCGCAGAGCTCACCTGGGGACCAACCAGCTGATCAACTGGACCAGGAGCAAAGAACTCAGAACCAGAGGCTGAAAATTGTGTTGATCCACCTGATGGAGATAGAAAATATGGAGCAGCTGAACTGGATACCAAGAGAAATATGTCTCAGCTCCATTTTCAATTCTCTATCTCCACCTGCTGGTTGATGGACACAACTGTCCCACAGGTTCTGAAATAGTGGGAAGCTATGTAGTAAAACATTTATTGGTATTCTGGTCTTTTACATTGGGTATATGATTTCTTGACTGGGAATTTGAAATTATTTATAATTCTGACGGAATCAGTACATACGTCCTCTTGACCTTCCTAGGAAGCCAATGTTCACAATGTACATAGGTATCTTTTGTTTGATAATCAAATGGGTTAGTAAGGTCTGAAAAGCACAGGTCTACATTGCCAGTTAAGCACTCTTTAAAATATTTTAATTATACCACCTGCAAACCCGAATTACACTGATCCAAAAAAAAGTGTCCAATGCATCTATCATTATGCTGGCAGAGTGAAAACTGAGCATCAAAAGCTTGTCTCTTCTAAAAGAAACAACATATACGTCTATGGTCCCATGAGTTTGCAGGGATTATGCTGTGTAGCATGCTTGCTTTCTTAGTCAATCCTTCTATTCTGCTGCCACAGCCGCATGTATTTTTGCGATTTATACCTGTTGGACGGATCAGCTAGAGCACAGCCTCTACTATCTCAACAGCTAGATTATATACCACAAGTTTTGTGTTATATACAGAGATGACCATGAAGACAGCTTTTCAATTTTTAAAAAATCTTAAACCTCTGTGTTTTTTTGGTTTTAACCACTGTTCTATAATAAAATTCCTGAAGCCTTTTATTTAGTTAGTAAGTGCGCCTTGTCTAGGCTGTAAGCTCCATGCAGCAGGGCCTTTCTTCTATCGCTATACTGCATTACATACACCTAAATAAAAGATAATAGTAAGTTTTTTGAACTGTTAATAAAAATGGTTTAAAAAAGAAAGATAATAGTAATAAAGATGTTGAACACACCGTAAAGATTGATGTGGCACTTTTGTCCAACCTAACATTAAGAAGATAAGATCATAAGAAAACTACAGACAGCACAAAACACGGCTGCCAGACTCATCTTCGGAAAAACATGCTTCAAAAGCGCAAAACCCCTCCTAAGAAGTTTACATTGGCTTCCTATTAACGCTCGCATAACATTCAAAATATGCACAATAGTCCACAGAATCATCTACGGACTCGCACCAGATTACATGACCGAACTTATCGATCTACTATTAAGAAACGTGACAAGAAAAGCAAGAGCCTACCTAACCCTTCACTACCCCAATTGCAAAGGTATAAAATACAGATCTTCACATGCCACCAGCCTCTCGTTTATAGGCACACAACTTTGGAACTCACTACCCAAAGACCTGAAACTCACTGAAAACTACCTACAATTCACAATTTTCAAGAAGTCTTTCCCCCCCTGGATCTGCCTAATCCCACACCAACATACATCACGAAAAGTTCAGAAATGGAAAAGAATAATATTAACCTCTCTCACAATATGCTAATACATCAACCTAAGCGTTTATTGTACTTCTGTATTATGTACTAGACTTCTAAATTTTGTAACCCCTTTTTAGCAATATGTAAGCCACATTGAACCTGCCATACGGTGGGAAAATGTGGGATACAAATGCAATAATTAAATAAGTAAGCTTAAACTAGACAAAAAATTGTGCATAACCATTTTTAGCTGAGTCCAAAAAGACTTATTTCCCATGCTTGCAGAGAGTATAAAGAAAGGGGCCCACAGTTAATGAAATTAAAGATTTCTTCCTAGAAAACAGGATTTTGAAAGTGATCACAATCCTTGTCACTTTTCTACTATCAAACAGCAACTTGCTATAAAATTACCTGGTTTGGAAAGGCAGAACCTGTTAATTCCTTTTGAAAGATTATAAACGCCAACATTTTCTGGCCCGTTTCCATCTTGATAGAATTCCTTTACCATAAAAATATAAAAACAAATGCAAAAGGATTAAAAACTGTACTGCACAGAACACATTCAAGAAAAAAAATCACAAATGCTACCTAACAATGTTTAATCACTTGGGTATTTGCCATTACATTAGAACTGCATCAATTTACTCAAGGGCCCTTCTAAAAAAGGACTGTAATGTTACTGTGAGAATACTGATGGGACGAATGTTATGATTGTATTTGATGATTTTATGTATGTTTCGATGTAACCTGCTTTGGACTAAGGCAGGATATAAATATGAAAATAAAATAAATAAAAATATTAAGGTTCGGCCTTAAAGTTAATGCACAACCAGCCCAAAATTAATGCTGAAACAAGAAGGGGCGTTCTCACTATTTTTTTTTATTGCAGGTCGCACATTAACATTCAGATGAACGCACGGTACCTGCTCCTGGTTAATGCACAAGCACTTACTGCCAGATTCTATATATCGCACCTAGCATTCCGTGCTGAAATCTAAACATATTCCATGACAACACACAACTTAATTGGCTTAACAAGCCAATCACCATTTTTAACAACACTTAATAATGAGCACTAATTGGCAATAAATAGAATTTAAGTGCATAACTCGCTAAGGGCCCTTTTATTAAGCAACGTCAAAAAGTGGCCTGCAGCAGTGTGAGTGCGTTTTTGGGCGCATGCCAGGCACGTTTTTAGTGCATCCTGGAAAAAGGCACTTTTTTAAGGGGCCAGAAATGGATGTGTGACAAAATAAAAACCAGCGTGCGTCCATTTTCGGCCTAAGACCTTACACTGCCACCTACTGACTTAGCGGTAAGGTCTCATGCGCTACCTGGGCAGTAGGCATACAGCGTACACCCACTGCCGTTTACTGCCAGGTAAGCGCCATGCAGTAGAAAATATTTTCTATCATATGTTTTCGGCACGTGCTAAATTCAGAATTACCGCCAGGGACAAGTGCTAGATACTAGTAGGCCCTATGCTCCTTTGTAAAAGGGCCCCTTAAACGTATTCTCTAATGAACTGTGATTAAATTCAAAAGTGAGCAGTTCGAAAGGGACGTGGCCATGGGCAGGGAATTGGGCATTTTTTGGGGGGCATTCCCAAACTTATGCGAGTTGTTACAGAATACGGCCCAGTACACGTGAATCTATAAACTGGGATTCACACTGCGTTTTCATTGATGTAAATGGAGGCATGCAGTTTTAGGCGCCGGAATATCAAGTGTATTCTATATACTGGAACTAAATCTTATAGAATACGCTTAGCTGGAAATGTTTTCCGTGCCATATATAGAACCTGGCCTTTAGCGCCTCTTATTAAGGAGGCAGTTAAGGGGTCCTGCATTACCTCTGCATTAGCCAGTGAGCGTGCGGTAAGTGTAATGCACTAGCTGGCTAATGCTTCCACGCCCACTCTCCACCCATGCCATGCCCCCCTTAGAAATATTCTGAAAATTTAGTAACACACGGTTTAACATATGGAAACAGGCAAACTACCATAAAACCCTGTCATGTAGTAGCCCATTTCCAAACGTTAATCGAACATTAACCCACAAATTCTATATAAATCACTAAAAGTTACATAAGCAAATTTAGGCCTTTGCAATTTAACTGAATAAAAAGCTTTTTAATTATATATAAGTACATAAGTATTGCTATACTGGGACAGACCAAAGGTTCATCAAACCCAGCATCCTGTTTCCAACAGTGGTTGATCCATGTTGCAAGTCCTGGCTAGATCCCAAAACAGTACAATACATTTTATACTGCGTATCCTAGAAATAAGCAGTGGATTTTTCCCAAGTCCATTTTAATAATGGCTTATGGACTTTTCTTTTAGGAAGCTATCCAAACCTTTTTCTAAACCCCGCTAAGCTAACTGCTTTTACTATATTCTCTGGCAACGAATTCCAAAGTTTAACTCCATATCGAGTGAAGAAATATTTTCTCTGATTCATTTTAAATTTACTACTTTGTAAGCTTCAATGCATTTCCCCTAGTCTTAGTATTTTTGCAAAGAGTAAACAAGCGATTCACGTCTACCCGTTCCATTGCACTCATTATTTTATAGACCTTTATCATATCTCCCCTAAGCCATCTTTTCTCCAAGCTGAAGAGCCCTAGCCTCTTTAGCCTTTCCTTATAGGGAAGTTGTCCCATCCCCTTTATCATTTTTGTTGCCCTTCTTTGTACTTTTTCTAATTCCACTATATCTTTTTTGAGATGCGGTGATCAGAATTGCACACAATATTTGAGGTGCCGTCACACCATGAAGCGATACAAAGACATTATAACATCCTCATTTTTGTTTTCTATTCCTTTCCTAATAATATCTAACATTCTATTTGCTTTCTTAGCCGCAACCACACACTGACCAGAGGGTTTCAACATATCATCAACGATGACACCATATATGCGCCTAAATGTATACACAAGTTCAAAAGGGGGGCATGGAAATGGGAGAGTCTTGGGCGGAATGGGGGCATTCCTAAAATTTATGCAGATATAGAATAATGGAGATATGTGCCTAATTTAGGCATGAAAATTCGAACCACGTTTCATTTGGTGCAAATGGCAAGTTAGGTGCAATTCTTGGGTGTAAGTGCTATATACTGTATTCATAGAGAAGTATGAATAGGAATCTTACTTTGAATGTCTTTTTCTGTGTGGGTAGCTGTATCATCTTAAGGCATAGCTTGCATCATGGAGGCAAGGTTTTGTGCCATTTTGTTTTCCCCATTTAGGATCATGTTTGGATTTTATTTATTATAAGCTTTTATTTCAGTTTAGGTGGTTGAGGGAAAGGTCAGGACTGCATTGTTCCTTCACCGACCTGATGGAGAGGATAACTCCAAAGCATGTCAAGTTCTTAGCAGAAAGGTCCATATATTGTTAATCCATAGGAAAGAGAAAACAACCCCTAGTCGAAAAGGCAAAATCAAAACACAACCAAAAAGTAGAGGACGGACTAGTGGTTCCAACGAAGGATATTTAAAAGATACAGTAAAATGAGAAATACTCGATGCAGTATAGGTTTCGGCTCCACAATGCGCCTGCATCAGGAGTCAAAAAAATTTTGATGAATGAATCCAAAAATGCTGAGCACAATGTCCAGTAAAGAAATAATACTGCATCAAAAAACACCAAAGTGAGGTGCAAGGAACAAGCTAAAACTTGCTGATGACGAAACAAACATATATTGTTAAGGCATACTTGAGAAAAGCAACTGCTTATCCATGGGGGTAAGTAGCATGGAATCTTGCTATATTTTGGAACACTGCCGGGTACCTGTGGCCTGGATTTTTGCTAGATGCACCTTTGATCTGACCAGTATGGCAATTGTTATGTACTTAATCAGTAAAGGCCCATTTAAACCTCAGTAAAAATAAATAAATACATTCAAAAGCCTGTACAAAGAAAAAAAATACATTTTCAGTTTTAAAAGCATATTTTCTTAAGAAAGGTTTGCCTTATTGTGGCCAAAAGATTACAATATTTCCTGATGTCTTGAGAGCTACCCAGCTGAGAAGGCGGCAATTTCTACAGCTTAAGCCTCAAGTGTCAGCGCTTGGAGTTACATTGTTCTTGCGTACCTATCAGGAAGTAAAAATGTTTATAAATGATAAATCTCAGCTGCAAGCCTCTCTTATGAATAAATAAATTGTTTTCCTTGAAATTTACTTTTTTTTTTCTTTAGATAAGTAATATGTGGAGAATTATTACATATTACAACAACCTGTTGGTCTCACTCTGCTCTTTTAGGTCAGTTTTCTGTATTGTGGTAAACAGAACTAGAAACGATTTTCTTTACTGATGATACTGATGGCATGTTTTCCTCTATTGTAAGAGCAAGTTTTCTTTGTAAATATTTTCAAAATTTTGTAAAGGGCCCTGTTTACTAAGGCGCATTAGCATTTTTAATGCGCCTACAATTAGTGTAGGCGCCTATAGGGATACTGTAGGCGCGTACACTGTTAACGCACCTATAACGTGGCTTAGTAAACAGGGCCCCAAGTAAAAAAAGAACAATAAAAGCCTGTACAAATTGCAAGCAGAGATACAATAACAATCCTTATCTAGCAGCATTATCAATCAATCCCCAGAACTCAAAAATGAAAATTCTTTCTTAACCTGACTTCTCACTATAGCAGTGAATACAGGTCAAGGCCAATGAACCTGTCAGCTCCCCAATGTGTCTAGACCAGGGGTAGGCAACTGCGGTCCTCAAGAGCCGCAGGCAGGTCAGGTTTTCAGGATATCCACAATGAATATGCAGGAGATAGATTTGCATACCATGGAGGCAGTGTATGCAAATCAAGTTCATGCATATTCATTGTGGATATCCTGAAAACCTGACTTGCCTGCGGCTCTCGAGGACCGCAGTTGCCTACCCCTGGTCTAGACGACTGACTCTTGCAGAGTTCTGCACTTCTCTATTACTCTTTTTACAGATTTTGTGTACTGTTCTTTATGCATTCCAAGATACAGGACTCACTCCAAGACAAGACTTACAGTATCTGAGAAATATTATCAACTGACGTCAACTAAAAATCAGAAGAGCACTCTAGAAATATATTTTTTAAAGTATGTACCAGAGTAATTGCATGTGAAAGAGAGCACCTCAGCATATAGCCAGTCTGCTTAAACTCGATCCCTGTCACATCTTCTTCCAGAACTTCCAGGTCTGAAGATTTGTTCTTCCAGCACCAGTCCTCGTGTATAATACTCACTGAAAAAAATGCAAGTATTTTACAAGACATTGTTCATAATTTTTAACTGCATAAAACTGAATTGATTTTTTTTTTTTTTGGGGGGGGGGGGGGGGGGAACACAAAACCAATATCCAAAGAAACGAAAAAGTGAAACTGGAAAATCCTAATAGAAAATCTTTTTCATATAAAGCAATAAAATCTAACTGATAGCCATGTTTTAGTTATTATTAACACTTAAAAGTCGAAAAAAAAGACCTCAGAGTATGTGTCTCAATCTCAATCAACCACTTGTACAGAGTGAAAACCGTCTCATCACTGGTCAAAAAACCCCAATGTCCAAATTCAAACGGTAACAGTTATTTTTTAAATACTGTTAATATTTCACAGCATGCTATCAGCATAGACTTTATATGATAACACAATAGTTCAATCATGTCTCCAAAACGTTTCAAAAAAGTATAAAGTACTTAGCTTTAAAGTGCCAGATCTCCTACACGGTTAATGTGCTCCACTTTTTCAAACATTTTCAGAATCCCATACGAGAGACTTTGCCATGTTCTGTTTTCATATAAAGGGCCGCGTTTACTAAGCCGTACTATAGGCTCATTAGCGTTTTTAATGAGTGCTAACACTAGAGACACCCATAGGAATATATAGGTGACTCTAGCGTTTAGCGCGCGCTAAAAATGAAAGTGCACCTTAGTAAACAGGGCCCAGAGTCTTTACTGATAACAAGTTGTGAAATATTAATGATATTTAAAAGATAACTGTTTACATTTGAATGTGAACACTGGTAGAGTTTTGGTTGTTTTTGACTTGTGATGCACAGTTCTCAGCCTTTATAAGTGTTTGAGGTTGACACAGTCTCTGAGGTCTTTTTTCTCCATTTTTTTAACTGTTAACAATAACTAAAACACAGCTATCAGTTAGGCTTTGTTTTATATGGAAAAAAATAACCCATGCCTAAAGAAGTAAATACAATGGCCAAGATTTCATATAACAGGTTTTTCTAATTCTGACTTTCTTGTAACCTTCTGTGGGGGATGAGGGGATTGAATTACAGAAGCTGTACCAGAGAAAATATCTTCCTGAAAGTCAACCTACAGCTAGGAATGACCACCTGAGCCTTAAGTACAATCTCATAACATCTCTCTAATATAATGAGAAATAAATCCATTATCTAAATCTGGACTACCCAAGCTGCAAAGGACTCAAATACAAATCAACTTACGCATCTAGTTTTTCCTACATAAGCACACAACTGTGGAACACATTACCTAAAGCCTTGAAAACGACGTACGGCCACCTAAACTTCCGCAAATCACTAAAAACTAACCTGCTTAAGAAGGCATACCCTAACGACCCGACCTAAATGCCCAATCTCAGCAACACGACCAAACTAAAGCACGCAATGGACATAACACAACTCTTACATTCTACGATTCCCTAATGTGGCTGTACCACATGAACTTTATCTTACCATGACAACACCGGAGCCTGCAAAGGCCCTCCGGTACTATGTAAGCCACACTGAGCCTACAAATATGTGGGAAAATGTGGGATACAAATGTAACAAATAAATAAATAAAATTATAGGGGGGTGGAGAGTCCAGGTAGAGAGGAACAGGACAAAGGTGGACTACTGGTCTGCTTTGAAAGCATCTGGTGCACCTAGAAACAATGAGATCGCCTTTTGAAAGAAGTCAAATAATACCTGCCCGTTACATAATGTGCAACACACTTATCTGACCCAGAGTGAGAGCAATGAAGACATCATCATGGGGAGGCAATTTATTTATACTAATAGACATTTTTGTTGACATTTGTTTTAAATGCCTGTTATAAAATTAACCCCAAGGAGAGCAGGTAAACTTTGCCCAATATTCAGCCAGTGGTGGGCAACGCTTTGACTGCCCACTGCCAAAGTTTAACCCAGATATGCAATGCTGGGCCATTTCCAGTGACTGACATTAAATATCCGGGTTTTTCAACACCAGCTAGGGCATGACCGGTTAAGACCATATTCAGACATAACCAGCCATGGCTTAGCGGGCAAAGATAGGCCTGCTTTTTATGAATCCTTATTTGGCCGCTAAGCTTGGCTGGTTAAGTTCCGAATATTGGGACTTAAGCGGTCACGACCCAGAACACCCTCAACATAGCCAACTTTATTTTAGGCACTAACCAGGTATCTTTAGCAGAAATAATGAGTTAAATGCCGTGAAAATGATCGGTTATCACTGCGAAGTGAGTTAACTGGTCGGCTGTCATTCTGGGTCAGTTTACTCAAGCTTAATATCGACCAGACTGTCTTAACTATACACAGGTAAACGTACATGCTTTGTTCCACAACATACACATTTTTACATACACTTTCGTGAAGATGTTCCCAGGGAGGGTTACATCAATGGAGACAAGGATGCAGTTCTGTATTTTCGAAAGTATGCATAACGCTTTAGTGGAACACTGCATGCAAGACAACAAGGGCAAATCTCAGGAGGTAATTTTGGGGGGTAATTTTCAAATAGGGAATGCATGCACATACTTTCCCTTTCATAATAAAAGGTGGAAAACCTGCAAGTAAAAATTATTCATCAGCTTGCAATTCTCTGCACAGTTTTGAAACCACCCTTTAAGAGGGTGATTTTATATACAACATGCCTAGGTTAACAGAGCAGAAATACGCCTGTTTTAGTCTATTGTATAAAAGCACATAGGCACCTATGCATCTTTATAGAATATTAGCACAAATCCTGTAGAGTTTACTTTGAAAAAATTAGAGTGTTCAAAGCAGGCTGGTTGCCTGAATCTTCAGCTAGGAATAATGGAATAGGACTCCAGTTCTATTTTGTTGTTTTTCAGAACTGGGGCCATGATTAAGAGGGACTGCCGGGGGGCATTCGTATTGTGAAATTCTTGGATGGGCGTAAGACAAACCAAAGCGAAAGCATTTGCCAAAAATGTTTTCATTATTTAAGAAAGGAAGTCGAAGGTTCAAAGACGATCTGATACCATCGTAGAGCCAACCATAAATGATGCCAACTAGCGATCCAATGGCGTTATTCCCATGACCCACCAAGTAGCTTCCGGGAAGCTCAAAGACTTTGGGTTCCAGGAGGGAGTATGGTTGCAAAGCTCAAATTTAAAGGAACTGAGGGAAGGGCATGACCAGGAACGGAGCCTGCGGCTTAATTTGACTCAACACGAGAAACCTCACCCGGCCCAGATACGGATTGACAGACTGATAGCTCTTTCTCGATTCTGTGGGTGGTGGTGCATGGCCATTCTTAGTTGGTGCAGCGATTTGTCTGGTTAATTTGCACCTAAAGAATGGACATTCCGCAGGTGTAAATGTGATTTACAGACACATTGTCGGTATTTACAACTCCACCCCTAAGAACGCCTACTGCACAAGTATATGCTGGCTTGCACCATGTGTACTTTTAAGCATGGCCTCATTGATAATCAGAAAAACTGGCAAAAATCAAACTTCAAAAAATAAATGTCACAAGGAAAAGAATGGAGGAGTCATTGCTAAGAGCCCATGTATTATTATTTGTTGCATTTGTATCCCACGTTTTCCCACCTCCTTGCAGGCTCAATGTGGCTTACAATACATCATGGATACTGGAAATGAGAGGAGTATATACATTTGATTTTACAGAAGGATTTTGGGTTACATGGTCATGAAGTACAAGATAGTGGTATTGCAGAACACATTAACATACATTAGGAATACAGATAGTGGTATAGCAGAAGACATTAGACGCGTTACAAAGTTTCCGGGTATATTTAGAGATTTTTACATGTATTGATCTTTGTGGTAGATCTTTTCAAAGAGATGAGTCTTTAGTAATTTACGGAAGTTGGCCCAAAAATGATTTATAAAATTACCCTCTAAAACTATATCTCCAGTAGAGAAGCATGGATGCATGCCTTGTAATTTACCAAGCCTCTAATACTTGTACATTACACACAAATTCCAGCTAAGATAAATGAAAAACAAGACATTAACCATTCCACTCTCGAAAGAGCAGCCACCGCATCACTAGTAGTATCGATGAGTTGTAGATAATTACATTTGAACAGCTCTTACTTTTGTATTTGCCGGGTAAAACATTCTGGAAAGTGAAAGCTGCAGATTCCGCCTTCTCAATGAGCTGGAGACTCCGTTTCTCTCCCGGACGACTTGTGGACTGCAAAGTCACAGTCAGGTCACCACATGTATCTGGGGAGGAGAACTTTTCAGTACAACACAGAGAAAAGCACAGAAATTGCAATCCAGCAATTTTAGAAAGCACAGCGCTGCTCGTTTTCACAAGCCAACGGGGGTCACCTTGGCGTTACATCATAAAGCGTGCTTAAAGCGCCATTTCTTTTTCTTAACTCTGACTAAAGCAATGCGGTTGCAGTATTATCATGTTCAATTACATATGATTAAATGAAGGTCAAAGAAGATGCAGGCAAGATCCATTTGGATCAGCTTTCGGGAGATATACTTCCATTCTATGGGTCGATTGGCTTTGGTCTTGTACCAACCTAATGAAAAAAGCATGGCTGTCCAAATCAATCACAAATGTATATATCAGTCCAGTAGAAAGCTCTGACCTACAATTTGCTGACTTATTTCTTTGTATTCTAACATAACTAAACCAAAGCACCTGCAACAATGATATTCATAATACCAAGTGTGAGGTGCTCTAAGACTAGACGTGCATAGAAATGCAATTATGTGAAAAAATACAGATGCTCATCCACCTCCGTCTAGCTTACCCAGACAAGACACTTTCCCAGAAAGTAATGCCAAGAACTGTGAAAAGGCTACATCCATGACTGGGGTGTTTGCCACTTTTACCGGGTACACTTTGGGTTTCAATACAAGTCCAGCTTTTACTTCCGCCTCTGGCATAGTCACCTGCATAAACAAAGGGTACTGAGAAAACACTGGATAAAAAGATGTTAACATCAATATTTTAATGGTTCAAAAATCAATCCTGTTTTCACTACTACAGAATTAACAGCTAGGTCCTACCTGGACGTTATATGCACCGGTTTTTGCCTTAAAACAAAATGCTCCTTGGGAGTCAGTCTCTGTGACAAGCAAAGAGGCCTTTTGCTTGTCTTGTAGTGTCAGAGTTACTTTGTATTTATTGAGCTGTTTGATGGTTTCAGGGAAGCGAATTATTGATACCAGACCACAGACGCTGAATCTACAAGGAAGAAAAATTCAGGAATCAGTTCCGCTCCTCTGGCAAACAGTGAGTGGCCAACAATGGTAACAGATCTGTTTGGCCACTGTGTCATAATAATGTTGCCAGAACCCCAAACAAATCAAGTTCTGCCAGAGATCTAACAAAGCTCTTCCAACAAAAGAATGTTAGATTTATTTAACCCACAAAATGCAAACAGGCCCAATATACTAC